>NC_089821.1:87027826-87331397 GCF_035046505.1 Tiliqua scincoides
GACAGGTCGATGAAAGTGTCGACCCAATGTGCGGCGGCAGTGAAGAAGGCCAATTCTATGCTTGGGATCATTAGGAAGGGTATTGAGAACAAAACGGTTAGTATTATAATGCCGTTGTACAAATCTATGGTAAGGCCACACCTGGAGTATTGTGTCCAGTTCTGGTCGCCGCATCACAAAAAAGACATAGTGGAAATGGAAAAGGTGCAAAAGAGAGCGACTAAGATGATTACGGGGCTGGGGCACCTTCCTTATGAGGAAAGGCTACGGCGTTTGGGCCTCTTCAGCCTAGAAAAGAGACGCTTGAGGGGGGACATGATTGAGACATACAAAATTATGCAGGGGATGGACAGAGTGGATAGGGAGATGCTCTTTACACTCTCACATAATACCAGAACCAGGGGACATCCACTAAAATTGAGTGTTGGGCGGGTTAGGACAGACAAAAGAAAATATTTCTTTACTCAGCGCGTGGTCGGTCTGTGGAACTCCTTGCCACAGGATGTGGTGCTGGCGTCTAGCCTAGACGCCTTTAAAAGGGGATTGGACGAGTTTCTGGAGGAAAAATCCATTATGGGGTACAAGCCATGAAGTGTATGCGCAACCTCCTGATTTTAGGAATGGGTTAAGTCAGAATGCCAGATGTAGGGGAGAGCACCAGGATGAGGTCTCTTGTTATCTGGTGTGCTCCCTGGGGCATTTGGTGGGCCGCTGTGAGATACAGGAAGCTGGACTAGATGGGCCTATGGCCTGATCCAGTGGGGCTGTTCTTATGTTCTTATGTTCTTATGAAAATGACTGACTTAGCTATTGTGTAACTACAGGCTGTATTTGCTGTAAAATGCAGCTGCTGTTCTTATGTATTTACTTCTTACATTTCTATGCCACGTTTTAAAAGTAAATTTCACACTATGTGGTGTACAAGGGGAAAAAAAACCCTAATAAAACAACTTATAAAAAAAAGAATTACAAAACACACAATAAAGAATATAGTGAAAAGACAATAATTTTTTAAAAAATAGTATTAAAACTAGCACAGTCACAGCCCAATCTTATCCCTGGCATGTCTGCTGGGTGCAGTGGCACCAAAATGGCTACTGTTGCATCTAGCAGCACTGCCGGAGGCCTCTTTGGGAGAAGGGGGCTTTTATCCCCTTTTCCCGGGGAAAGCCCCAGACTCCAGCTATTTTTGCAGAGCAGACTTGAGAGGCTCCATATTGGGCTTTGCAGCCCGACACAGAGAATAGGATACAGCAGATCAGAGCTCCACCAGTCCCACCCCCTCCCCAGCCGGTTCCTCCCCCTACCCTGTTCTACCCATTCCCCACCTTGCCCCTACCCCAAAAATATTCCCGTCCAGCACTGCAGGAGCACTGGCCAGCCCTCCACATATTGCTGAGGCTCAGCGCCAACTGGAGCTGCCCCAGCACTGGATGTCCCTCCTCTCCTTGTAGTACAGATGTGCCTTACAGCACGTTTGCAACACCCAGTGCCAGCGCTGGAGCTCAGCACCAGCACTGAGGGTCAATAGGATTTGGCCTTAGATTCAACTTTCCAGCACCAATGCAGCCATGCCAACAGAGTGTACACTGCATCCTGTAGTGGAGGGGCAGTCACGGACGCCTCCTCAAGGTTAAGGGAACATATGTTCCATTACCTTGGGGCTGCACTGTGACTGCGTTGGTGCTGGAAAGTTGGATAGGAGTGGGCCCTCAGTTAAGATCAAGTAAAAGCCTAGTGGAGTAAAAATATTTTTAAAGCTCATTTCAAACTCATCAAGGTGAGGGACTGAGAAATTTCCCTGCAGAGGGACTTCCAAAACTGTGTTGGCACCAGTGAGAAAGCCCCATCCTCCCCAAACAAATGTAAGTACAGACTAGAGATCAAGGCCTGGGATGCAGATCCTGACATTTGGTCAGCTCTTATAGTTGCAGGAGGTTCTTGATATAACCAGTACTTAAGCTGTGTAGGATTTTACAGGTCATAACCAGTTCCTAACTGTGCTTTTCACGTTTACCCAGACTTATTCTTTAGGTTAGTATTCCCAGGCCACAAATGTTCCCATACCTTGAGGAGGTGTCACCTCCTTTCCACCACGTTCCATTGTCATGGCTGCACTGGCACTGGAAAATTGGATAGGATTGGGCCCTTTGGCAGGGAGGTGAAGGGGCTTTACAACTTTGTCCCTTCATTGTTCCCAATTGTGCTGTGCCCCTGGCATGCCATTTTAAAGCAAAAACAAGTTTCAGTTGAGAGCCAATAGAAACAGCCTTTCTCTTTAAAGTAGTGCATAGGAGGACATGATAGAGAACTGAATGGTACAGGGAGCAAAGTCCTTAAGTCTCCAATCCCCTGTGCTGCAGTTCTGCTCCCTTTCACACACACATCTCAGCTGCTATTTTTGTATAACCCAGCACCACCAGGCCACCACATGCATATTGCACAATGTCTTGAGGTGGCCCTGGCTTGTCTTGCTGATTTCAGTGACACAGCCCAATTCCAAGTCCTGCTGTTGTAAACTGCTTTATGGTGGCACGCATAACACACAAATAGGAATCAAGATATCTTTGGAAAACCCTCTACAAGGACCGACTCGGTCTACAACTCCTAACTGAGGTTGTGCCACAACAGCACAGGAATGGCCTGTTGCTTCTCTGCTTGTATTTACCTCCTCTTTGGGCTCAGGTCCATGTCGCTTCACAGCTAGTCAACTGCAGTACTGCATAGACGCACACAGCCTCATATAAAATGGAGAGCTCGTCTGACAGTCTAGGTTGGCTTGGCTATTCCTCATGGATGAGCATTCCTCTATTTCTTTCCTCTGATGCATTGTGAGCATAATGTGTCCTGTCCTCCTGCCAATACAACCACAATAGATGGCACTGCCTCTCTGAATACTGATGCTCAGGAGTCATTCTCCCTCTGGAACCATTATTACTTCACTTATTATGAAGGGGGTTTTCCTCCTTGCTGCAGGCATACAGTAAAGGTAATCTTTAAAACACCTTTAAATGCCCTACATGATTTAAGCCATATTAATCTCGGGGGATTGCTTTGCGTATGTTTCTCCCTGCTGTTTAAGATGTATGCATGCGGCCTTGCCTAGTGTGTCCCTTCTAGGGTGTGATCTGCAAAGACTATGGCCAGGGCTTCCTCAGTGTGGGGCCCATGCTATGGAACTCCTTTGTCACAAACACAAGTGTGTCTCACTCATTTTGTTTTGCCAGAAAGCTGAGCATTTTTATTGCAGCAGTCTTTTCCTTCTGCACAGCATAATTTTTACCTGTGCATATTTTTATCTTTCCTCATAAAGGCTTTTAAGTGTTTTTACTACTACTGTTTCCCTACTGAAGTTTTTCCTTCCTGTTTTATTGTTCTGTGGGTGTTGATGTTGTTGCTTTGGGAGTTTTTGAATTTTTGATTTTCCCCCTCTCAATTAATAGTCTGATTTTAGTATTTTATATTGTGAAGTCCCCTTAAATACATTATCAAAAAGCAACTCTTAAATTCCTTTATAAATAAAATGTTCTATAGGGCTCAAGGCCCAATCCTATCCAGCATTCCAGTGCCAATGCAGCTGCAATACAGCCCGAGGTAAGGGAACAAATGTTTTCTTACCTTGAGGAGGCCTCTGTGACTCCCCCCGCCCCCACTGCAGGATGCAACACATGCCCTGCTGGCACAGCTGCATCAGCGCTAGAAAGCTGGGTAGGATTGGGCACTAATGGTGAAATCCCAAAGGTGCACTAGGCTGGCACAATTTGCGCTGGCCAAAGAACGTTGCAAAAGTGTCCTAAGGCACTTCTGAGGCGATTCAGGAGGCCGGTGCACGGACATGCACCGGCTTCCGCAAGTTGCCCAGGCCCTGCTTACGTTCCGCCCCCACCCTCCTAGACCCTCGCACCAGCCTGGAAAAGTTGACATGAACCTACCCTTCTGCCATCTCTGCATTCCAGGGTGGGGGGACGGCCAGTGGCAGGCGGACCCGTGGGCAGGCCACAGCTGAGCAGGGGCTGAGACCAGGATCCAACACTTGTGCTGGATCCTCAGCCCGGATCAGATCCGAGTAGCCCCATTGGGGCTGCTGAAGCATTACCAGGGGTAAAGAAAAAGAATTCCCCTTGCCCTGGGCTGAGCCGCAACCAGCCCCAACCCTTCATTGGATATGGGACAGTCTAGCCAGTCTCCCTGTTCCAGCACAGGTTGGGATTGGGCTGTAAATCTTATAATCCCTACCATGACAAAATACTTTCTCTGAAGGACTTGGAGAAGAGTGATAGGAGCCACTAATACAAGGACTCTAATACAAGGCACTCTATACAAGGACTCTATACAAGGACTCTAATACAAGCCACTAATACAAGGAGGTGAAAAGCGGTGTGCCCCAAGGATCTGTCCTGGGACCGGTGCTTTTCAACCTCTTCATAAATGACCTGGAGACAGGGTTGAGCAGTGAAGTGGCTAAGTTTGCAGACGACACCAAACTTTTCCGAGTGGTAAAGACCAGAAGTGATTGTGAGGAGCTCCAGAAGGATCTCTCCAGACTGGCAGAATGGGCAGCAAAATGGCAGATGCGCTTCAATGTCAGTAAGTGTAAAGTCATGCACATTGGGGCAAAAAATCAAAACTTTAGATATAGGCTGATGGGTTCTGAGCTGTCTGTGACAGATCAGGAGAGAGATCTTGGGGTGGTGGTGGACAGGTCGATGAAAGTGTCGACCCAATGTGCGGCGGCAGTGAAGAAGGCCAATTCTATGCTTGGGATCATTAGGAAGGGTATTGAGAACAAAACGGTTAGTATTATAATGCCGTTGTACAAATCGATGGTAAGGCCACACCTGGAGTATTGTGTCCAGTTCTGGTCGCCGCATCTCAAGAAAGACATAGTGGAAATGGAAAAGGTGCAAAAGAGAGCGACTAAGATGATTACGGGGCTGGGGCACCTTCCTTATGAGGAAAGGCTACGGCGTTTGGGCCTCTTCAGCCTAGAAAAGAGACGCTTGAGGGGGGACATGATTGAGACATACAAAATTATGCAGGGGATGGACAGAGTGGATAGGGAGATGCTCTTTACACTCTCACATAATACCAGAACCAGGGGACATCCACTAAAATTGAGTGTTGGGCGGGTTAGGACAGACAAAAGAAAATATTTCTTTACTCAGCGTGTGGTCGGTCTGTGGAACTCCTTGCCACAGGATGTGGTGCTGGCGTCTAGCCTAGACGCCTTTAAAAGGGGATTGGACGAGTTTCTGGAGGAAAAATCCATTATGGGGTACAAGCCATGATGTGTATGCGCAACCTCCTGATTTTAGAAATGGGTTAAGTCAGAATGCCAGATGTAGGGGAGGGCACCAGGATGAGGTCTCTTGTTATCTGGTGTGCTCCCTGGGGCATTTGGTGGGCCGCTGTGAGATACAGGAAGCTGGACTAGATGGGCCTATGGCCTGATCCAGTGGGGCTGTTCTTATGTTCTTATGTTCTTATGACTCCAAAGACCCTAATATAAGGACCCTAGTGATGGGCAGATGAGACATTACTGGAAGTTGTGTGTTCCAATAAAAACCATAATTCTTCTTTAAAAATGGAACAATCCAAACATTGTCTCGATAAGAAGCATTCATCCATTATGCATGTGCCTGAGGAACAGCATATACCTGAACATGCACAATAAATTTCAACCTAAAGAGGTTCATCACCCACCTGACAAAATAGGCTCTAGTCCACTGTTTCTTAACATTTGTCCTCTGCTGTATCATTTCATATGGTCTACTGATTTGAAGTACCACCAGAAGTAAATGGTGGATCCACTAAATCATTTTAGTGGATGTCCCCTGGTTCTGGTGTTATGTAAGAGTGTAAAGAGCATCTCTCTATCCACTTGATCCTTCCCATGCATAATTTTGTATGTCTCAATCATGTCCCCTCTCAGGCGTCTCTTTTCTAGGCTGAAGAGGCCCAAACACCGTAGCCTTTCCTCATAAGGAAGGTGCCCCAGCCCCGTAATCATCTTAGTAACTCTCTTTTGCACCTTTTCCATTTCCACTATGTCCTTTTTGAGATGTGGCAACCAGAACTGGACACAATACTCCAGGTGTGGCCTTACCATCGATTTGTACAGTGGCATTATAATATTAGCTGTTTTGTTCTCAATACCTTTTCTAATGATCCCAAGCATAGAACTGGCCTTCTTTACTGCCCCAGTTTACTTCTTTACACTGGGGCAACATTTTCATTGACCTGTCCACCACCACCCCAAGATGTCTCTCCTGATCTGTCACAGACAGCTCAGAACCCATCAGCCTATACGTGAAGTTTTGATTTTTTGCCCCAATGTGCATGACTTTACACTTACTTACGTTGAAACGCATCTGCCATTTTGCTGCCCATTCTGCCAGTTTGAAGAGATCCTTCTGGAGCTCCTCACAATCACTTCTGATCTTCACCACTTGGAAACGTTTGGTGTCGTCTGCAAACTTAGCCACCTCACTGCTCAACCCTGTCTCCAGGTCATTTATAAAGAGGTTGAAGAGCACCGGTCCCAGGACAGATCCTTGGGGCACACCGCTTTTCACTTCTCTCCATTGTGAAAATTGCCCATTGACACCCACTCTCTGTTTCCTAGTGATGTCATTAACCTAGAAGTGATGTCATGGCCAAAAGTTACATCATCAAGCAGGAAAAACTTTTTAACAAGCCTAGGCTGGAATCCTATCCACACTTACTCAGGAGTAAGCCCCATTGACTATCATTGTTAAAAGTATATACATTGTAGCCTGTTAAAAGTACAGATCTCCCCAAATGAAGTCACATACCATGTTGGCATCAAGTCTAATATACTAAAAACAATATTAAAATAAATGGGGATCCACCTGAAATTGGCTCATGTCCACCTAGTGAGTCCCAACCCACAGTTTAAGAAACAGTGGTCTGGACTATCCATAATGACCTGGTGATTTCACTGTCAGCACTGAGACTATCAGATACAATTCAGTGAAAATTCCGATTTGTGCAAGACAAACCATGGACAATTTGTCAGCCGTACTACTTCAGTGATTGCTTCCTTTTCTGTCAGTTTCACACAGAAGTTCAGAGCCAGTTTGCACCAGTGCTTTTTCATGTCAAATCCTATTACTATTCTTTTTTGATGTAGTGCAGTGGTTCTGCTAAATGGAAATGGACTATGTTAGCATAATATAAGGAAGGTATTAATTCTGGTAGAGTGGAACAAAAACTTAGTTCAAGTGGAAAATGGCATGAACAGGAAAATAAAGGTGAAATGAGCATGTAAGTGCATACCCAATTGTACTCATAGACTCATGTCAACAGTGAAGAATGTTGCATAAGCCATTCAGCCAGTTGCTGGGAAGGAAACAGTCCCTGATGTTACTACAGGAAGGCTGCATAATATCTTCCTTGACCCTGCTTGCTGTACACTTTTCACTTCCTGAGTAGGCAGCTTATGAGATTTAGCTCTATCTATTTGTTCTGGAATGCCAGTATGAAATAGCTCTATTCATCATGGGAAGTGCATGAGATGGTGTAACACTTCTTCAGATTTAGACATGTTCTATATGAAAGGTGTAAGATTAACTTGTGTTGCTGCATACCCCCCACTTCCTCAAACTATAAGAAATTCCAGGGATAGCATTACTTAGATCAGCAGTTTTCAACTTTTTTCATCTCATGGCACACTGACTAGGTGCTAAAATTTTCAAGGCACACCATTGGTTTTTTGACAATTGACAGGGCACACCACTCTGCTGGCCAGGGGCTCACATTCCCCAGTGGCTGTATTAATAGATGTCCCCACCCAAAACTCCCGCAGCATACCTGCAGGCCATTCAATGCACACCAATGTGCCATGGCACAGTGGTTGAAAAACACTGACTTAGGCCGCAATCCTAACCAACTTTCCAGCACCGACATAAGGGCAATGCAACTCCAAGGTAAGGGAACAAATATTGCCTTACCTTGAGGAGGCCTCCATGACTGCCCCCCAACTGCAGGATGCAGCACATGTCCCATTGGCACTGCTATGCCAGTGCTGGAAAGTTGATTAGGATTGTGCCCTTAGATTTAGTTTTCCTTTGGAGAGGAGACAACATGAAACTTAAGGGGCCTTTTAGTATTTTCAAACAGAGCATCGGTGGGAGGCAAACAGGCTACCAGGCAGCAGATCTGCTACCAACATGGCATTTCCAAGAAAAGGCCTTGCATCCCAAGATGCTTTCAGCCTCCAGTGTTCTTTTTCCCCTCTCCCTGTTTGTATCAAACTCCAAAATGCTATTTTACCGCTTTCCCTTTCCTTCAGTGGGTGCTGTATCACCTACTCCAAAGTCTAATGGGTATTTCCTTCAAAACATTCAAGAGCTCTCCAGCTTCCTGGAAACTGACACTTCACTAACATAAAAAGACATCAAATGACCAGTCTGGAATTTTTAATCAGTAATCTGCCAAACAAAGGCATAGTCACTCAGCAGCCTGTATTGATAGGTACCGTATAGCACAATCCGATGCAGGTCTATGCAGAAGTCCCTTGAGTTCATTGGGACTTGCTCCCAGATAAGTATGTTGCAGCCCTAGCCCGTTAGCCCAGCATAGTGCACCTTCAATAGTTGGCAGGTCTCAGCTGATTGTTCTAAGGCCAAATCTGAATTACTGGTGCACCCCCCCCCCCCAATAATCACACAAGACAGATGCTTGGGGTAGATAAGGCCACTTTATTTTAATTTTTACAGAGTGTAAATTTTTACAGTATTTTAATTTTTACAGGTTTACAACTTTTAACCTACAATGGGGAAGATAACTATCTGAACCCCCAGGTGTGCAGTCAACTAAATTGGGGAAAGTAAATCTTCCCTTGGCAATAATGGGCGTAACCAGCTGACACAAAGCTCTGCTTGATTATTTACCATGCCACCTATCATTACCAATCCCAAAGGTTCGAGGTATCTGAACAGCCTTCTGATGCCCAAGCCTTCTGGGCATCCATGCCTATTGTAGCCAGAGGGTTCACCAACAAGCCTCGGTGAACCAGCAAGCAACATTTGAGCGGTTCTGACTCACTCCCTGACCCTGCTTTACTTGTAATGGATGCTGGACGTTATAACCTGCCTATCAAAACCAGCATGCCGCCTGCCTACAGTGATCAATAATAAAATGACCATAACTTAACAGGGAATGCCTAACTTTATAATTGCAACTCACCAATGGCAGTCTGGGTAGGTGAAAAAAAAACTGCCAGCTACTAGGCCAATCTTGCTGATAACAAAAAATTCCTAACTCATCCTCACTGAAGAGCAACCAGCTAGTCTCAGACTCTGCAGAGAGGGCGGGTGCGTGGGTCAACGGACACAGACTCTCTAAACAAAGGAGGGAATGTAGAATGCTCTGGAAGAAACTCCAGCATGCTTCACATTTCCTGCTTTGACTCAAAAGTCCATGTGGAAGGAGGAGCCAGGAAAGGGGTGGCAGAGCTGGCAGGTGTGGTGGCAGAGCTATGTTCGGTCTCAGGCAGCCCAACAGCTCCAGCCAGCTCTAAATCCACACAATCCAGACCCCTTTGTGGAAAAGTTTTGTTACTTAAGTAACATTTTGAATCTTTGTTTGAAATATGTGTAATTTTTCAGTTTATGCTTTTTAAAAAATGGGAGGGGGAGAAAATGGGAGGGGGAGGAAAAAAAGGAAACCATCAAGTTTTCTTTCTTTGAGACTTCTAATTAGGATAATTTCAGTGCATTAGGATAAGCTCAGACAACAGCAAGATCAATTTTCTCCAAATTTTCCAAACAAATCTCTTTGGGCTGCATAGTAAACCTGGCAATTTTCAGGATCGGCCCATTTTTTTTCCCCTGCCAAAATGACATGGCTCTAAAAATAGGGTTTAACTCATAATCACAGTTTCACCTGAGGAATGTGGCACATAAGGGTCCATTATTTTGCAGGTCTTGATAATTGAGTTGAGCAAAGAATGGCAGGGCGATGTTAGTAAACCATTAAAGGAAAGTCAGCTGCCTCTATTTTGGAGGGCTGTTTTTGTTGTTTTTTTAACTCCTCCGATGGGCTTCCTTTCTTGTGCTTTTTGGTCTCAATACCTGCTCTGAATTCAGGTGGAGAATTTGAAGTAGCATCTCTGAGATTTCTACTTGAGTGTTGGCTCCGACAAACAGCGATGATTGCTAGGCACTTTTGTGCTCTCTTGTGTGTGGGGGACGGCATGCATTGTAGCATAATTGAATAGTACCAGCATGTTGATTTTAGACCCAGACTGTCGTGAGTGAAGCTATGGAATGAACTCTGTCTGGCCTGTGTTTTACTGCTGAGCTTTTAAGAAGCCTCTTCCATATCACCATATCATTTTGTGGATGCTGTCAAATAAACTTTAATTTTGTGCATTTGGAAATGCTTCACAAACTCACCAAGGCAGATATAGAGGCAGAACACGATATAGATTTCCAAAGGAAAAGCCTTGAATCAGTACTGCTCCCGAGGACCAAGCCATCAGGAATATTATACCTGCTAATACTAGTGACCAGGTGTGACCACTTTGCAGGACCAGCCAGTGAGCTCCTGGTGCCTGAGGTGGTCTAATATATTAAAATATATAGTCTAATATATTAAAAATAAAATACTGAAATGAATGGAGACCCACATGAAATTGGCTCGCTGGGTCCCGACAGTAAAACACTGCATTAGACTTAATCATGTATTGCACCCCTTGCATTCCAAAGCCATTTGTTCTCACTGCTAACCGATCTGAGGGTCTCCATTTCAGCTGTGACAGCAACAATGAGTTTCATCTGCAGTACCTCCTGCTATGTATCATGAATGGAAGTTATCCTCCTTCTCCCCTTCCATGCACCACAAAAGGTGCTCCACTCATTTCCTGCGTATTCTTCCTTGATGGGAAAAAACACTCCTTTGTCTGCAGACCCTCACATGCTATATCCTGTGTGGTTGCAGAGGATTCCCTAACCTTCAAGAACAACTTTATGGGCAGCTCAGGCAATTGCAAAACGTACAGGAAAAGTGTATGGGGAAAGTATCACCCACTCGCACCATTATGCAGGCAGTAGTCTGGATACAACCAAATGGTCTCTGTCTGAGTACGGCTGCAATCCTAAACACACTTTCCTGGGAGTAAGACCCATTGACTATAATGGGACTTACTTCTGACTAGGCTTGGGCTTTACATTCGTTAATTTAGCATTGCCTGGTAAACTGTATTCTTATAACTCCTGTTACTCACAATGACTGTTATTGTACATAGCTACAGTTCTTATCTCTTACATTTGAACTTTATTTAAGGACAGTCACAGACTGTACCTCTGCATTTCATAGTCCTTTCACTCCCATTTACATTTTTAAACTTTGACTATTATTTGTTGATAAGCTGTATTTAAATACTTTAATAATAGTAATTTGTCTTCCAACTGAGGATAATGTTTCATGCACCTGATGAAGCAGGTTCTTGTTCATGAAAGCTTATGCTAGTCTCTTGATGTCTCACGACTCGTGTTTTTATATTAACTTGGTGAAAATTAATATGATTAAATAAAATTATCAAAATGTTCAACCAATTACCTGGTTTGTTGAAAAAAATAACTTAAGAGGCAGAAGGATTTGTCCTGAACATAGATGTTTCTTATTGTGACTTTTTATTTTGTCTAAACTGTAGAAACCATGGAAAGAGGAAATTGAAACCGTTAATATTACTGGATAACTGTGATGTATTTTCTTCAGAATGTTCCCCCAAGACTGTGTTTTATGATACTCTTGGCAGTCACACATATTTGTATTGGCTAATGTTTTTTTGAATGTGTCCTGGTGCTGCTATATATGTCACTTGAATTCTACAGCATGCAGCTAGCAGCTACTACAAGCCCCAGGATTCACTATAGGAAATAATGCGCAATCTGTTGTCTCCTCAACAGGAATGGCACATGGAACATCGTCCCAGAATTCCAGGTGGGAAAAAGTTGCTCCCTGTATTTATGAGAGATTCTACCAGAGAAGACATGACATATTGAGCTTTGCTGGAGCTGCTGCTGGAGTCCATGTCTGCTGGAGTCTGGTGAGTATCCATTGGCTTACTGGGCCATGGGAAAGGGTGCATAGCCACAGTTGTCTGCCCTCCTTCCTGGCACTGACCACTTTAAAGCTTTTGGAGGCTGGAGCATCTGGGAACTTTAAAATGGCTAGTGCCTGGGAAAGATGACAATTTGCTGCAGAGGTTGGGGTAGAAAGACAGGGATCTTTGGTCAGAGTGGCAGATTTGTGGCTGGGACCTGAGAGAGGTGGGCTCTGCTTGCTTGAATTCAACTAGGGATTCCTCACATATCAGGCTGCCTGTGTATTGAATTTGCATCTCATCCTAAGTTAAGGAAATGGGTTGGAGATCTCTTTGCATGCAATATGTCCTGGGTTTAGTCCCTGGCATCTCCACAATGTATGAGGGTCACAGGTTTGGAAAAGACCTGAGAGCTCGGAGTACTGGGCTAATAATAATAATAATAACAACAGGTATTTATATACCTCCTTTCTTGGTCTTTATTCAAGACTTTATTCAAGGCGGTTTACATAGGCAGGCTTTATTTAAATCCCTTATTAAATAGGGATTTTTACAATTTGAAAGAAGGTTCTTTCTTTCAAGAACCACTACACTCAGGTGTTTCATTCCGATCTGGCTTCACATTCTGGCCTCCATCCTCCCACGCTCAGATGGAATAGCTCAGCTTCAGCTTGTCAGCTGCTCCAAGGTCGCACGGTGCCGGTGGCCTTGAACTGGTGACCTTGTGGATGTTATCTTCAGGCAGACGGAGGCTCTACCCTCTAGACCAGACCTCCTGCCCACCTAAGCTAATGGTGTGACTGCGTATAAGGTAGCTTTGTATATGCATAAACTTAACTAAACTTATTATATGATCAATGTAATACTTAATCATGTTAAAAATCAGTAGTGAAATTCATTTTGGAGAGGTAGGAGGAGAGTTTACAATCATGCTAGTCTTTTGACCACAATTAACAGATTCCCAGCTTTATGTTTGCTTTGGCCTGCAGATGTTGATTTATGATTGAAACAGAACAGCCACTCTCTGGTTTTAAAACAGAAAAACAAGTTCTTTACTAAATTTCTGCTATTTTTCTACGCATAGATAAAGTTTTGGGCTTAGTCATAAGGAATGCCTTTTCTCTCTTTCTTAAACACATAAAATGTCAAAATCAGAGGCTTTGAAAGAATTGCTTTCCAATTACAGTTTAATTTGTGTCCAAGGACCACAAAATACTTCAAAGTCTTTGAAAATAAAAAATCCCCTAGTCTTTGCTTGGCATCTAGTGAAGCAAAACAGCCATTGCAAAACTGATGAAATGGAACAATAAGGAGACACCTAACTATGAATATGTGAGTATGATATGCACTCACTCTTACACTTATAATACATACAAATAAATACGGCATGGTGAACTGCACACTTGCACATACACAATCTTTATTTCAATCTGCAAAATGATGTCTTGAGAAATTTGGACCGATGATCATCAATAAATACATGCATTTACTGCTTCCAATAAGTTTTCCTTAGACAATAAAACCTCTTAAGGCATTGTCACATCCATGGCGGGCGGTGGACCCTTCCCTGGGGTGGTAGGTGAGCGCGAGGGGCTTACCCGATCCTTGGACGACAGTCGGCGGCGCGCTAACAGACGGGAGGCAGGAGCAGATGTTTGATACAGCCGGTTTAATAGGGTCAGCCGCTTTACATTCATCAGGGCTGTTCCTTCACAGCCTTACACATATTATGCCGACTGGTGCCGTCGGCGCCGAATGGTCCCTGGAACAGACCCTTCCCGTCCCTGGAGGTTCTCCGTACAAGCCTTCAGTTCTGGTTCCTGTGGCCCTAGGTCTGGGCTCTTGGGGAATACCCCCTGCTGGCCTGGGTCAGGTTGTCTGACCTTGGGAGGGCCCCAGCTGGCTCTGGGCTGGTTCCCCAGCCAGCTGGTCCCCACTGATTGTGGTCTGCTTCGATCCCCCCTTTCCACGGTCCTGTTTCTCCAGAGGTCGCTCGCGGGGTCCAAGAGGGCCCTGGGCCGGGGAGGCCTTCCCTCCAACTTCCTCTGGTCAGGGTGGACCCCTGTCCCCTGCCTCTGGAGGTCTCCAGCCTTTCCCTTAGACAGGGAGGCTGTTTGCCCTCTAGTTGTCCATGGGCCTTGCTCCCCTCTGGAGAGGAGCCAGCTCCCTCCTCCCCTTCCAGGCTCCTTATGAGGCCTTTTCCCTCTTGGGCTGGCCCCACCCTTCCGGCCCACGTGCCTCCCAGGTGTTCCCAGCGGGCCCTCATTCCCTCTCCTGGGTAGGTGCTCTGTGCTGGACCCCAGTCCTGCGCGCACTCAGGTTTTACTCTCGAGGAGGTCTCTACCCCAGAGGAGACCCCTACTCCTGGGAAGTTCCCAGCCACCTGGGCTGGGTCCAGGTGGCAGGCATGAAACATAAAGGCAGTAGCTATTCCTCTACTGTAGATTGTACATCAGTTTTCATACACTGCTGAATTTGATCCTTAATCTATGGAGAGGCATCAGTTCCTTCTCCCCATGCTCCCATTTTTATTCAATCCTGATAATAAGCCCAATCTCAACTGACTTTGTAGCTTCTTACTAGGTTGCCAGATCATAAAATCTATGTAACCCATCTGAGCAATGCCTATGGAGCCAAGGTAGCATTGCTGGAAATGGGCACAACAGAATCTCCAGCTTAATGTCTAACCCTGGCCAATGTAGCCCTGGAGATCTATGGTTCTTTCTTATTTCCCTTGTCTATGATTTACAGTGATCAGAATATATTACAACAGTGCCGTTCCTTTTTACAAAAAACCTTTTTATCCTGGAAACTATGTTCTGGGTGTTTATGGGCATATCTGTTGTGTGGATTGAATTATATTTAACATTAATATATCGCACATTTTATTATTAGAGATTTTCTAAAGAAGTTTTCCTAGTTTTAACTCAGAACCTTTAAACACAGTTGTCAGTCAGTGTATGCAGGAACATATGTGTTGGGTCAGCAGGCATGTGTGTGGCATGCAAATGATGTAATACAGGTGTATCCCCATGTCCATGGGGGTTCTGTTCCAGAACACCCCATGGTTACCTGAAACCGTGGATAAGGGCGAATGCCTGCCCCCCTCCACCCTCTGGAGGCAAGCTCTGCTCCCCTTGCCTCCAGAGGCTTCTCTGAGCCCAGCAGAGGCTACAGATGTCTCTGCCAGCTCAGACTGAGACTTAGAGGCAAAAAAACAAAAGGAACTTCTCTGTGAAACCAGAAGTAACTTTTTAATGCCTTATAAAGCATTGGGAGGCAGCATGCATGGGGACCCTATCCGCAGATAACTGAATCTACTGAAATGGGATCCGCAGATACAGCCCGCATATATGATAAAAGGCCCACTTCTATATATTTGTATATGTGTACTTTCTGTCTGTACAATCTTTCCATCCACATAAGTGTAAGCACATATATTACATCTGATCTCAGAAGCTAAGCAGGATCAGGCCTGGTTAGTACTTGGATGGGAGACCACCTGGGAATACCGGGTGCTGTAGGCTTATACCATAGTCTTTTGAGACTGAAGGTTGCCAACCATATATTACATCACCAATGAGGGCACATGTGCAACCCCAATGATCTGTCATGGATACATCATTTCCACTTTGCTGATTATCTGAAGTGGTCCTGAGGGTACTTCTGAGACTTCGTTCACCTAGAATTCACTCACACATTCCACATGTGTGCTACAGTTTTACTGTATTTACTGGATATACTCTAATAACCTACCTGCAGGGCTCCAGTGATCATGGGTCCTGGGATGCCCACAGGGAACACTCCCTTGAATGGCCCCAAACTCAATGGGTTGATCAAATTGTTATTTATTGTACCTTTCTTTTGTGGTTGTCATTGTTCATTTATCCATTTCCACTGCAATAACATCTTCCTTTCTCTGCTCTCCTCTGGGTCTCATTATCCAACTGGAAACTGGCAGGATTCCTGCTTTAATTGGTAGATCTTGGCTATGTTCTGCGGGCATCAATATGATGATTCCAAGGTTAAGAAGTGATGCCCTTGTAGTTGACAGCTGGTATAGATTTTCAGCAGTTACTTTTGAATTGTCACCTTGCAGCTGGGTCTGTGCCTGGACTTGGGACTGGATGTTGGATGCCAAGGACCCAGAAGCCAAGTCACAGCCTGACACTGTGATCTGGAGCACAAGCTGGTAGCTGTCACTTTCAGCAGCCACTAACTATGTCCTGCTGATGTCCTGAATGGTAAACAATGGCCAATAGTGAACAAAATGTGTGGGACTAATCAGACCATTACACTGTAGATGCAGATGAGCCTTTGTACATACTGTGCCTTTCAACACATCTGTATAGTTTAAACAGCATTGCTATAGAACATAAGAACATAAGAACAGCCCCACTGGATCAGGCCATAGGCCCATCTAGTCCAGCTTCCTGTATCTCACTGCGGCCCACCAAATGCCCCAGGGAGCACACCAGATAACAAGAGACCTCATCCTGGTGCCCTCCCTTGCATCTAGCATTCTGACATAGCCCATTTCTAAAATCAGGAGGTTGCGCATACACATCATGGCTTGTACCCCGTAATGGATTTTTCCTCCAGAAACTTGTCCAATCCCCTTTTAAAGGCGTCCAGGCCAGATGCCGTCACCACATCCTGTGGCAAGGAGTTCCACAGACCAACCACACGCTGAGTAAAGAAATATTTTCTCTTGTCTGTTCTAACTCTCCCAACGCTCAATTTTAGTGGATGTCCCCTGGTTCTGGTGTTATGTTCTGGTGTTATGTTCTGGTGTTATAGGCAGTTATTAATTTTTTTTTTTTTAATGAGAGATGCCAGAGCACCTGCCTGGGGATAGAACATTTCCCCTGGAAGCCCTCATCCAAAATGACAGCTGTTGTTGGTTCTGAGAAAAAGACACTCTGCACATGCTTAAAGCTCTCTTATTTGTATGTTCCAGGCTGAACCTGGCAACAATTCGTCCTGGGTGTAAGAAGATATCTCTGCTGGGCTTAGCTGGTAAAGAATCTTATTGTTTTGCTGACTATTTTATAATAAATTCAATCCAGAGTCTATCAGTGCAATAAAACGTGGCCCTCCTTTATCTCTACAATATATTTTGTTTTAATATTTACTACACACTACTTTATTACAGGTTAGAAAACTGGGAATTATGTGACAGTAAAAAAACAGAGAAGCTGCTGAACTCTAAATTACAAACCATGGCAAATAACTCTTATAATCCACTTGTGGGTCATCCCCCCCACTTCTCTCCTCCCTTTTCCTGTCTTAATAGAACATGACTGATGTTGCACACTGTGGTCTGCATTATAACTTCACAGTGGCTGTATTAATGTGCTTAGAAATTCTTTATTTTTCAACAGATTAAAAAAAAAATCACACCATCGCTCCTAATACAATTTTGAACAGTCACAGTGAATTTTCTGGTATTTTTAACAGAACAGTGAATGACAAGTTTACCCTGGGCCTTTTTAAGTTCATCATGCAGTCATTAACTGGCATCTAAAACATACCCTGGAGGCTGCACCAACGCTTATAAAAACCTTCATGGCATTTCAAAACATGCAAGTATAGATTAGATTAGAAATCACTAACACAGCTCAGTGCTCGTTTCCAGTGAAATTTTGGGTTCCTCTGCATTTGTCAAGGCAGAGTGTCTCCCCATAGGAGCCAAACAGAATCCTTGTCCTCCCATTTGTAGCTTCCATAACATAAGAAGAGCCCTGCAGGATCAGACCAAAGGCCCACCTAGTCCAGCTTCCTGTATGCCTCAGGTGCCTTAGGGAGTGCACAAGACAGGAGATACTTGCATCCTGTTGCCATTCCCTTGCATCTGGCATTCAAATATAGCCCATTTCTAGAACCAGGAGGCTGCATATACCCATCACGGCTTGTAACCTGTGATGGACTTTTCCTCCATAAAGCTGTCCAATCCCTTTTTAAAGGCATCCAGGCCAGGTGCTATCACCAAATCCTGAATCAAGGAGTTTCACAGATTAATTACATGCTAGGTAAGTGCTTCCCAAACTTCTTAGCACAAGGACTCACTTGTAAATGATGATCTATCATGACCTGCTAGGCAAAAAAAAAAAAAAATCTAGAAAGAAATATTTTATTAATAATAATTAACTATTAATTAATAATAATCAGGGTCCTGTGCTCCCAGGGCTGCTAGAGACCATAACTATAGTATGTGCATGTGTAGACTCTGGGGATTGGCAGTTGACACCCTTCTAGGGTCTGTTTATTGGCAGCTGTCTAATGATGCCCATGCTGACACCAACCCCAGCAGGACTGAAGCCTCCCAAAGTGTCAGTGACTGGGCTACTGTATAGAGGTATGCAGACACAGGAGTTCCTTGTTGTCTTCTGTGACCACATCCACCCTTCTCACAAAAAGCTGCAACACAGGATACATGCACAAGCAAAGCCTCCACACTATTGCTTTTTTTTAAAGTAATGTTCAAATCAAATTCCAGAGAGAAGAGTGATTGGTACAGCCATGAGGTCACCACAGCAGCCTTGAAAAACTGCCATGTGAGTATGCAAGTCCTTGGGAAAAACAGCAGCGGCCGCCCAAGCGGCTAGTTTCCCACTCCATGCCAGGATATGTGAGCGTGATGAAGTAATTCTTTTTATTTGTTCACTTTAAATGCCAGGGCTGTGTGTCTAAGTAGAATTTTATTAGATTGCTTTTACGGACTCATGCAGAGAGAGGCTGCAATGGCACAATAAAATGGTTAGGTTGCCTCTGAGACTTTGGAGGAGTGTACTTTGGTTTCCTGTCAGAACTTCTCGCCACCATCCATCTCTATAGGTTGCTTTCTTTCAGTGCACAGCAGAACAAAACTGTGTTGTTATTACAAACTGGGTATGTTCAGGTAAATCATAAGAATTCTTCACCTACCCAAAAGGCCAATTGGATTCCATGCATGGAGCTGGGAACAAGCTTGAATGAAAAGCACCTTTCGCCAGCACCACCTCCCCAGGGCCCAGCATGTTTGCACAATGGGGGTGGGACTGGACCTATCATCCTCAGCCTTTCTAGTGGAAAACTGATAATATTAGCATCATTTCTGCCAGGAAGAAAAATTCTGGTGGAAATACATTTTAAGTTTACCTTGTAATATGTTAAATGCTTTTTGAACTACTCCTATTGGAAAGGGGTATATAAATATTGTGAATAAGAGTAATAATTAATAAAGCACCTTTGCGCCACCTCTGGATGTGGTGTAAGTCCAAGAAGAGTGGAGTGACTTGCAGCCGCTCCATGCTGCTCAGGGAACAGGGTTTCAATCCAGCATGTCTGCTGGGTCCCAACCCTGCCTCCTGCTCCCTGCCAGCCAGCCCACCCACCCCGAGGACCTCCCTCCACCCACCCTCCCTCCCCTCCTACACCAGAACACCTTCCTCCTCACCCTTCCCAGATCCTTGCGTTGGTCAAGCTCAGCTGACACAAGCCTCCCCTTTTAAGTTGAATTCAGTCTCCACAGGCCGGCAGACATCCCGCTTTATAGCACGTTTGCAACCCTCCAGGGCCGGTGCAAGGGATTTGCACCGGTCCAAGGCGCAGTATGGATTGCGCCCTTAACCTCACAACGTTGTTGTGAAGACAAAAGGAGGGAAGGAACAATGTTCACCATCCCTGGCGAAAGGGTGGTATAAAAATGTGGAAAATAAATATGTATATACTAAATTTTTAGTTCTCTGATCCCAAAGGGTTCGCAATCTAAGAAGATGCAGAATACACACTAACAAAAAGCCTGTGGAAAAGATGCTATGCTAGGGTGTATGGAGACAGTTGCTCTCTCACTGTCAAAAATCTTTGTACTTCATGCCGCCGCTGAATTCTGAAAATAAAACCCTTGGAATCAGCCCTGCTAGAACTCCACCAGGATCAGGCTAATCACTGACAGGACCGTCTGCATTACAGTGACAGATATGGAATGGTCATGGCTGGATGCCCACAGGCTCCAGAGAGTGGGGATGGTCAAACTGCAGTGGCACTACAAGGCTAAGATGAGTGGTCATTGGACCGAACCAGGAGCCAGTCTTGGAAGAATGAGCTACATGCGGAAGAGATGGCAAAGTGTTCCTGAGGTTCACAGTGCATGTTCAATTTGGAAGGATTCCTTTGTCATCACTGCATAGCCAGATAGGGTTAAAAGCCCAGGGTATGCCTACAGCCACTACTCAATAAGTTGCATGTGGCAGAAGAACACATTAACAGTTGCTAAGCAACCATCTATGTATTTATTTCGAATACCTGGAAATGGTCTCAGCTCTGGGCATCAGGTATGTCTGGCTGGCTGAAAGTTCCACCTGAGATTTAGCTCGGGAACTGGCAGTTGTCAACTATTGCTCAAAGTCTATACTGCTTGTTAGTCATAAGACACACAATCATCTGTGGTGTGGTATGTTCTGTCCAAAAGCAGGGAGGGGGCTGGCAAGTAGTACACCATCACTCGCTACAGAAGAAAAAGCTGGCCACAGGATCCAGAGCTCAGGCTATCTTGCACTGTGCGGAAAGTCAAGGGGTAGGACTAATGGCATCACTAGGGTTGGTGTCACCCAGTACAAGAACTCATGGCGTCACCCCATGGATCTCCTCCCGTTTCCATGCAGCCTGTTCTGACCCTTGCACCGCCCTTGCTGTGCTCAGATACCCTTCAAGGTGAGAAAGGGCTGTTCCTCCGCAACAAGCCTCGTGGGACTTGGGATGCCATAAGCCCTCTGGCTGCTCACTCTTCTTGACCATCATGGGGCTTCTTTCATGCTCTTGGGCAGGTGAGAAGTGGTGACTTCTGAAGTGGTGACTTCAGGTCAAAGCCTGAAACACTGCACAAAAATTTTATAGTCAGTCATTTTGGTGCCACCTTCTCCCTGATGGTGTCACTTGGTACAGTCCACACACCCCATACCCCCCATGACTCCACTGGGTAGGACTTCACTTTCTCAGGTCAGCAAAGTCCTAGGCAAGGCAGAAGGGTGAGTAGCAGGAAACTTATGGTTGCTACAAGGAATCCAGTAAAGTTTGGTACCCAAAGTAATTACTTGAGATTGTTTTACTAGTTTGTGTTGTTTCTAAGCTTCCAGAAACTACATCTGGCCTGACTGGGGTAAGCCACTGTGAGTCCAGTCCCTACTTGGGCACTGCAGAATTGCTCATTCTTGATCAACTGAGGGCACAATTTCTGCCCCCAAATCCCAGCCACAAGAAACCAGCTGGTCCTTAAGGCAACACACAGCACTGAGTGAACACATTCTCTCTAACTCATTTAAGTGGAAAACAGCCTCTCTTTAAGTGCAGATGTTCCAGAATACCACATTTTTCAGACAGATTTGCATTCTTTGAGAGTGAGAGGAAGAGGGGAAAAAAAAACTCAAGGTCACCAAGGTAATTCAAAAGATTTTTTCTTCTTCTTGTGATGCTTTATCTCAGTGACATGCAGAAGTATCATGTCACATGAAGGCCTCAGAAAGATAAAGGATTGCATGCTGTCTCAAAGAGCTTCAAAGTGCTTTGCATGAAATAGAGATTGCAGCATTTTGTGCAGTGGCCTTTTTCATATTCCTATTTTCTTTACCCAAGTGTTCCTGGCAGACCTGACAGAGAAAAAGAGAGACTGGGCCTCCCCGTTCAGCAAACAAAATGGCTTCACTCCTATTTCAGTCCCTCCAACACATGCAGGCAGGGCCTATGAGAGAAATTTTAGCAGGGGCTACAAAGTTTCTTCTGGGCCCCTTCCCAAAGAGGAAAGGGGGGCAAGCAGAATGGGGGGGGAATGGGGTAGGGGCAGGTGCTGACAACCACAGTAGACTTTGGAGCTCAGGTCTACTAGGCTTCTTGATGCAGAGTCCAGGTCTACCTGACCATGGGGTATCAGCAGCTAGATAATATGGAAAACCAAACACACTCTAAAATTTTTGAAATGCCAAATTGCTCTTGTAGCAGGCCAGTTTCCTCCCAGATTTGACATTGTGTTAAGGAGGGTCATGGATGCTTTCCTGGGCCTGGTGTGTATTGCTTGCAGCAGTAATTAACACTGCATGCACATGGTTGTGCCCCAGCATTATGCGCTAGTAGTTAGTTCAGGTAAGATAGGAAAATGTCAGGTCCCAGGAACTTTCTGGGCCCCTTCCTTTGGCTCCTGGGCCCCCTTTCTGACCCTGGGCCCGGGTACAAATTACCCCCGTTATCCCCCTCTCCTAGGCCCTGCATGGAGGTTGTTCATTAATGAGTATTGGGGTTAACCGATTTAACATTCATAGATAACAGATTCTACAAAAGGAGAAATTTGGAAAGCAGTCCTTGCCTCGAGGTTGTAATCTAAATAACTAGAAAGAATGGAAGCAAAGGGGAAGAGGCAGGAAGGGAGGTGGACACATCTTTAGGTTCAGCTGCAGTGTATCTCTGACTACCAATTGCAGAGGGGGCTTCTGGGCTTCCCAGCGGCAACTGTGAGAAACAGGCATTGGGATCAAATGGGTTTTTGGCCTGAGCCAGTAGAACTCTGCTTATTTCTGAGAAAATGTGAGGTCTCCCTGGCAGTTCAGCAGAAAAAGGGCCATTCCTCTCTTACAGTTTTCTTGAGGGAACACGTAATCAATAGGATTTCCACCTGTTTGGAATTTTTAATGAACTCTCCACAGACAGAAAAAAAAGGAAAAAAATTGTTCTGGATAGAACGTATTCGCATTTTATACGCAAGTAGAATGGTGTATGTATTGGAACTAATTTTGATCTGTGCTGACTTCAAAAACGTTTGTGAAAATGTCTCCAGCAAGTAACAGCCAACATGTAAAATAATTTTTTTTTTTTACAGGGAATAATGCAGTAGCAAACTTGTTAGCAGAATGCATATTGTCCCTCTTGTTTGCCTTGCCCATTCTGAAAATTGAAACTGTTATGTTGGAAAAGAAAGGGCTGCGATTACTGTTAGGCATTAGTTATCTGTTTTCCAGCACTATGTTAAATGATTCAAATAAAAATTGCATTTTTTCAAGTGCTGTTGTCTCTGACTTGTCTTCTTGAAAGAATGAATGGTTGGACAGTGTTTAGGGAGTCAGACTAGAACAGCAGAAAAGTACAGGTGGTATTTCAGTATCCACTGATATTGCACCCACTGATTTGACTCAAAGGATCCACCTTTAAAAGCACTGTAACAAGTGGGGGGGGGGGGAAGCACCAAATTTCCTACCTTCATGGTATTAAATAATTTTAATTTCATTCCATTAGATTCCATTATTCCCCCATCTGGTGGCTGAATGCGGTATACCGATGCATTCTGGGGTGACAATGGGGAGCAAGAGACCTGGAAGTGGGTCTTTAAAGCTATTTTTCCACTGATTTGGTATCCACTGAATTTTTTTTTTAAATTCACCAGGGCTTCCAGATCGGAACCCCCAGTGGCCAATGAGGCATGATCTGTAGTTCAAATGCCCCACTCAGATGCTTGGTGAGTACCTTTGACCTCATCAGATTTATTTGACAGGAAATCCCCCTTTCAGTCCTTGTGGTGAGAGCAAATGAGTAGGCTCCCCGTCGTCTCATGCCAGCATGGTGTTGTGGTTAGTCTGCTGGATTTGGACCATGAAGACCCAGGTTCAAATCCCTGCTGAGCCATGACACTTCATGTGTGACCTTGGGCCAGTCGTAATCTCTGAACCTAGCCTCTTTCACACAGGTACTGTGAGGCTAACAGGAGGGGAAGGAACTATGTATACCACCATGAGCTTCTTGGAGAAAGGGTGGATATAAATGTGGAAAGTAAATAAATAATAGCTGATGGAAGAGCAGCTGTCTCCAAAGGGAATACACCTGTTTTATTCATCTGTTTTTAATACACCTGTTTTTGTATTAACTGGTGCACTGCAGTAATATTAGCTGCTGCTTGCTGCTGTCTGAACACATGCTCACTAGTTGTTGGTAAGGCCATCATTACCAGTATTGGCCATCAGCTGAGGTGAACCTTTTGTTTGCTTCAGGAAATAAACTACAGGCAGAAAGAGACTTTCTGTAGCTATTATATATGTTCCTTCAAGTATCACCTCAACTCTGGTCACACCTTAGTATTGACAAAGTCACACATCAAAGAGCAAAATGCCTTTTGCTCCCCCAGAAGACATCACATGGTGCCACATTCTGGAGTCTTGACAATTCCACTTCCTATAGAAATGGCTCACTTATTTGTCTTGGCAAATACTATGCTAAGAGCATAGTATTCACACATTAGAAAAAAAAAGTTTTGTGTTTTTTTTTATGTTGGGAAGTATCTAATAACATTTCCAAGGACAGATGAAAATGTAAAACAAAAATGTTTTGCCTTTACAATAAAGGCTGTTACAGTTTTGGGTTTCTTCCATATTACATAGGAAGTTATCACCAGACCCAGAAACAGAACATGGATCTTTTACTTGCCTGTTTCCTGTTTGTTGGATCTTGCTGCTTCAGACTGAGAAATCTGGACCCAGGCTGCTAACCCAAGCAATTTTTTAGTGTTAAATTCACTTTTATGGCCTTTTAAGAACTAATAGAGCAACATAAAGAAAGGGAGAAAACAAAAGCTTGAAGGGTTAGAGCTGTGTTATGAGGTATAACACAGCAGGGGGATATTGTAGACTGATCAAATGGCAGTTGGGGGAGAAAAAAAAAAGCCCACAGGAAAACAAAATGTAAGATCGAGCAGACGCTTTGGTAAAGGTAAAAGAGAACCGTTTTATCACTTAATAAAGATTGCTTATTTTATTGATTTCAAAATAAAATAGCCTGTTTGTTTCTGAATAAACCATCTGAAGCTTGAAAAACACTGAACTTAAAATTGACCTCAGGCAGAATGGAAGCCCCAAGCTCATAACTCTTCCCTCAGCCACACAATCTGCAAAATGTGTATGCTCTCTTTCCAAGGGCATTCCTCTCAAGGAAGAACACAGGGAAAGGACATCAATCAGCTCCCTCCGCCATATGTCTATGGGGTGAGGACGGGGCTGTAGCTCAGTGGCAGAGCACAAGCGCTGTATGCAAATTGTCCTTGGTATAGTCCCCTGGCATCTCCAGATTGGGTAAAGCAGGAAGGGAATCCCTTTTTGAAAGTGCTCCTGCTAGCTCACTGTTTTTTTTTAAATTGCTGCTAAGCAAAAATGCTAATAAAAATGAAGTTTGAAAAATTGTACTGGCCAAAACTTTGCCAATGTTTTCCATTTCCAATGGGACAGTTTCATATTTTTTTAAACAGTTTGTTCCACCACAAGCAAGGCTTTAAACTGTGTTTTGCTGTCTTTCAATGATTTGGGTTAGCCAATAGAATCAAATAATGACAAATCAATACAGAGCAAGTGGAGAGGGAAAAAGAATCTATTCCAACAGTGACTGTCAAGGAGAAGAAGAAGGGAAAAAGCAAAAGGAGAATGGATTTAAAGACCAAACCCCAACACTATCTTCACCTGAATCAAAAGCCACAAGTCTCATGGGTGACAAACAGTGTTGGCACCACTTGAGTTTGATGGAGACTATACTTTGGCTGAGAATTGAACCCTGCTAGAAGAACATCCGCTTTGCTACTGACAAAGTTTCTTTCTAAGCTTTATCTGAGGCTGTTTGGTTGGAACCATTATCAAGAGTTCTTTGCTCATATACATATTACATATTTCAATATATTCATATTTAACACTACCTATTGCCTATATCTCAGTGATGGAAAGGGAGCTCATCCTTTTCTACAAAGAGAGTGATAGCCTTACTCATCTATACCATCCAGAAAGTTAAGCATTACCCTATTGATTTGGCATACAACAGCACCAATCACCTTATAATTACAGCAAGTCCTCACTTATAAGATGTCAATAGGTTCTTGGAAACAGCAACTTTAAGTGAAACAACTTATAATGAAACCAATTTTAGTGTACATAAGCTCAATAACACTCAGATGGTGAGCTCACTGAGCACTTTCCTATCTCATGCAAAGCATTGTCACATCCCAGAATAACAATAACAACAACAACAACAACTTGGTATTTATATACTGCCATTCTGGTCATCGGATTACTCCTCTGACTTTATTCAAGGCAGTTTATATAGGCAGGCGTTTAAATCCCTCAAGGGGATTTTTACAATCATAAAGGTTCTCTCTTTCAAGAACCAACAACATTTCAGAATGGATGTTCCTGGTTTGGTCTCACTTCTGGCCTCCAGTTCTCCCAGGCAGGCTGACAAGCAGCTCCATCTCTCACATGGAGGGCAGCCAAGACGCTTCTTGCTCACACCAAGAGCAGGTGGAATCACTCAGCTCGGCTTGTCAGCTGCTTCAAGTCTCGCCATTCTCAGCCGTTCAGGCAGCTGCCGGTATCCTCGAACTGGTGACCTTCTGATGTTATCTTTGGGCTAATGGAGGCTCTACCCTCTAGACCAGACCTCCTGCCCTTGTAGAATGCCTTGTAGAAGCTACCACAAGGCAGTCTAGGGTACAACAACACCAAGGAAGTGGGTGAGCCCAATATGCTCATGAAGCAGCTTCCAGTAGCCCTGCAATGTACAGCTGCAGAGGTCAGAAGACTGAGAACCTCTAATCAATGAAATAATTTTGAAGGAAGACTTGCTGTTTCTTAATAAACAGATTCATCTAGTGTTTCTTTAAATTCTGAAGAAATGAGACTCAATCTAGGTCATGGACTATTCATACTGGAAGTCCTTGAATGAAGCCCAATTCAAGAGAAAATTGTACTTGGAACCACCACGCCCCTGATGCCACTCCCCATTGCTGAAGGGGAAATGTGCTTGTACAGATTGTGGAGAATTGAAGGGGGAATGTGCAGAAGAGAGCCAATGATGACGGCAGAGACTGCCTCCTTAGCTCACCTTCTTAAAAACAGCAGCAGAGTGAGGAGGAAAAAAGCAAATAGGAGACAAGCAAGGTAGTTGTGAAGGTGGCCAATGGCCACAAGGCACCTGCATCACCTGACCTCATGGTTGGACCAGACCTAGCTGGAACCTAATGGAGTCTCACGTCAGGCGTCTAACACCATCAAGCCCAGCCGGAATAGCATGGTAGGATCTGGATAGGATTGGGCACCCCAGCTCAAGCAGCTGAATATTTAATTTAAAAAAAGACTCCCTGGTGAAGACACATTCATCTGGTGTATGGACTGATTTTACAGATCAACTGCACGGCAACACAGCAGTTTTCAGAGCTGCATTTGGTAACAGTTATCACTTAGCGTGCTACAGTTTTAACTGTTTCTGTAAAATATGCATGTTTAAATATATAAGCATCACATTTGGTTATTCCTTCTAGTGCTGATCAACACCTCAGCATCTTAGGGCACAAATGACAACAATACAGAAGATCCTTGTTTCCAGTTCACAATGTTTTAAGCAGCCTGAAAAGCAGCTTCCAATTTAGATCAGGGCCGCAGAGCTTAAGGAAGGGTTTGACACTTTCCTTTAGGCCAGGGTTTCCCAAACTGTGAATCACAAGCCCACATGCAGTGGGTCACAAACTGGGCCTTTCCACCCACCTTGCTCTGGTTTGGCTCCAAATTAGAAGCTGAATTACTCACTGGGCGGGTGGGGAAGCCTGGTTGTGCCAGGCCAGTGACCCACTCTGCTGGCCTCTGTGGGCCTCAGAATGGCCCGCAGAAGCCTCAGAAAGCCATTTCGTTTCAGAAAGCCTCTTTTGGTTTTTGGAAGCAAACCAGAAGTGGCTTTCTGAAAACCAGCTTTCTGGGGCTCCTGCAAGCTATTCTGAGGCCCACAGAGGCCAGTAGAGTGGGTCGCCAACCCAGAAGAGGCCTCCCCACCCTTCTGGTGAGTCATTCCCATGTTGCAATCCACCACAGAGTTGGGTTGTGGTGCCAAGAACATTGAAAAATCACTTTTCTAGCCCATATATCTTTGGAATTGATTCCCCAAAGGTGCAGGGGCATGTATAGCATGGTTGCATATCCTTTTTCTCTTCCAAGGCTTTTTTTTTTGGGGGGGGGGGTTGTCAGAACTATTCTGCCCAAATACCCCTGAGGAAATTTGAGATCTGAATAGGACATGGCCATGATGCCTGGGCCTAAATGTAAGCTGGAAAGCATGTATATATATCTCTCAGTAACCCCATGTGACCAGTGTAAGTGTATGAAAGATGCTGAGTCATAGTGACAAAGTACCTGCAATAGAAGTCAGTGTAAAGGTACTGCTGGTGCACCATGGGACATGTTATCTGTCATGAGACGATGAGGTAATTGCCACTGTGATTGGTGCACAGCAATATATAAACAAGGCAGGTGGAGCCCACCTATGAGACCTAGATGCCTTTAAAAGGGGATTGGACAAATTTCTGGAGGAAAAATCCATTACGGGTTATGAGCCATGATGTGTATGTGCAACCTCCTGATTTTAGAAATGGGCTATGTCAGATGCAACGGAGGGCACCAGCATGCAGGTCTCTTGTTATCTGGTGTGCTCCCTGGGGCATTTGGTGGGCCGCTATGAAATATAGGAAGCTGGACTTGATGGGCATATGGCCTGATCCAGTGGGGCTGTTCTTATGTTGTTAGACTTTTGCTCTCTCCAACTCTGTATAAGTTGGAGAGTTGAAGATTGTCGTTGTGAATACTTCTGCTGTTTTGCTCGGAAGGGACTGCTTATCTGTAAATAGTTTTGTAAATACAGACTGGTGGTGGACATCTGCCTTATCTGTGTTGCCTTTTTACTGGGACACCTTTGCTGTCCTTTGCCATCCACTCTGCTGCGCTCTGCTAAGCACTGGCACTACACTAAATTCCTCATTGGCAAACCTCTATACAGTGATGCCTCGCAAGACGAATGCCTTGCGCAACGAAAAACTCGCAAGACGAAAGCGTTTTGTGATTTTTTTGGTGACTCGCAAGACGAATTTTTCTATGGCCGTGCTTCGCAAGATGAATTTTTTTGCATTTTTTTTTGTTTTGGTTTGTTTTAAGTCGCACAACCGTTAATACCCAGGATGCATTGAAGTTTTGTGCTTGAAATTTTTGAAATCCTCTGTACAGTATGTATGCCTTTAAAGAGCACTTAATAAACATTTTGTAAACCAAATTTGACTTTGTTCTGACTTTTTTTGGCCATAGGAACGCATTAATTAAATTTCAATGCATTCCTATGGGAAACTGCGCTTCGCAAGACGAAATTTTTGCAATACGAAACGACTCGCGGAACGAATTAATTTCGTCTTGCGAGGCATCACTGTAGAAGGGAACTCCCCCCCCAGCTGTGACCGCAATCCAAACTATTCTTACAGCAGCTTTTAAGGGAAAAAAAGATGTGGAGATACCAAACCATAGATGTCCCATGTTGTGAATCATTTGGCCCTTGGACAGAGGCACCTGTTAACTGGAGATATTAGGATTCAGCCTAGGATCTTGCATATGCTAAGTATGTGCTGCACTACTAAACCATGTTCCTTTTCCATATAAGAGGACATACAGAAGGAGACAATTCCTTAGACGCTGCTAGGACCAAGTAATTTGGGAGAGCAATTTGTAAATCCAAAGATAGATCTTAAACCATATGTTACTGAACTCGATAGGATTCTCCAAGATTGCTGATAAGGCCATGAACCTAGCCTGTGTGACTTTTCAGAGACAATGCTGTGATTCATTTTGGTCAATCTTTCTATCACTGTGTTTAGGTACATATAAAGTCAAGAGAAATCAATGATGCTCCAAGGAACATTTTAAGAACTTATGAAATATGCTTTTCATTGCATTAAGCCACAGCACTTGTAGGATAACCATCTCTGTCCTAGTCAGGGAGATGAAAATGTATGCGCAATAAGAATGCTTTTGACCTACCCTAAATATCTGTGTGTGAAGCTCAAAATAAATTGAAACATTTGTCTCTTTCCCTTGTTAGCACATTGCATGGCTTTTAAATTTGGAAATGGCCACCGTTTGTTACAATGATTATTTGCCTGTGCCTGGTGATGGTGTTTCAATAATACTAGCACATTAGTCAGTGAGAAACAGCCTGTCAGCATGATGCATAATTTACTGGTTTACTGTATTAGGATCTCTGCTCCTTACTATCTGATATGATAAAAGCAAAGATGGATTTTCGGCATCTGTTTTGCAACAGTGCAGTGCTTCAGGACCAGATAAATGGTCCTGCTTTCCCTGCTGACTGTCTTAGCGGATCTCATTTGCTAATGCTCTCTCTTTTGCTGTTCCCAGAATTTCTGGGTCTGCCTGCCAATCAGGGCAGGCACTCCCCATGTACTCTGATTGCTAATGTTGTAATATAGTGTGAAGTAGGTCTGCCTGAGATACTTGTGTGATCAGCAAGGGTGGAGTCACACACTGAGGAAGTGGCAAAATGGAAAATCACACTTTCTGCCTTTGGCCCCCAGGATTTCTGGCAAAGGAGAACTCACACCACACTCCTCTACTGAGAAATGCATAGGCAGCTCCTGCATCTCGCTGCAACAGTTATGCATAAATTCTACTGTTTAATGTCAGCTGAGGCACTCAAAGTTTGCCTGACTTGTGCTTTCTTTTATAGCCTCTGCACAGCATGTAATGCTACTATACTGTTAGAGCAGTGGTTCTCAAACTGGTGGGTCATGACCCATCAGATTATGTAAAGCTTCCCCTGCTCCTTTAAGGGGCAGGGGGAAAGAGGAGAGGCAGGGAATCGATCCCAGGATCACAACCCTAAGTGGGACAAAGTAAGGGGTGTGTGTACACTTACATTTAAGTAGTTAGGGCTGCTGGAGGTGTGGGGAACCCTGCACAGCCCTCTGCGGGCTCCCCGAGGCTTGGAATGTGAAGACGTTGCAAAGCACCTCCTGAAAACCAAGCCTCAGGGAGCCCTGCGGAGGGCTGTGCAGGGCTCCCCACAACTCCAGCAGCCCCAACTACTTAAATTTAAGTGGAAGCACCCCCCCTTCACTGATGCAATCCTGACGATCACATCGCTGCCTTTGCCCCTCCCCCACAAAGACTTACTGAAGGAGTAACGCTCCCTACAAATTTGAGAACCACTGCGTTAGAGAGCTTCATGGGTATGCAGGGATTGAATAGATCCCATCCCGAACTGCAATGTTTAATTTTTTTTAAACCAGTTCTGTGCACAACAGTATGCGCCAACAGCAAGTGCAATGTTTCTTATCAGGTGTCAGAGAAAGTGTACACTGCTGTTCTCTACCTGCCATAGTTGATACCCCACTTTTACTGCAGCCCTGCCCCTCCTCTCCATGTGATGCCACAGGCAAGATGGTGGCGGGATTGTGGTGGCATTTGAAACCCCACCTCAGGCATCCAAAACCTTTGAGCCACACTTCTCTAGCTCCAGTTCTGACTGACAGCTGTTAGGCATGGGAATCCTCTCAGGAAAAAAAAAAAAGAGCAGCCTGCACTCTCTGTTGCACTCCACTGAACAGTTTTGCTGCTGCTCCACTTACAACAGCGAAAGAATTCCCATGATACTCACCATAGCAGTCTGGAAGGACTGCAGCTGCAGGCAGCCATGTTCACATTTTCAAGTGGTGGCTGACAGGATGTACTTGTTTTGGGATAGAAAATTCAGGTTGGTTGCACAAACCAGGCTTCTCCTACGATAGTAGAATTACAGAATGTTAGAGATGAAGGGATCTAAAACAACCCCCTGCTCAGCACAGGTGACAACAGCATCCCTGACAGGTGGCCAATCAGCCTTTGCTTGAAAATTCCTAGTGAGGGAGAAGCCATAACTTCATTAGGCAGACTATTCCAGTTCTGGACCGTGCTTACAATTGGGACATTCTTCCTCATGTCTAAATCTACTTCCCTGTTGCTTCAACCCATTGTTTCTAGTCTCACTCCCAGGAACTACCAAAATGAAATGCTCTCCTTCTATGTGATGGCTCTTCAGATATTTGAAGACAGCTATCCTACCTTTCCTTAGTCATTCTTCTTCAGGCTAAGCACACAAAGCTCTTAGGAATCATAAGCCTCGTAAGACTTGGTTTCCAGACCCCTCAACATCTTAAGTGCCTCCTCTGAACCTGCTCCAGCTTCTCAATGTTCTTAAAATATGGTGCCCAAAATTGGATGCAGTATTGCAAGTGAAGTCTGAATAGTGCAGAGCAGAACAATTCCATCACCTTATCTGATTCACACAAACACAGAGATCCAAGGAACACCTTTCTGAGAAGAGCAAAGCTGGACTAAAAAGATAGCTCCGTTAGAAGAGGGCAGCCAGGTGAAGCAAACACATGTTTCTCCATGGCAAAGCTTTGAGACGCAGCAAGGGCATTCAGCTACTGGAAGGAACCCTTTTGCCAGGGGACAGACTAGGAGGAGTCACAAGGGGAGCATCAACAGCACTTGGGCAAAGGAGGATGCGGGTAGCCCACTGCACAAATGTTCAGATTGGGAGGCAGGTGAGATGGGTTTGAGCCCAGCAATCATCTTTTGCATGCCTGGCCAGAAACACCCATGGCAAGAATAAAAGAAGAGAGGCGGGAGGGTCTAGAACCCACCACAACAGGAGACAGATGAAGATCACCTTATTTAATATCTTGCATCACCATAAACAGGCACAGGCTGCCCAATTCCCACCCATCTAGTCACACTCACATACAGTCTGTGCTCTTTGCTTCATCGCTGGCACCTGTCAGTATGCTGTCCTCCCTGTCCCTTGTCTCATTGACCAATGGAAGCAGGAATTGGGGGACCAAGACCACAGAGGAACCTGCCCTCCTTGGAGCCCAAGGAGTCACAGAGTGTGGAAGCAAAAGACCCTGAGAACAGAGAGGCATCTCCTTCCCACAGGCATCCCACCCCGATGCTAGTTGAAATAACTACGGTGGGAAGGAGGGATCCCTTTCTGCTAACAAGGAGACAAGTGTGATCAAATCAAGAATTTTATTGAACTGTGTCAGTGAAAGAGCAGCATTTAAAAGAGAAATACATTGGGGGAGTGAGGTTTTGCAACTATCTCTTTCCAGCAGGGCCGTTGTGCCATTGCATTGTTAGGTTGGGCCACCTTCCTTTTGTGGGAGAAGTCAGACGCAAAAGAAGAATTAAGCCGCTCCGCCTTCTTGCCATTGTCTGTTACAACTTCCTCATCTTTTCCAAGCAACAAGCCCACCACCTTCTTAACTTTCCCTTCTTTCAAACTCAGCCCAAAAATCTCATTTTGTTGATTTTCACATCCCTCACTAGCCTCAGCCTTCCTAACAACATCCCTGAAGGTGCAGTTTATACTTACATACTGTTCCTATGTTAGCCATCCACCCTTCTACTCCTTATGCTCTTCAAGGAACTTCTTGTTTTTAAAAGCTTTCACAGTGGTTGAATGGAAGTTCTGCTAGATGGTTGGCCACTGGTGTAACTACCTGGGACTGCTGTTGTTTCAGAGCAGCTGCTATTGCTCTGGACTTTTAATTGATTTTCTTTATTTTTGTTTTTTCTGCATTTTATTGGACTTGTATTTTATAGTTTTATTTCCCTGCTAGGTATATTGTGTTTTCAAAGCTTATACTTTAACTTTGCACAGAGTGTAAGATTTTTTTTTGTTTTTGTTTTTATAGAGCATCAACACTGAGCATGACACTTTACAAAATGCAGGATGAACGATCCCTACCTTGAGGAGCTTACAATCAAAAATTTAACGCAAGGGAAACAACAGAGAAAGGAAAAGGAACTGGAAAAAGAAGTACATGTGGGAAGAATATACTTTTTGTTGCATTACCTGTACTTAGTCTTAGTTACAACTTTTATTCAATGTATTAATGGTGAATCAGTTGTTTTAAAAAATGTACAAGGCAAAAAAGGACACCAAACATCGTAACAGTTTACACAGCTTCAGTTTGATATGAATCAAAATAAAACAGTTAAAATTTTACTTGTATTTGTGATCTAGTATATTAAGATTTTTGTGGGTCCAGTCCTTTCTTCGGCTGGCCTGCATGATACATTGCTGCTGATGCAGCTTCCATTGTATTCTCCTAGGGGACCAAGGCTGCAATCCTATACACACTTTCCTGGGAGTAAGCCCCATGGAGCACATGGGACTTACTTCTGAGTAGACACGCATTGGATTGTTCAGGAAGCCAGCCAGCAAGGAGAGGTAATTAAATTTTTTACCTACCTCCTCCATCCCAACCTGGTCCCCAATAGGCCTACTCAGATCCATGCCAGTTATTTTGCTGGTGTAAATCTGTCAGGCTGAAGGGGGTCTGTTGGGCCTGGGACAGAGGCTCCATATCTCATAGTGGCCACTGAGAATGAGATCTGCCCCCGCCCCAGCCCAGTCCCTGCCCCAATCTGCCCCCACCTGCACATTACCAGTTCTGGTGGCTAGTCTGCTGCTTGTCACTGCTGGTTGATAGCTTACTGGTTTCCATACCATAGGCAGCAAATCACTGGAGTTTCTCCTGCAATGGCAGCCCATGCAGTACGATAGTGGATCTCAAGATCTGCTATCATATTGTGAGCAGTGGCGTCGCTAGGTGGTGTGGGTAGTGTGGGCCACACTTGGTGATGCGCACAGGGGGATGACATGCACTAAGGAGGGTGACGCGTTAAAATCACAGTGGTTAGGAGTAATACCATCATGTTATATACAGTTGGATGCGGAATTTCCAGCTGAATGCAATGCAAAAAACCAGAATGAAATATCTCCTTTCTATCAAATGTTATGGCCAAAAAACTGGAGAACAAAAAATGCATGGAGCCCTATGGAAAGTGAAACTGAGCCGTATTGCGTGTTTACTTGTGAGTAGGCGAACTAGCCTTAGTCCATTGGAAAGGGAAGGATGAGAGGAATCCAACAGCACCAGAACGGTCCTGATCCAATGAAGGCAGCCCCCAAAAACACTTGAGAAGGAAGTCCTTCCCTCCAAGCAGACAAATGTATTGAGCAGTATGGAAAGCAAAACTAAGCCTCACGTTTACTCATGGGTTTATAGTCACATTTACTCATGGGTAAGCAAACACGCCTTGGCTGGTTGTCAGGCCAGGCAAAGGGGAATGTGAAGCCAGCAGAATGGTCCTGATCTGATGGAACTGGAGCTCAACAAATGCTCCAGAAGGCAGCCTTCCCTCCCCTCCCCCACTAAAAAGGATCAAAACAGAGTCTTCAACTGATTGGGTGAACTTTTTTGAGACTTGCAAAGCCAGGTGGATCCTGACAGTGATCTGGTTTAAACAGAAGTTCTTAAATTGAACTGGGCACTGGGTAGGGCTGAAATCCTTACTGATTTTGGAGGGGGGGGTGCTATTGCAGGCAGGCTATAGAGGAAATTCACTTGGCGGAACAGGACTGGATTCTGCTTATTTAATTTTGTTTTACTTTAATTATTTATACTTATTTATTTTAATTTGCCTGATGATGTCACTTCCATCATAACATCACTTCTGGTGGGTCTTGGACAGACTGTCATTCTAAAAAGTGGGTCTCAGTGCTAAATGTTTGAGAACTGCTGCAATAAGGTGTTAGTAAGTTGATACCCTATATATCAATCAATGCGTAATTTCATGCAGAATGTGTTCCATCTTTGTTCTGTCAGAAGGTACTGCCAAAAATCCAGTGGGGGTGGAGTGATGGTACATCACCATGCCCACCACCTGGGGTGTTGCCCCACCTACTGCATGGGGGGGGGTGATGCACTGGCATCCTGCACAGGGTGACACAAACCCTAGTGACGCCACTGATCGTGAGGACAGGATTTGGCTTCGTATTTATTTAGTTAAATTGTAGAATAATGTTTCCTAGTGAAGATATCATTTTGTAAGTTGGTATTAATTTTTGAATTAATATATTTTTATATATTTTCATATTTATAGTATACTTAATATACATATAAGAAACTAGTAGTATAAATCAGTTTTGTCAGACCTATGACACATGTGTCAAAAGTGACATGCCATGACATTTTGGGTGACAACGCCAGCTTTCATCAACACCCGACAATTGAGTTTGTTTTACTTGTATTTCATTTTTGTAATCATTTGACATTTCTTTAAATAATACATAGTACCGCATATTATAGGACCATTTAAAAAAAATGAATATGTAAAGCAGCATTTCTCAAACTGTGGTTTGCCATCACTGGTATAAATACTAATAACATCAACTTTATACTAGAACATCTGTGTAATAGTCCCCTAAACACCAATATTTAGCAAGCCCCTCCAGTATGAACTTTATTACAAAACCTCTGAGATTAGGTAGCTATTCCTCTCTATCACCAGCTGGTGTAGCTCAGTGGTGAAGAAACACAGCTGCAAATCAAGACTTCCCTACTTTAATTTCACCTCTACCATGAATTCTCACTAGGAAGCCTTGGACAAATGACTCCCTTTCAGCCTTAGCTGTTACATGGGGGTAATAATACTTAACGACCTTACAAGGTTGTTGTTGTCAGGAAATAAGTGAAACTCTCTGCACACCAGAAGAGATCAGGAAGCAGGCTGGAGGGCAGAATCTAGCCCCCAAACCCCCTCATATTTCTCCTTCCTCTCACAGCCTCTTTCAACAAAACAGGAAGCCTGAGACAAGCTAGAAGCACTCCTAGCATTTCCTGATTTACTTAAAGGAGCCTGTGTGTGGAAGGAGCAACATGAGAAGGTAGGGGGTTCAATCACCACCTTCCACATGGCTTTTTGGGAGGTGGCAAGTTGAGGCAGATTTGGCAGGTGCTTCAGGTTCGGTGGAAGATATACTTGGGCTGCCTGTGTGGATCCTGCACAATGAGTCATTATCAATCTGATCCCAAGAATGTATAATGCAGGGCAGCATCTGTGTATAGCCTACCAGGGTTCACAACACTAGAAGAGCCCATTTGGTAGCTGTCCCCATTGGCTGGTGAGAGTATATGTGCAGAACTTGGGCTCAGTTGACTGCTGTAAATTGGCCTGAGGGGATCATGAGCCAATGACATGAGCCAATAGATAGTCAGTCTGAGTTTGTCTGAGCCAATTATTATAAAGTTTTGTTTGAGCCAATGGGGTCACTGTTGAGAAAAGTGAACTGAGTATCTTGTAACAAGCACTTGAGAGTTGGAGGACCAAATGGAAAACTGCTGCAGGAGAGAAGGCTGCAGTACCAGTGGAGTAAAGGTAGAGGCTGCTGTGTGCAGAGGAACTGAGGCTATAAAAGGGGCTGCACCAGCAAAGAGCTCAGGGACCAGCAGGGAAGCTTTGCAGAGAAGGAGTTAGAAGAGCAAGCTGGGGAGACTACTCTGGAAGCTCTGTAGAGTCTGAGCTGGAAGAGTAAGCTGGAGAGACCACCAGGGAAGAGCTTCAGAGAGGAGCTGAACTCTGAGTTGTGCGGGAGAGCTGAGAGCTGCTGGAAGGAGCTCTGGAAGAAAGCCTCTTGCTTGAGCTGGGAACCAGAGGGGAACTTCCATCAAGCCTCCAGCCCTTGGCCTGCCTCAGGTCCTGCTACCTCCTGCCTGCCTAGTGCCTGCCTGCCTCAGGTCCTCTCTCAATTGGGGGAATTTGAAATAAGGTATTTCCATTTGTTTGGTTCAGGTTCCATTCTTCTTAATAAAAGCCTTAAACTTTGGTGTCAGTGGTGTCTTTTGATCTTGCATAACAATTGGAATGAGAATTTAAGAACATAAAAATCCTGTTGGTCCATCTACTTAAGTATTTGATTAACCACTGCAGCTCAACTAAATGCCAAGGTTCACTGCTGCTGAATGGGGAGAGAGTACATAACTATCATGGCTGACAGTCACCATCAGACTTGTCCTCCATGTACTTGTCCAATCTCCACTGAACACCATCCAAGCTAGTGGCCATCATGACATCTTGGGCCAGCAGATTCTTAATTATGCATTGTGTGAAGAAGGAAGAGGTCCCTTCCCCTTGGGTGACCATTCAATTCTGCCTGCAGACACGCATTTTTTTACTTAGTGACCAAAGTAGAAAAGGACACTGTTAATTTTACATGCTATGTAACTATCACAAAAACTTTTTCCAATAGCCAAAAGTGTTGAACTGAAATAATTGGTTAGGAGAAAAAAAAAAAATCAATATAGCACACTGATTGAGGTGCAACTACTACAGGTACATTCAAACAAATTCAAGCCTGAATGGAAAATTTCTTTGTTGGAATAATGGATAACAGTCAATATTTCAACAAATGACAACTTAATAGCATACACTTACCTTCCACTGTTTAAATCTTAAGGATAACTGTTGAGGCAGCAAAATCAGGAACCTTATTAAGTTCAGGAGTCACGCAGGAGACCTAATTGGCCAGGGTGCCTCTCTGTCTCTGAGTGGGTCACCATATGTAGTGAATGAGTGTCAGAAGGCTTGATGGCCATTACTGCATTAAATAAATGTTAAATACTGCCAGTAGCTTCTAAGGTTTCATTAATGTCAGCAGTGTATTAAGAGAAGACTATCCCCTCTCCTCAGAGGGTCAATTACCCATTTTTGAAACGGAAAAACAAGGAACATACTGCCTTGCAATATTTCTGCTGGAAATTCTAAACCAGTGCAGTGTAAGCTAATATCTGATGGAGAAAGAGATCCTTCTCTTCACCCCCCCCCCACCCCACTCCTAGCACTTATTTCACTGTAATTATTGCAGTGTTACTGCTCACAGCACCTCAGTTACGAGTGTGTCAGCACTTTCATTATGAAGTTCTATTTTCAGGGACGAAAACTTGGCTGTAAATACTTGTTCAGGAGGGGAAAAAATGTGGCATTCAAGGATTTGTTTGTTTGGGAACTAGTTTGCACAGTGAAGGGACTCAGGGTTTTTAATTGCTTCCTTTAAAACTACAGGTATGCAGCCTTTAAAAAGGAGAAGAAGCATGGACAACACAGACAGGGTTGCTGATTCTCCAGGATCCAGCATCCATCTGCAAGCAATCCTGAAAATTTTCACAGGGCCACCTCAGCTTGATGACAATATATCTGGTAGGGAAACAAAATTTCCAGGAATAGCTCTACTCACCGTTGACAACCCACAATTTTACCATAAATCTCCTGAGCCACTGTACTAGGATGTCTAGTCTGATTCACACAATCACAGACCACATACAGTAAGACACTTTTCTTTTTGATCCCAGATTGTGAAAGGCCATGGCTGAAGTTCAGACATGACGGGCCACATGACCTTGCATCGCCTGAAATGTTGCTTTTCTATGAACATGGTACTGGGTGCATGCCAGGCAAACATGATCCTGGCCAACCTTGTGGCATTTTGAATTGGGCTGATGGCAGGGAAGCCTCAGATCCTACAGGCCTCAGGGAACAGGCACTAGTTCATCAGAGCAATTCCCACCCCCCAGCTTTGCCTTCTGTTTGCCAATTCCATGGCCAGCTGCACCGTGCTTTGGACAGCAGATCTGAACCTGTAAATAAGCTACAGCCTGGCTGTTTCCTGACTTTTGGAGTAAACAAAGTCATTAGCAACACAAAAGAGGTGCCTTCAGCTGCAGCTTTACCAACATCCTTGTAAACCTAATCAAGGGGTTGTATGGTAATTGTATGGTAAAAAAAAGCACAGGCCTCCTGAACAATCAATTAACCCTTTGCTGCATGCTCTGCAGTGCATGGAACAATAGAGGAATGCATATCAAACCAAGGATAGGCCATCAAAACACAAAGGAAAGGCCCTTGATGAGCTCACTCCACAGTAGCCTCTATGCTTTCCTCCCAGAATTTTGAGTATCAAAAATAGTGTCCCAGACTCACAGGCTGATTAGTCATCCATGTTTTCCAATTCTTGCTGCTGTTGCTACTGTTTGTGAATTGCCCAACTGCCCACTGCTGCTGTTTCTTCCACTGCCCAAGAACTAGTGCGCCAGCTGTCACCCAGGACTGGGGTCACTCTGCTCTCTTTCCAACCTTTCTCCCTTCTCTTTGAACCCTTCCCTTGAGTGCTACCACAAACCACCACTCTAGGACCTGTCGAGCTCCCTCACAATGAACACTTCTCTTAGAAAAACAATCTTGGCTCCCTTGCCTTGCATGAAACCAGTTAAGGCTACTGCCTGGCCATCCTGTGTTTGCTTTTCAAGTCCACTTCTGCCTTTTTCTCCATTTTTGAACCAGGAGATTGATGTGTCTTGGCACACCAGTCACACAATATCTGCAACACTCCAAGCTCCCCTCGGTAGATGTGGATAGGTGACCTCAGCCTTTGGTAATGCTGATCACTGGCCCCAAACTCCTCTTCTGTGTCCCATGTGCAGTCAAACTGATAGCACACAGTGTTCTGTCTTTTTCTTCTGTCTGTTGTATGAGTGGTTTATGCACATGTGACACAGTCTACATTGCACTGCATTTTATTTTGATTTACCTCACAGTTGTTGTATTATCCCACAATAAAAATTCTTTATTGTTACACCTTTAACCTCACCCCTTCTTTTTCATGTCATCCCTTTGAGCTGTGTCATCAGAGGTTGTACTTCGTGTCCATGCTACATCCACTTATACAGTCTGTAACAATTGTACCCTATTAGTAACATATTACATAAGGCAGTGGTTCTCAAACTTTTCCAGCTCAGGCCTCCCCTGATCCTTGTAGCCATTGGCCACATTTCCCCATTACAACACCTCACCTCAGTTACCCCCAAAATGGGGATGAAGGTGTTATAATTATACACCTAACAAGGCTGCCAGCACTCTGAGGCTGCAATCCTAACCACACTTACCTGAGAGTAAGCCCCATTGAACAAAATAGGACTTAGTTCTGAGTAGACCTGATTAGGATTGTGCCCTGAGTTTGTTAGCAGCACACCTGGAGGGTTTGGAAAGGGAGGGGGGAAGTGATGAATTTGCAGGAGGGGAAGACTTTGTTTTGTGTACATCTGCTAATTGCAAACTGATGCAAACTGAAACCTAGAGACTGTTTGGCTGGAATCCTAACCCCACTTTCCTGGGAGTAAGTCCCTATGAACACAATAGGACTTACTTCTGAGTAGACCTAGCTAGGATTGTGTCTTTTGTCTTACAATAGCAGCCAACAGAGTACCCCCCCCCCTCAAAAGGAGGCAGGAGGAAAAAGGGGAATGGCTAAAAAAAGAATGGTGATTTTTATTTTTAATCAATTTTTGGAGACAAAGCCATCAAGAGTGGCTTTTTTTCTTTTTTGAAGGGAGGGGGGAAGAGAAAGGTGAGGATCCTTGGTTAAGCTGACACACACCCCAAGCCTATGTAGGTCTACTCAGAAGTAAGTCCCATTTGAGTCAATCGGGCTTACTCCCAGGAAAGTGTGGAAAGGATTGCAGCCACATACAGCAAGACTACAACTCACTCCAAAGTAGAAGGGGGCTGTTCACAACATACACCTAGCATGCAGATGCCACCCCTGTTCCCCCAGGCAAGACGGAGGGATTCAGGCTGGGGCATTTGGCCCCCCCACTAGGAGCAGAGGAAAGCGCTGCACTGCCTGTACTTACTCTTCCCTCCAAGTCTGAAGCTTGCCAGGAGCTTGCCAGGATGAGATGCAGCACCTCCACACTCTTCTCTCCTCCAGCCTTGACCAATCCCAGGATGCCCAGAGCAAGGGCACATTGGGAAATGTAGTCCTTGGGGCGAGGTTGCACATGGAGAGAGCTCCATGATGAGATGCGGCACCTCTGCCTGCCCAGCCAGCCTTCTCTCCCACCTCCCCCCACCATGTTTCACACTGTCCCACCCACCTCGTTCTCAGCCTCAGAAAAGCAGCAAGTCAGGAGGCTGCAGCTGAGCTGAGCTGCCGGCCACCTCTCTCCCCGAGATGCCTGATGACACCCCTGGAGGTTAGCCACGCCTCACTAGGGAGGCGGGACGCGCAGATTGAATACCTCAGGCATAAGGTATTTACTATGAGCAATCTGGAACTAGTTGAAAAGTGGCTAGGAATGTAATTTGTGATTATGGGAAGTGCTTTAGATTTAAGAGTTCTGGCTTAATTAGTGGATAAGACTTCCCCTTGGTCTATATCAGGGGTGCCCAAACCCCGGCCCTGGGGCCACTTGCGGCCCTTAAGGCCTCTCAATGCGGCCCTCAGGGGGCCCCTAGTCTCCAATAAGTCTCTGGCCCTCCGGAAAATTTGTTGGAGCCCACACTGGCCCGATGCAACTGCTCCCAGCGTGAGGGCAACTGCTTGGCCTCTCAAGTGAGCTGTGGGATGAGGGTTCCCTCCACTGCTTGTTGTTTCACGTCTGTGATGCAGTAACGGCAGCAAAGGAAAGGCCGGCCTTGCTTTGTGCAAGGCCTTTTATAGACCTTGAGCTATTACTTCATTCATTCATATGTTCATCTTTAATATATTCATTTATGTAAATTTATCCAAATTTGAAATGTAAATTAATTCGGCCCCCGACACGATGTCAGAGAGATGATGTGGCCCTCCTGCCAAAAACTTTGGACACCCCTGGTCTATATCTTCAGAATTAAAAGAAAGAGACTAGACATTAAATAAGATTAATATCACTTGCTGCCATCCACTCCTCCTTTGCATGAGGAAGGCTGAAATGCAGACTGGAAAAACTCAAGAGTTCTAATGTTGCAATCCTAAACACACATACCTGGGAGTAAACCCCGTTGAACACATGGGAAGGAGCAGAATCAACAATGTCAGAGCATACCATGTCTAAGCCCTCTTATCAGGTGTAAAGGTAGCCATACCTCAGGACTCTTTTGACCCAAAGTATTCAAGGCCACAAAATATAGGATGCACATGTATATGAAAAATCCCAGGCAATACATTCCACGCAAAATTGATTAAAAAAAAATTATTCTACAAATAACTTTACATAAGAGAGAACTAAAGTGTTACTACTACTACTACTACTACTACTACTACTACTACTACTAATAATAATAATAATAATAATAATAATAATAATAAAGGTTTTCAGTAACTCAGGGCCAATCCTATCCAGTTTTCCAGTGCCGGTGCAGCTGTGCCAATGGGGCATACACTGCATCTTGTGGTCGGGCAGCAGTCACAGAGGTCTCCTTAAAGTATAGGAGCATTTGTTCCCTTACCATAGGGCTGCATTGTGGCTGCACCGGTGCTGGAAAATTGGATAGGACTGGGCCCTAAGGCTACAATCCTACCCGCACATACCTGGGAGTAAGCCCCATTGGCTATAATGGGATTTACTTCTGAGTAGATATGGATAAAATTGTGCTCTAAGGCTCAGAATCAATTAAAAAAAACACAACTCTACTACCTTCTTACTACTGCAGAACCCCAGATTAAAAATCTAACAAATCTATAACCCAGGAGCTGTTAGCCACAACTACCAACTCCAGAGTTCAAACATTTAGGAAGCAAACCCAAGGGACAGAGAGTGGCTTGCAGGCCCTTCCTTTTATGACTCTTCCCTTTATCCTGAAAAGCTTATCTCAGGGGTGTCCAAACATTTTGGCAGGAGGGCCACATCATCGCTCTGACACTGTCGGGGGGGGGGGGAAGAATTAATTTACATTTCAAATTTGAATAAATTTACATAAATAAATATATTAGAGATGGAACTTATATGAATGAATGAAGGTCTTGCAATAGCTCAAGGCATATAAAAGACCTTGCACAAAACAAGGACAACCTTTTCTTTGCTGCTCCTGCTGCATCACAGACTTGAAACAGCAAGCTATGGAAGGTGCCCTTGTCCCACAGCTCACATGAGAGGTCAAACAGTTGGCTGTCACGCTGAGAGCAGTTGTGTTGGGCCAGCATGGGCTCTGACAAGTCTCTGGAGGGCCAGAGGCTCATTGGAGACTGGGGGCTCCCTGCAGGCCACATTGGGAGTCCACAAGTGGCCCCAGGGCTGGGGTTTGGGCACCCCTGGCTTATCTTAACCCCATGACTCAGCTAATACTCCAGCTGACAAAAATCACCCTTCCTATAAAGAGGGCACCAGTCCTAGAAACTTGCTACTCTTCAATCTTCCTTGTATCCTTTAATGTGATGCTACCTGCCATCCTTATGCCTAATTGCTAGAGCTTACACAGGGTCTGATCTCCCTGCATGGATCAATACAAATGTGTGCCAGCTATATCGCTGGTGAAAGTCCAAGTTGACCTGTTGCAGCTGTTGGGGCTTACTCCAGGGCAAGGGACTAAACGTCCCTTGACCCTGAGGAGACCTCCAGCAATCCAAAATTCCCTGTGGGATGCAATGTAGCTGGCAGCGGTGCAGCTACACTGCTTCAAGGGGATTTATGTTGGATTGGGCTGCCCATTATATTTTTCCTCGAGACAAAGGATTTTTTTTTCTTAGCATAGGCTGTCTATTCTCAGTAAGGGAACATGCAAGGTGAAATCCTACGGTCTACTTTGATATAATCATATTGGCATCACGTAAGGTACCTGCAGGTAGCAGAGATAAATCACTCACAAGTTGATTCCCTGAACTTCAAAAGCATTTTGAATAAACTTCATATTTGTGTATGTTGAGACCTCCCTTGGGCTGCTTTAATTTGTGCGACCAGCACTTACTCAGCAATTCACTATAACTCTTATTGACCTTGGCAGCTGCCACATTGCTCATCCACTTTTATGTGACCAAATATGCCAGCAACCCCTGGGGGCTGGGGGATAAGAATAGGCCCTCGTTTTGGCTGTACCTGTCGTAAGAGACGACTAAACAGCCACTGGGTAGATGGGACTCGTTAGCCTGGGAAGGCAGCTCATCTGAGAGAAGGAAAACTCTGATCCCAAACCTCCACTGCCTTGTGGCTACATCCAGTTATGGAAAAGGCTTCAGGAGTCAACCTCGAGGCAAAATCCGGAGCCGGAGTCCCTGAGGCAGTTCATGGCTGAACACAGTCACGTCCTTGCAACTCCTGCGACGCCGCTGGAACAACCGTATTGGCTTCTGCCTTTCCATTGGACCATTTCAGCAACGTGGAGAGGGGGGATTTGCTGCATGGGTAACAGTCTATCCTCCATATCTACTTTACCCAGGCTTTGCGCACTGGAGAGGACACTCTGTTCCAGAACCACTATTCAGAGCGTGATACCATAGTCTTCTGAGACTGAAGGATGCCATCAATGTGCCAACATTCAGGAAAAAATAAGCATGACATAGGTGCATTTTTATTTTCAGGTCAGCCCAAGCTCATGTTTCCAGAAACATGGCATAGCAACAACTATCAAGATTAAGCAAGGCTTCCATGATAGATCAGGTTCTCATTAACTAAGTTTTTACCATGTGGTGCGATCCAGACAGAATTTTGTCTTGTAAAAGAGTCCACCAAAAACTGAGCTTCCTGGTCAACTCACATTAATTGGCCCAGACTTTTAAAGTTTATAGAACATATCGCAGAAATATAGAATTGTAAGAGAGATATCCTGCAGTCCAACCTTTCTGCCCAGTGCAGGCAAGCATTACAGCATCCCTGAAAGGTGGCCATCCAGCTCTGTCTGAAAACTTCCAGCAAAGGACAGCCCATTATAGCACAAAGCAGCCTGTTCCAATGCTGGACAGCTCTTACAGCTAGGAAGTTCTTTTTCATGTCTAGCCTAAATCTGCTTCCCTGCCATTTCAACCCATTGGTAGAGGCTGTAAACAAACACATCTACTCAATGGTTTTAGTCCTGCCCTCAAGAACCGCAACAAAGTAAGTTGTACTTTTCCTCCATATGTGACAACCCTTGAGATACTTGAAGATGGCTATCATATGTTCTGTATCTCCTTAGTGCAGTGATTTTCAACCTTTTCCATCTCATAGCACACTGACAAGGTGCTAGAATTGCCAAGGCACACCATCAGTATTTTGACAATTGACAAGGCACACCATGCTGCTGGTTGGGGGTTCAAATCCCCCAATGGCCATACTAATAAATAATAATGTTGGCAACCTTCAGTCTTGAAAGACTATGGTATCGCTCTCTGAATGGTGGTTCTGGAACAGCATCTAGTGTGGCTGAAAAGACCAATTCGGGAGTGACAATCCCTTCCACGCTGGGAGCAAGTGCATTCTGTCCCTGGTCTGTCTCCCTGGCTATGGGCCTTCCTTCTTTGCCTCTTAGCCTCAGACTGTTGGCCAAGTGTCTCTTCAAACTGGGAAAGGCCATGCTGCACAGCCTGCCTCCAAGCGGGCCGCTCAGAGGCCAGGGTTTCCCACCTGTTGAGGTCCACTCCTAAGGCCTTCAGATCCCTCTTGCAGATGTCCTTGTATCGCAGCTGCGGTCTACCTGTAGGGCGCTTTCCTTGCACGAGTTCTCCATAGAGGAGATCCTTTGGGATCCGGCCATCATTTTGAAGAGCTCTTTTTGTTCTTTTCCCTCTCACACAACACCAGGACCAGGGGACATCCACTAAAATTGAGTGTTGGGAGAATTAGAACAGACAGAAGAAAATATTTCTTTACCCAGAATGCAATTAATCTCTGGAACTCCTTGCCACTGGATGTGGTGATGGAATCTGGCCTAGATGCCTTTAAAAGGGGATTGGACAGATTTCTAGAAGAAAAGTCCATCACAGGTTACAAGCTGTGATGGGCAGACACAACCTCCTAGTTTTAGAAGCAGGCTACCTCAGAATGCCACATGCAATGGGATGCAGGTATTTTGTTGCCTTGTGTGCTTCCTGAGGTATCTTGTGGGACACTGTGAGCCCAATCTTATTGTTTTACCCCTGCAGCATCACACTGATGCCAAACTGGCAAAGTCTGCATCCATGGTGCGTGTGTGGGGGGAGGGGGGGAGGCTGGCCAAGGGGCTTTGGAAGGAAAGGGAATTGTAAAATCTCCTTACCCCGCGTAAGCCTCCCAACCCGCAATGGGTCTCCTCGGACCTGTGCTGGCAAGTTTGCCAGCGCAAATCCGAGGAGAGAAAGAGGCAGGGAGGCTGCTACTGGCAGGGATAAGATTCCTTGCAGTCTGACAGCAATGGATCCTCCACTTTCCACAGCCTCCCCACCCCCAACCACCCCCATTACGCCTCCCTCCCTACCCTGTTCTACCTCCATGCTGTCCTCCTGACTCCCCCGTCATCCTACCGACTCCAGAGAGCGAGAATTCCATCACTGGTGGAGGTGGGATGGTGCAGGCCTTCCCACTGGCACTCCCAACTGCACGCTGACTCGCATGCTGTTGGAGCATCTTGTACAACAGGTGCTGGCTACCTTATGGCAGTCAACACAGTCGTAGGAGCTTCGCCGCCATAGGGTGGCAAGGTGAAGATTGGGCTGTGTGAGATACAGGGAGCTGGATTAGATGGGCCTTTGACCTGATCCAGTGGGGCTCATGTTTTTAATTCAAATCTCATTAATCTGACAGAAGAAGCATGCTTAATTTTACCTAGATTGCATTTCTAATTTCCAGATATTCCTGTATAATAGTTATGTTGTATTTAGAGGCAGTGAATTAACTGTGTGCTGCCCTCTTAAGTACAACCTACCTTCCTGACTTCCCCCTCCTTCTGTTTCCTCAGTGTAAGAGAAACCCTGTTGTAGGCCTTCATTAAGGACCCTTTCAGATAGCTGGATAAAACCTACTAATAAGGGCTGGAGTTGTCAACACCTAAGTGGGACCAGCATTCAATAAACAACACAATAGCGCTGTGATAAGAAAATATAAACTCACACTAAATAGGTAAGCACTGCCCATTACACTGAGGCATATTGGGTGTGATTCACCTGTGTAGTAGTTGGGTTGTTATTGTGGCACTAACCAGACCTTGCATAGTCAACCTCTGCTAATGAACAGAACTTGGAAAACTACCCCAAGGAGTGGCCTAGCACCAATAATTAGAGCATAATGCCATCTGCTTTGGTAACTTTTGATGACAGATGTCACTATTGTTGGACAGCCACTATAATACATGACATTTCTATTGTGACCTAAAATTGATTCCCTCACCTTTTGAAAGAAGGCTAGCAAATAACTATGCTAATCAAGATGTATCAAGTCACACAGGTCACCATCAAACTGCCAAGGTCTGCATCATTTAGGCAAGGATGTATTGTATACTTTCCAGGTATTATCTCAGAAGGGCTGAATCTGTATTAAAAAATATTGCACACAGCATTTTCCATAGGATATTTGCCCCGAGTAAAACATGCTTTACATGATGAATTTCTTGCATTAGACAAGAAAAATTCACTGCCTCCCCAGAAAATTAAGGCACAAACAAATTTCCAGAAAAGTGTTCTAGAACTTTTGGTTCAGAATAATTCTTGCTTTTAAGTTACTGCTTCAGGTTAGCAATAGATCATTCTTTGGCATTTCCCTATTTTGCTTTATAGTCCTTTAAAAAAAATTGGCCTTTTTTGTAATGAAATATAACTAATAGTACAATCGAGACCTTGAGATAGGCCAGCGCAGAACCCCTGTGCTGGCCCAGGAGTGTGGAAAATGTGCCATAAAGTACGTTTGCAGCTATTCAAGAGCTGGCTAGGCTGGCATGGAGGCCTGTGCTGGCACCTGGAAGCTGCATCCAGCCCCAGACAAGATTAGTTTGTGCCGGATCGAGCAGGCCAGTACTGGGGGTGGGAGAGGGTGGCAGGATGGCAAAATGGCGGCAACAAGGAGGGTGTTTTTGGGCAGGAGAGGGTGGACTAGGAGGAGGACAGTGAGAAGAGTTTTATATAAACTCCCTGTTGATAAGGCAGTACCTTTATTGGATTGGATCCAAGCCCTCTCTTGCACAAGCTTTGAAAGGTTGCCACAGCCCCTCCCCGAAAACGAGGCTTGAGTTGCAACCCACAGGTTGAAGAACATTGTTCTAGAGCAGGGGTCTCCAAACGTTTTGGCCAGAGGGATGCATCAAATGTCTGGCACGGTTTTGAGGGCCGAAAAAAAATTTAAATATAAATTTTATATAAATAAATTAGAGGTGGAACTTAGATGTGTGAATAAATGCATGAATGGGCTCATTCATATGACCTCTCTGGCCCTTAGAACACCCTCCAGATGCAACCAGAGCATAGTTCCAGTCATGTTCAGCAAAGTGGACCAGGGGCTTTCAGGGGACAAGAGGCTGGCCACAGACCAGATAGAGCCTCGCCGGGCCGGGGTTTAGAGACCCCTGTTCTAGAGTAATTAAAAAAGGTTAACAAAAACAGTGAAAGTTACATTATGCATGGCTATTGAATTCAATGGGTAAGAGGTAAGCACATACCTAAACACAACTCTCTTCTAATGAAATAATCCCAGCCACTAATTCCTAACCTGGAACAAGAGAAACAATAGTTTTGTGTGTGCGTGCGCGTGTGTATTAGCTTCTTAAATTTACAATGTTTAAGTTGGAATGAGCTCTAATTAAGGGCCAAGAAAGCAGATGTTACATCCGTCAAAGCCACCTGATGGCTCCTTGACTGGAAGGACCAGGTATAAGGATTTTAAATAAATGAATTAAATAAATATCATTGGGTCTTGAGTTTGTTTTCACAAGGGAAAGTAGCAGCAGCAAGGGTGGGGTGATCAGGATTGGAATAATAAGCAAGGGGAGAGTTTTTAACCCTTTAGTCCTGGTGCCACAGTCCAATTAAATTGCTTTCCCCCCTCCACTGCTATTTGCCTCATAAGTGAAGCTGGCATTCGCACCAATGGCAGCTTTCCTCCTAGGGCTGCGGTTTTCAAACTCTCTAGGAGTTTGAAAGCTGCAGTACGTACTTGCAGGGGAGGGGAGGGAGGCAGAGGGGGTGGGGGGAAGGCAGACCTGGGGATCGCATTACTGGGGGGGGGCTGCAGGGACTGGGAGGTACTCACCATTCCCTGCAGCAGTGTACTGGGATGCGGGGAGCCCTGTGCGAGCCCTGCCCTTAAGGGGGCAGAGGCTAGGGCCCTTAGGCTGGGGCGTCACGATGTCCCAGTCTGAATACCACCGTCCTAGGGCAACTAGGAGCCATAAAGGGCCATTTTTATAAGAACACCAAGTAGATGATTAAATGCCTATCAAATCATGCTGCAGTCCTGACCCTGGTCTTCCTGCCATTTACAGTTAAACATATAAGCAATGATGTGATTAATGTCCCATCTCATTTGTTCTGAACTTCCTTCTTATCACCAAAGAACTGTTGCATGAATCTAACAGTCCAATTCTATCTGAATCTCTGCAGCAATGAGAGTGGCACCAATGTGCCTACTGCTGTATCCCACATCAAAAGTTTTGGCTTCTGGAGGTCTTTTCAGGGTATAGGGAACATTTGTCCTCTTGCCCTGGGGTAAATCCCAGTAGCAGCTATGGGTCAACTCAGACCTGCGCCAGCTCAATCTCTCGCACAAGTCTGCTTTGACCCGGGAAGGTGGATCAGACCTGGGAAGGGGGCTAGGTTTTGGCAGGAGCCACTGCCACCATCCCACCCCCTCCCGGACCTGAACTGACCTCCTCTCTGCCCCATCACTATCCTCTTTCACCCATCCCTCTGCTATTTCCCCCCCCCCATCTTGCTCAACCCCCTCTCTGCCTCTCTCCAATCTCCTACATGGGCTTACCTGTTTTGGCAGATCTCCAAGGGCAACTAGGAGCCATAAAGGACCATTTTTATAAGAACATGGCCAATGCACAGGTGAAAAATTGTGGCTTTTGTGGCAAAACTGTGGCCGCTGCAGCCCCACGCCCCAGTCAGCTCAGGATTGGGCTGTTGGTCACCTGCTGCTTCAAATGTGACTCTTCCAAAGTAAAAAACCAAATTCCTAAGAATTTGGGCCTCTTGTTTACACTACCTTGAAACTCTTCCTCCAAATTAACATGATTGTACCTCCTACATAGGGATGCATATGTTTCTAATTTGCTACCATTACTATAATCCTCTTCCCTGTTTCTCTGTTCTTCAAATTACAGCCATCATTTGTCTGGTAGTTGTTTAACACAGAAAATGCTTCTCACACACTATGCAGTCATCATTTTGCATTTATTACTGTTCTATGCCTAGGAACATGTGCATGCTCATAACTTTTATCTTGCTTTTGGTAAAAAGGCAATTTGTTGGATAACCCTCATGTGTAAAAAAAAAAAAAGTGATGATGGTATTTTATTTCAACAATTAAAAGTGGAAAGGGATAGTCATAATACAACCATGCTTGAGAATAAGCTCCACTGAACACTGCCTGCTTCTGAGCATAGGTGTTGAGTGCTGGCTTCCCTGCATCCATTCCACCCTTTCACATTGCTCAGGGACCATGAAAAATGCTGCCTTCACCCTGAAACAAGGCTCAGTGTGTAAAACCTGACTCTCAAGATAAACCTAATGATCAGTGGCTGTGATAGAAGGGTGGATTAAAGTCCCTTGTGACCTCTTTGGCTTCATTTTGATGTGCTGAATAAAGCACACACACGCATACACACAGGGTACCATTTAAAGGGCTTCAGCTTTCCATCAGCAGCTCATCCTTCTGAGAGCTGTGTTAGTGTTTCTTGTACTACAGCCCCTCTATAGTCAACCTTCAGCAACTTCTGAGAACCAAAGGAGGTATTTTAATCACCCAGAAATTGTCGCCTTCAATGGGCAGGTTCTTGCACTTTCACAAGGCAATAAATAGAATGCGCTTTGAGCTGTAATCAGTGTCAGTTATCTTTAACATTTGAATACCATAGCAAAGTATTAAAATGGTCCTCTCCTCTCCATCATCAAGCGATTAACACCCACCACATAGGCCAACCACCCCCTGAATCCGTCCACATATGATTTCTATTGATTGTACATGTACTTATTAATACTTTATACCAGGGATGGGAACTTAAAAGCTATTTTGTTTAGAAGGTTCATTTATTGTAGTTCGTTGCTGCAGAATTAGAATAGTGGCAGCTTTTGTGATTATGTCATCTGACAGTGTTATTATTTAAGTCAGTGGAGAAAGAGAGAGAGAGAGGTTTTTGAAACCCCTGACTGGCTTACTAAAGATCCAATCTTTTACCAGTTGTTTGGTGAAGGGCTTCGATTCTATGCAAATCCTGTACAAAAAGTAAATAAGGGCAGGCTTGCCTGTCTCCGGTGGGAAAACATCAGAATGATGGAATCTATGTTGTTCCTTTACTAGAATCTTGAGGACCACCAACTGGAAGCAAGTGCAAAATTGTGGCTTGGAGGGGCAGGCAGAATTAAGGATAGGGTGCCTACCAGCACATGTTTAGCCCAGGAATTTGTTTTCAGTATCTGAATGGAAATCACAGACCTTCCATTAAAAAAAAACACCACTTTGGGTTTTTCTTTTCTTGTCTGCAATCTCATGGCCCAATCCTATGCTTCAGCTACAATAATGGAACTTGTGTTCCACTGTCATAAATGGCACGGTGCCAGCATAAACAATGCATCACTGCTGAGTGCAAGGGAGTCACCTGCTGGTAGTTCACTAGGTGCACCAATGGTTCAGTTAGGCAATACCAGAGAAGGGAAGGTGGTGGGGAGGTTCAGAGAAGGTTCAGGGCAGTGAGGAGGGAAGGCAGGGCAGGGAGTAGTCTGGAGGGGGTGGATCTCGGTGGCAAAGGTGTACACCATATCCCATCCCTAATTTTTCAACCCTTTCCATCCCCTTCCTCTTCTCAGACGTATGTTAGCAAAATAGCTAATATGGACCCAAGGAGAACTGTAGGCAAGTGGGGCAAGTGCTCTATGCTCTTTTTACCTGTCTGCTTTTTATCTGACTACTGTTTTTATGATATGTGTTAATATGCTTTTATCTGTTTTTAAATTATATTTTAAATCTGTTTTAACCTGTTGTAAGCCGCCTTGGGTCCCTTCGGGGAGAAAGGCGGGGTAAAAATAAAGTTGTTGTTGTTGTTGTTGTTGTTAGGTGATCAGATAGGTTCTGGGAGGTAAGTTAAAAAGTTTTTTTAAACTTTTAAACTCTTGCTGGCCACCTGATTCCCCCCCCCCCCAGCATGCAGCAAGCATTCCAGTAACATAGTTATGGCGAAAGATGGTCTCACACACACATACATTTTTCTTGTTGCTAATGGAAGTCATTAGGTCAGTAATGGAAGCCAGTAGGTCTCACTTTCTGCCCATCCCTGCTTTACACTTATTTTGAACTTTGGTGAAGATATTCAGCCAGCAATGGCAGCAATCCTAAGGTGCCCAATCCCAACCACTATTCCTGAGCAGTGCAGGGCAGCTTAAGCTGCCTCTGGAGGTGGCACGAGGAGACCCATTGGGGATGCAGTGGCTTACCCGGGGGTAAGGGGAAGAGTTTCCCCTTACCTTGGGCTGAGCCATTTCTGGGTCCTATCTTGCTCTGGATACACCACAGACCTCCTGGCTTGCCTGTTCCAGTGCAAGATAGGATTGCTCTTCATGTCAATATATATTCATGAGAAGTATTATGAAGCCAAGGCTGCTTGTATCACACAGGCAGCCCAATCCAACCCTTCCTTGAACTGGCACAGGCCTCCCTGCATTTTTGCTTACTAGGTATCTGGCTGGGCTGGCACAGAGGCCTGCACTGGCTCAGCCTAGCCAGATCCAAACCCTGTGCCAGCCAGCACACAGCGCACTGGGCTGTGTGGGAGGGAGATAGTGGTGGGAGGCTGTTTGGGAGGAGAAGATGGGGTGTTTTGGGGCAGGATAAGGATAGAATGGGGGCAGGATCAGGCCTTGGGAGGGAGTGGGATTGGCAACAGCAGCACACAACAAATCCAAGCCCTGTTCCTGGGCCAGGCAGCCCTACACAGGCTTTTCAGATATGTGCCAGGTAAATAGGTGCCACAGATCCAAGTAGCCCTAGGGCAGGCTGGGGTGTTACCTATGGTAAGGGGGAAAATATCCCCTTACTTCTAGGTGACCTCCAGCCTGCTCCTAACCTGCATAGGATACAGTGCAGGCCAGTGCAGGTTAGGATTGTGCTTTCTCTGGAGACTTTTGCATGACTGGTCATGCCATTTTATCAACTATCCTAAGTTAGCAGTTCCGAGAGCTGACAACCATAATTCTGACACACTGCACAGCTTGAAGAAAAAGATGCATTGAAAGGTTAATGCTTTCATTTGTCTAATTGCAAATTAGCATCACTTGGTTACAGTAAATGTCTCCCTCCTCCTTTCTGGATATCTTATTGAATAGCTCAATTATTTTGGGAACCATCTTTATGATTTTGGGCTGGAGAGAAAAGAGAGCAGGAGAAGTCAAGGAATTAATCTTTACTGGCCTTGTCTCATAGGAACTATCGTAACGATTTGGAAAGTTCCCCTGCAGAAGGAAGCCTTGAGAGCTCGCATTCTCTCGCACTAAGAGAAATTAGTCCAATAAAAAGTCACGTTATCTACTTTATGTCAAGAATTCTAGTGACAAATTGCAAGATAATTTTGAATCGCATCCACCTAATTACAACCCCTTTACTTACACTAATGAGATAAATATTATGCTTGGATATCTTTTGTTTTGACAGCTGTGAATAAGTGCAAGCACTTAGCAGAATACATTAGAATTAAAGAAAAAGGCTTGTTTTTAACGTTGAATAGTAATATAGCTGGGCTACACAAAGCTGCCAACTTCCAAGACATTTCCTTACTGTTATATGACTCAGTAGCAGGAATGATGCCCAAAAATATTATTTTGCATATGCAAAGACTTAAATAGCCCCACATTACCATTAGCATTGTCATTAGAACCTTAACTTTGTGCATAAAGATAACAGCAATCTTAAATATCACAGGGAAAGCAGTTTCACTGCTGGTTATCTTCCACTTCTTGCCCTGTGAAGCTAAGTATAGTTCTGTTCTCACAACATATCCCGAGTGAGCATGTATAGACGGGAAACCAAACCAGGGCATGCTAACTTCAGAATCAATACATATACTACTGTTTGCAAGTCGGTTTTTCTGCCTGCAACTGAGAATCTTGTCCAGTGTTCTCCACTGTATGGATAGGGTCTGATGTGAGTGTACTGACATTATTAAAAGCCAAGTATGACATTTTAAATAGACAAATAACCAAGACAAAAACTCCAACAGAACATTGGTGAATTGCAACATTAGTGAGTTACCAAATGCTCTTTTTAAATGTAGGACACCCCCCCCCCATGTGTTGCTTCATAAAACATACTAATAATAGGCTTTATATCAAGAGTTCCCAAAGTTTTCAGCACCGCAATCCACCTGGTCTTCTGCAGTGGGTTGCAACACTCCTGGTGGTGCTGGTGGATTCTCCTGGTCCGATGGCCCACTCTACAAACCTCTGCAAGCCTCAGACTGGCCCTTATAAGCCTCAATAAGCCAATCCCAGTTTTCAAAAGCAAACAGGAAGTGGCTTCCCAAAACCGACTGTCAGAGGCTTCTGAAGGCCATTCTGAGATCTGCAGAGGCCTGTAGATTGGGTCATCAGGTCAGGAGAGGCCTCTGTAAGAAATGGGGCTTCTGGAATGGCTCCTGTTTGGAGCCAAACCAGCACAAGTGTGGGTGGGAGGGCCCAGATTGAGACCCATTGTGCTTGAGTCCCAACCCCCACTTTGGGAAGCACTGGTTTATATGATCAGGATTGACAGTAAAATATCTCCAGGTGGCTGCATTTCCTTGTAAATGTTTTCATGATTTCCCATTCTTAAAAATGCATTATTTAAAAGTCTGCACACATTCCTGTAAAGCTATATTTGATCTGATATATAGTCCCAATGACCTGATGAAAGGGAGAAGCAGGCGATTGTTACTGTCTGTTGCTTTCCAAGCAGGTGATTGACACTGTCAATGCTGACTAGATGGACCACCTATTAGAGCAGGAGTCTCCAAACTTTTTGGCACAAGGGCTGCATCGTATATCTGACATTGTATCAAGGGCCAGAAAATAAATAATAAATACATGGAGGACTGATGTGCTGAGATTTGATTGAATACAGTTAGTGGATGGGGGTGGAAGGAAGAGGGGAGCAGAAGGCAAAATTGACTTGCACAGGAAGATGGGGGGAATTGATTTTGAAAAAACATCTATGATGCAAATCACAAACTTTTTTTGGTCTCAATTCTGTTCCTTATAAGTTCTGTTCCTTATAATGCCTACATTAACTTTATATTTATATTCCAGGTGTCCTATCATCTGTACATATCTCATTAAGCCACTAGAGGTGCTGAATGTAATGCAATGTATTGTGATAATTTCTTTCCATTTCATTGCATTACATTCAGCACCTCTAATGGCTGAATGTGGTGTGCATCTTTTGAGCTATTTTTAGCTCCAAGGTCCAGATAAAATTCTCTGATGGGCCAGATGTGATCTACGGACTGGGGTTTAGAGACCCCTGTATTAGAGGGGGGACAGCGTGGAAAGTACAGCACGCTCCACAATGCACCGTGTAAGCGACCCCTCCCCCTTGGTGCTGGAGCCATTGGGGCAGTGACAGCAATATACCATTGTTGCCCTGAATGGCTCCAACACCAAGGGAGAGGGGCCGTTTACGCGGCACGTTGGTGGAGCATGCATACTTACCGCGACGCCCCCCCCAGCTCTGCTTCTGACCCTGAGGCAATTATATGTGAAATGCTGACCCTGTGCAGCACAATGTGGTGGGACGCAGAACTTCAACCACAAAACAGGGGTACGGTATGAAGAGAAGCCAACTTCCACATACGAATTGCCCTTGCTGAACAAGGGTCGCGATTTATATGAGGAAGGTTTTGTTTTGTTTTAAGAAAGCGTCTGCATTCCTGGCAATGGTGAGCCGGGTTTGTGACATTTTTGTGAAAGGTACGCAAGAGACTTGGTGTAATTTTTACATGTAGGTGTCATGTTGCCCTGTTGAAGTAGATAATGTTGTACTTTTAGAATATTGGTCTCAAACTCGGGCTTTGGCCTCTGAAGTCCTCTCTCATCCATTAGGGATGAGTCAGTGTTCAATGCAACAATGGAAATGTTTGCTAGCTCCTTTTAGGTCGCGCAATGCCTCTCAGCTCTTAATTGCACCATTTGTACCTGTGCCTTGTTTGAAGGAGCTTCCAGCGAAAGAGAAAAATGTTCTTGTTCCCGAAAATGTATTTATATTTAAAGGACTTCGAAGTATGCACCCAACATTATAAGTACTATTGATTGTTCTTCCCTTGATAGGAGCATCATACAGTGATGCCAGGCATGGTCTGAAGGGGCACGAGGCACCAAACTTCCTCTAGTTCAGCAAGGGCTGGCTCTAGTCAGTGTTTGTCTAGTTCAGGGGTGCCCAAACCCCGGCCCTGGGGCCACTTGCAGTCCTCAAGGCCTCTAAATGCGGCCCTCAGGGAGCCCCTAGTCTCCAATGAGCCTCTGGCCCTCTGGAGATTTGTTGGAGCCCACACTGGCCCGACGCAACTGCTCTCAGCGTGAGGGCAACTGTTTGACCTCTCGCGTGAGCTGTGGGATGAGGGCTTCCTCAACTGCTTGTTGTTTCATGTCTGTGATGCAGTAACAGCAGCAAAGGAAAGGCTGGCCTTGCTTTGTGCAAGGCCTTTTATAGGCCTTGAGCTATTTCAAGACCTTCATTCATTCATGTAATTTCATCTTTAATATATTCATTTATGTAAACTTATGTAAATTTATTCAAATTTTAAATGCAAATTAATTCTTTTTCCCCCAGCCCCCAACACACTGTCAGGGAGACAATGTGGCCCTCCTGCCAAAAACTTTGGACACCCCTGATCTAGTTGTATGGAAGAAAGGCAGGGTATCAATATATCATAATACACTCCCTGCTTTTCTAATGGTGAGAGGCCCTAGGAACTGTGCTTCCCTTGGATCCGTTTATTGGAGATGGAGGATAGTTTTGTACGCCTTATTGTACAAGTAGAACCCAAGACAGCAAACACAACTTTCTTTAGCTTAATAAAGAATGGCCAGCCAACTTCCAAAATGATATTTTCTTTTGAATACCAGTGCTTCTTGTGCTGAGGTAGCACAATTTCTGGCATAGGACTGTTGTGTTTTATTGGGTTTGCTAAGAAGAAATTATTGAACTTTCACCATGGCCGACCTTCTCAGCAAGGCCAGAATGATGCTGTCTCTCCGTGGCCTAATCAAGAGGTTCCCAAGCTTACTGTGGTCATTGTGCCTTGCTTTCACAGTGGCTTCTTCTTTCCACCTCTCCCAGGCACCACCATTTTGGATTGTGCAAGATCTTATACAATCCAAGATGGTGGTGCCCAGGATTGCCTGCCAGAGATACGGGCCTAACTTATTTTGCAGAATGTCCAGTTTCAGACTGTGAAAATAAACTGGGAGATGTACTTTAAACACAATTTTTAAATATAAATTTTCAGTTAGCCTCCATATATTTTGAAGAGCAAGAGAATCTACTTACAATGAATGCATTTTTGCCCAAATGGTCTCTTCCACTGATTCCCATTTCAAAGTTAACATCAACTGAAAACAGAGTTGGCTTGATACTATGCATGCAACATTTTGTAAACCAGGAACAGTCGACATACCTCTCTGATTGTACCTGATATGCTCAAGGGAGCAGGGGCAGACATGGATTTGACTCCTTTTACGGCCATGCATTTCACTTCAGTAACTGAACACTTCTGTTGGGCTAAGCCACCAGCAATGGCATGGGGCCTTTCTGCCTGTGTCAGTGGATCCAGGAGACCCACCAAGGAAGCTAAGATGGTGGAAGTGGTGGGTAAGGGGTGGGGTGGGGTGGGGGAGGAATGTGATGGAGAGGCTGCAGAAAGAGGTTGATCCAATGGTGATGGCACGCACCAGATCCCATCCCCTCTGGCAGCTTCTCCGTCCCCTTTCTCTCCTTGGATTTGCACCAGCAAAATTGCTGGTGCAGGTCTGCGGAGACCCATTGTAGGTCAGGAAGCTTACAGAGGGGAAAGAGGACTTCCCCATCCAAAGCCTCCTGCTACCCCCTGGATACAACGCGCGCTGGATACAATGTGCGCCTTTTCGGAATGCACCAGCAGAGGGTGAGAAAGGATAAGATTGGGCTGTTTTATTTATTTTCAAAAATAAAATTTCTGCTATTTAGGAAGGACTCGTGGAAGGAAGGCTTAAGATCTCTGAAGCGCCCATATTGGCAGGCCTTCTGAATAGTTCTGTGCATTGTGTCCATTGTGACAGACAATGACTTGGGTTTTTATGCTAGCGGGAGCTATCAGGGGCATCAGTGCATTTTGGGGTTTTGCTTTGTTTTTTAAAAGGCTGACTGCTTGATTAGTGTTAACCTTGTTATAGTTACTATAAGCAATATAAAAGTAAGAAACCATAATTACTGTTTTAAAAACATTGCTGTTTCTTAATAAATAATAATATTCTTAAAAATAAATTCTTTGCTATGTAATCTTGAACATCTTTGAACCTTGCTGTGATTCTTACCTCTCAAATTCCTTACCACTCAAATTCCTTTCACCTCCAACTGAAATGTCAGGCACCCCTGTTAAGAAACTATAACTACTCACAGGGATGCTGTGCAGATTAATTGGATGAAAACTGAAAGCATTCTGTACATCATTTAAAGGCAGAGCAATTTTTTAAATGTAAAACGAGAGCTGGTGTAGCATAGCGATTAATGGCCCAATCCTATCATGCCGTTAGGACATAACGCCATAAACGGCGTGACGCTGGTGTAAATGGCAAGCTGCTGCCTGCTGCAGGGGAGACGCCATTGGAAATGACCTGTGGCTTCCCGCACACCAGTGGCCCACCCAGATGCACCAGAACAAATAAGGCAGTGGAGGGAGGGGAAAGTTTGGGAGAGGTTCAGAGTGGGGGGGAGGGAAGGAAGAGGGCAAGGACCAAGCTGGAGGGGGTGGATCTCAGCAGCAAAAATGCAAACTGGATTCTATAATTGATTTTCCACCCTACCCAATCCCTTCCTCTCCCACTTCCAAGGAGGCTGATAGGTGACCAGGCAACCTACTGGAGAGAGGTTTAAAAGCTTTTTTAATTATGTCCTGCTAGCTGTAATCCCCCCATTAGCATCTACTGTGTGCTCCATTGGCACAACTGCATTCTATGGAGTGGGTGGAATAGCATTAGGCTGCAAGGGAATGCAGTATGAATCAGGACTTTCCCATTTCAAATCTTGCCTCTGCCATAAATTCAGTAGGTGGGACTTACTCCCAGGAAAGTGAAGTTAGGACTGCAGCCTTAGAGCCCAATCCTGAGGTCCACGGCACAGCTCCGCGCTGCAGACCACAGTCGCAAATGTGCTGTAAGGCATGTTTGTGGGGCTCACTGCCGGGCTCCCACAGGAGCTAGCCCAGCACCAGCCAGCGCTGGGCTAGCAAGCGGCGGTCGCCCAGGTTCCGCAGCTCCATGGTCTTCCAGACCGCCAGGCTGTGTTCCAGGGAGGCGGGAGTGTGGCTGGGGGCATCACTTCCGGTGGGTCTTGACAGATTCTTATTCTAAAAAGTGGGTCCCAGTGCTAAATGTGTGAGAACCACTGCACTGGGGTTTGTGTCAGCCCGTGCAGGAGGCCAGTGCGTCACCCCTGTCATGGACTTGCTCCCATGAAATGGGTGGGGCAACACCCCTGGCAGTGGGCGTGGTGATGTACCATTGCCCCGCCCTGCTGGTTTTTTTTTTGCTAGAATAGAGATACCTTTTGATTGAACAGAGATGTTTCAATGCGGTTTATTTCATTACATTCTGCATAAAATTACACATCAATTGATATATAACAAAATGCTGTTATTCGAAAATACCAAGATTTTAAAAATGTTGGTGAGTAGCCTAGGGGTGCCCAAACCCCAACCCGGGACAACTTGTGGCCCTCAAGGTCTCCTAATCCAGCCCATGGGGAGAACCCAGTCTCCAATGAGCCTCTGGCCCTCCAGAAATTTGCAGTATTTCTTCAAATTTAAAATTAATATTTTTTAATATTTTTTAAAAACTTGGTTACAGGCCTGATTCTTTTATGATTTGCTGCTCTGTGATCTTTTTACCTGACTACTTTTTATCTGACTACTGTTTTTATGATATGTGTTAATATGCTTTTATCTGTTTTTAAATTATGTTTAAAATCTGTTTTAATCTGTTGTAAGCTGCCTTGAGTCCCTTCGGGAAGAAAGGCAGGGTAAAAATAAAGTTGTTGTTGTTGTTGTTGTTGTTGTTGTTGTTGTTGTTGTTGTTGTTGTTGTTATTCAACCTCTCCAGACTGAGAGCAAAGTCCAAAGCCCAGCTGAAATGTCTGTGTGACTTCCTCTTTGCCGACGATGCAGCCGTCACCGCCCACTCTGCCAAAGATCTCCAGCAGCTCATGGACTGTTTTAGCAAGGCCTGCCAAGACTTTGGACTGACAATCAACCTCAAGAAAACACAGGTCAGGATGTGGACTCACCTCCCTGCATTACAATCTCTGCGCACGAACTGGAGGTTGTCCATGACTTTGTGTACCTTGGCTCTATGATCTCCGACACTCTTTCTCTCGATACCAAGCTAAACAGATGCATTGGCAAAGCAGCTACCACATTTTCCAGACTCACAAAGAGAGTCTGGTCCAACAAGAAGCTGACAGAACATACCAAGACCCAGGGCTACAGAGCTTGAGTCTTGAGTACACTTCTGTACTGCAACGAGTCATGGACTCTTTGCACACGACAGGAGAAGAAGCTGAACACTTTCCACATACGCTGCCTCCGACGCATCCTCAGTATCACCTGGCAGGACAAAGTTCCAAACAACACAGTCCTGGAATGAGCTGGAATCCCCAGTGTGTATACACTGCTGAGACGCCTGCGTTGGCTTGGTTATGTCGTGAGAATGAACAATGGCCAGATCCCAAAGGATCTCCTCTATGGAGAACTTGTGCAGGGAAAGCACCCTACGGGTAGACCACAGCTGCGCTACAAGGATATCTGTAAGAGGGATCTGAAGGCCTTAGAAATCAACCTCAACAGATGGGGAACCTTGGCCTCTGAGCGGCCCGCTTGGAGGCAGACTGTGCAGCATGGCCTTTCCCAGTTTGAAGAGACACTTGGCCAACAGACTGAGGCAAAGAGGCAAAGAAGGAAGGCCCATAGCCAGGGAGACAGACCAGGGACAGACTGCACTTGCTCCCAGTGTGGAAGGGATTGTCACTCCCGAATCAGCCTTTTCAGCCACACTAGATGCTGTGCCAGAACCACCATTCAGAGCGCGATATCAGAGTCTTTCAAGACTGAAGGTTGCCAACATGTCTCAGAGGCCCAGGTCACTTCCAGCCCCTTGTTATAATAAAAATAAAAAACTGGGTTTATTTACTGCACATTTAAGGCTGCAATCCTAACCACACTGTCCTGAGAGTAAGCCCCACTGAACAAAATAGAACTTACTTCTGAGTAGACCTGGTTAGGATTGTGCCCTAAGGGCGCAATCCAAACCTGCGCTGGAGCAGCCAAGCCAGGAGACTTGCTTTGCCTCCAATGCAGGTTCATTGGCTGTATCAGCTCAGCCAGGGGCAAGGGAAAGCTCTTCCCCTTACCCCTGGGTAAGGGCTGCTCGCCCCAATGGGTCTCCTCGGACCTGCGCCACCTCTGGAGATGGCGCAAGTTTGAGGAGAGCAGAGTGGCTTAAAGCTACTCCACTCTCCCTGGGAACGGGAGTTGGGATCCGGCATAACTGCTGAGTCCCAGCCCTGCCCCCGGCTCCCTGCGCACCCGCCACCCGGGCTACCCATCGCCTGCCCTTCCCCAGCCCAGAAACGCCCCCTCCCACCTCCTCTACGCCCCCACACTGCTTGCGTTGGCTTCTTCGCTGCTTGTGTTGGCCTCCGTGTGTCGGCGCATCTAGATGCACCGATACAGCTTCCTCCCATGGAGGTGCAAAGGTGCTTTATGGCACATTTGCAACCCTTCCAGGACACCTATAACGGCCTAAGTGCCGGTTAGGATTGCGCCCTAAATCACTTAACTGCACTTTCAATCAATTTCAAATCAATTAACTGCACTTTCTGCACTGGGGCTTATTTGTGCTAGCCTTGGGCCAGAGCAGGGCGAGGACAGGACACTTCCAATCCTGGTAGAGATAGTAAGAAGATAGTGTGGCTATCAGGGGCAAAACAGTAAGCCCTTCTTCATCTCTTTCAAAGAGATGCCAATTACAGAACCCTGCATGGCAATTTCTGTTTTGTGCAAGTCGTATAAGAAAATACAACTCACGGATGTCAACGCAACTTCAGAGCACTGCTCAGCCTCTCCAGTTAGAATCATGATTGTCTCCTGCCTCCATGCTACACGGGTGAGCTTCGCCTCATTTCAAATGAATATTCCAAGACTTCCTTCTTGGCTTGTTGGCAATAAATTATTGCACATCCACTACAACGAGAGTTTCCTGGCATTTCCAGTCTTGGGGATTTGCAGGCAATCTCCACCTTGCAAGATGAGAACTACATATGTCACTAGGTAGCCTTTTTCTCAATTATCCATCTGCTCATGAAATGATACAATTCACCCCCAAATGGCTGCATTTCTAAAATATATTGCATGTATAATACATTGTCCATTTGATTTCCCCATGGAGAATGCGTCTTACCCTCTGTCAAATAGAAAATGAGTCCTGCGCAGGATAGGTAACAAGATTAATGAGCATCAGCACTTATTTCTTAAGTGTATTTTAAAGGCGAGCAGTAACTTCGTCGAAGGGAAGTTTCTGCTCTTTTTATTACATTTCTGCATTTAATTTTGTTTGGCAGGTTAAGACAGCAACTTTAGATAAAGTGGAAGATTGGCTAAGATTGCGTGGATTCCTATTTCCATGCTATTGCATTCCTAATAAATCATTTGAGGCAAAAAATTGGATTCTCTCATCAGGATGATTTGAAACAGACAGGAGTTTATTTACGGTCAATTTCTGGGCTATATATGTTGTTCATCAAGAGTCTCCTCTGCTCTCTCTCTCTGAACTCCTTTCATTTGATGTTAGGTTCTGATTATGAAGGGAGTTATAAAAGCAATCTTCTAAACTTCATCAACACTAAAACTCTTTGTGCAGGCATCTAAGAATCCATCCATCATACCAAAATCTGTGGGCAACTTTTTACATGAACTTACTACTTCCAAAGGCACATTTGTGTGTGTGAGGGGGCCATACAGTACCACAGTATATGTACAAAAGGCAATTTCTGCCATGACCCAAAAAATAATACGCCACTCAAAAATAACCCAACCACATTGGAGAGGTTGAACCTCTAGTCCAAATGACCAGGATAGTAGAATTACCAGAGCCTCTCAAGGATGACCAGTGCTTCCAGAAAAATAACATGGTCAAGTGCATGGCACTTGAGTGGGACACTCTGATTTGGTCTGGATGGGGACCACATTCTGGATGCGCAGCAGGAGCAAATTTGAACGCCACTGAGCTACAGTATCTGATTTTTGAATAGCCTCAGAGCTTGAAGCAATTCATTTTCTGATTTTTCTATCAGCTTTTGGGGACCCACCAAAAATCAGGTTGTGACCTACCTGTGGGTCCCAACCCACAGCTTCGGAACCAGTGTGCTAGACTATACTGTACTAAGCCTTTTCTCCCATTCTGGACAGTTTTGATAGCTCTCTTGTGGCTTTTTTAGCATTGGAGAACTCATCTGCCACTCTTTCCTCTGCTCCCAAACTTGCTGTTTCAGCATCAGTCTTCTTATCAAAGCAGGAATATCTTTTAGTCAATGGCACTAAACTGTGACTTCAGCAGATTTAGGGAGTAGTCTCACATGAAGCATAAATTGGGCTCCTTTACTGATCAGCTTTCTAATGTGAATGTATGCACCTTACTTGTCCAGAAGCATCTTTTGTATTTTGAATGCTGGGTTATACTCAGGAATGAGCTCATAGAAGTTCCTTATAAATAACCCTGAATTCTTTATATAAGGGGACATTTCCCAATCTTATCCACACCTGAAAACCATCAACAATGAAAAGGTTGTATCACCAAAAAACAAATCAGAGAAACAGTTGGTGCTAGTATATTGAATGTTGAGACAAATGGTATAATTTTTGGTGCGTTTTGACCACAGATCTATGATAGACAACATGCCTTGAAGGCAGAAGGCCCCTGGTTCAATCCCTGGAATCTTCCTATGGTTGGGAAGATCTGTCTGAAGCCCTAGATAGCCACAGCCAGTCAGTGTAAATAATGTTGACCCAGATGGACCAATAGATGCAATAAACCTATGTAGGGATAATGAAAATATGGAGAATTTCCATGGTTTCCCAACATCTGTGAGCATACCAATAAGCCACTCCCTGATTACTCCAAGGAGAGTAAGTACTATCTATGGGAAGAGTTGTATAGTGTCCCTAATCACAGGAAGGACCTTTCTCTGTGGATAGCATTTGTTCATGTAGCAGACAAATGTCCTTGGTGAAGAGTGTAAGAGGCTGTGATTATGGAGTGTGTCTCTTAACACACACTCAGAGCTCCCCTACAAACTCACAGACATTGTGAAACTGTGGAGATACTGCCATAATGTCTGATTAGGACATGTGAGCAAGCTTCTTATGTAAGCTATAAAATATGTATTTTTGAGTGCACCTTAACATTGGAGCATGGAGGTTTTAAAAACAGGCATTTGTACAAATTTGGTCAGACTGATAACTGTGGTCAGAGATTTAACAAAATAATGTTAATATTTATTGACTGCAGGAAATCTTTTCCCTAGTCTTTGAAATAGCTCTCAGAGGTTGGGGAAAGGAATGGCTGCTAGCTATGGGTAGGTGGATGAATGGGGATGGGAAAACTTGCTTGAAACTTGAGCTGTCATGCAAATGTGCTGGCACTTCCTAGCTGTAGTTAACTGAAACTGGGGTACAACCTTGGGGTGGGGAGAGTTCAGGGTGACCTGATACAATGGAGGACAGAGGGCCTGTACTTTTAACCAATGTATAGAAGAGGGAATTTTGGCAGCTGCAGCTTTTTAAACCCTTCCATGTTGAGCTACACCTGCCAAAATCCCCTCTTCTATACAATGGTTAAAGACATAGGTACTCTGTCCTCCATGGTACCTGGTCACTTTGGGAGGGTTGCACAAACTGCTCCCTGGGAATCTAATGCAGTGTTAATAGAGTTGCTTCCAGCTCAAATAGCACCTACTTTCTTCCAATGTGCCCACTCCATATATTGGTAGATAAAACAAGTGTTACAAAGACATATTAAAAGCCCAATCCTATCTAACTTTCCAGCATTGATACAGCCCTAAGGTAAGGAACAAACATTCCCTTACCCTGAGGAGGCCTCCGTGACTGCCCCACCACCACAGAACATAGTGCGCAACCCCATTGGCATGGCTGCATCAGCTCTGGAAAGTTGGATAGGACTGGGCCCTAGATCTCCAATACTCTGTCTTCCAAAGGAAACTAATCCCTGTAGTGATACCCATAGACTTTTCAGCACTTAGGATTTCAGTGCTTAGAATGTGCAATTATTGCCGCATTGCAAACATGTGGCAATATACACATTTGTGAAACCTTCCAGCTTCCTTGGCAAGAACAAATTATTGCCTTCACAATCGGTTGTTACCCTATGGTGATAATCGCTTGCACACCAGATGCTTCTATTGCTCATACTTGACTGAACTAGTGCATTGCAGCTGCTTGGTGCAGGTCAGGTCAAAGAGGCACAGGAAAGAGCTTGTGTATGCATATGAATACGGTTGTGTTGCTCATTGCAGCTCTCTTTTTTTTTAAGAATCATTGAATCTGGATGCTTCACCCATTTTTGCCCGACCCACAGGTGTACCCATTTGGTCCCTGTTGCATATACGCAACAATGGGCAGAAATGGCTTAAACACACTTTAATAAATGGATTTAGTTTTATTTTCTCTTTATTACTCCTGCAACCTCTGTACAGGGGCTGACCAAATAGACTTTAATATACAGTGTTTTTGTTTTTTTAATTGGTATAGCCCTTTGCTGCTGCTGCCTGCATCCTTTGAAACGGATCAAAAGCTGTTCAGCCTTCACAGCCACGTGACCAAATGCTCTCCATCCTTCCATCTCCTATTATGGGGAGAGCTCCTGAGATATGAACAATCCATACAAGTCACGCGCAGGTGGCACTCTGCCATGCGTCACATAAACATCTTTTAAACCTCAACGTTTTTTCCCAACAGAAATGCAGCCAACCAAGGCCATTCAATGTCTCAAGTGCTTCGTTTATACCATGGTTTCCTCTTCAGATACTGCTCCTTGTTCTCAATTTCATTTTGGGGACGAAGACAGGGGAATGGTGTATATTTTCCTTTTTCCACAGTAAAGGGCTCACATCGCCACGCCAGTACTAATGGGAAACTTTTGTGCAGTATATAGTGTCCAGCAATAGGAAAAGGAAGCAGCACTCACCAAAAATGCACAAACCTTTGAACAACTTGCCACGTGGACGAGCCATTATAGAAATTGCTATCAATATATCATGCAAAGTTTTCCAGAAATTCGCTACTTGTTTTCAGTACTTCCATATCATCCAAGTTCTTGTTTGATAGTTTCTATAGCTGCAGAATCTTGTCTGTGGAGACGCCTGAAATCTGCACTTGGAAGGCACTTGGAAATCTGACCTTGCAGCAAGGTCAACACGACGTTAATACTACATTTTGCCGGCTACTCAGACAGTTCATAAAAAGCAAGGAAGTATCCAGTGTGTTGGGAATGTTACAGCCGTACCAGTCTGCAGAGCTGAAAGAACTGACCCAGCTACTCTTTTATACAGAACTATTTGGAAGGCATGTGAAGTCTCACCAGTTTGTTAGTGAATAGCCCGGTCCTATCCAGGCATTCTGCTGATGAAACTCATGCTCCATCAACAGCAGGCCCCAGCTGTTGGTGTGGCTGCTGCAGCAACAACGGAACAGGGCCACCAGCAGAAATGACTGGCAACTGCATGTGCTCACCACCGGAGCACCCAGCCACCACTGGTGCTTGTAAGTTGGTGGTGGGAGTGGGGCATAGGCAGGGAAGATCAGGGCTGGCCAGGGTCATGTTAAATGAGGGCAGGGGGTGGATATAAGTGACAGCAGCTTCACCAATATCCCATGCCCCCTTTCTGGCCTTAGCATGCCCCTTGGGCCCATTCATGCTAGCCAGAGTTGGTGTAGATCTACGGTTGGTGCAGAGTTGGGCCCTTTAGAGACCGTGGTGTGGCAGAGCAGGTAAGCACAACCTTCTTTTATTTATCTCTCTGTCATATCATAGTTCCTGGATGGCCCACAGCATGCAGCCAAGCCTGCACTGGCACTGCTGGCTGAGGATAGGATTCAGCCATTAATTACTTTTTTTCCAATAAACGTTCTATATCTATCTGCCCTTTTAAAATCTTTCACCCACTAATCAGTTTATACCAAATATAACCTAGATGCTACAGAGGCCATGTCCACCCTTATATTACATTGTGATCCTTATGATCAGTAGAGAGTCCTGGTACTCACTGGCACCTAAAATATTGCACTTGGTGACTGACATCTGGATTTCTAGCAGAAAGGCTAAAAGTTTCACCTTATATGCTCCTAGAAAATCACATCAGAGCCTAAATGTTTGCAAGAGAAAAATTATGTCTCTTTGACAGTACTATGTTGACCTTCCCCTTTGTCAGCCAAACTCATATTACAAGATGAACTGAGTCTTTATTAGACTGCCTTTTTCTTCTCAGAGGACTTTCAACAAGTGCCCTTGCCACTAGAAGTGGCTACCTGAGCCAGGGCTTTTACAGAGGTGGGGACCCAGTTATGGAATTCTTTTCCTAGAGAGATTTGCCCACAACAAGTTTCCAAAGTTCCAGGCTCCAGAAAATGATTCCCCTTCTGCATGCTTTCAGTGAACTGTATTATTTGTTCTTGCTCTTATTGTGGGATGTTATAGTTCTCTGGCTTTTGATCTGCTTATACATTTTGATCTGCTTTTAGGCTACTTTTTGTTATTTTGTATCTTGTTGATTGTAGTTTGGCAATTTTGATCCCTGGTTTTATAATGTCTGTATTTTGTTCTACAACCTTGTCTGATTAACCATTTCTGCCCAACATCACATATATGCAACAGGGATCAAACAGGGACCTGTGGGCTGGACAGAAATGGGTTAAAAGGCAGCATGAAAATACCCTTGCAGCACAAGCCTATACATACCTTCTATTCTTACTTCTATTCAGAAGTTCCATTGCGTTCATTGGGGCTTACTCTCAGGAAAGTGCGAACAACCTAACTCAGAGATTTTCAAACTCTCAGGGAGTTTGAAAACCGTTGTAAGTCCTTGTGGGGGTGGGGGGAGGCAGGGGGCAGGGGAAGGCAGCAGCGCAATCCCCAGGATCATGCCACTCAAGGGGTTGCAGGGGCTTGGGTGCACTTACCAGAGCCTCCTGCAGCCTCCTAGGGGTGTGGGGAGCCCTGCGCGACCATCTGCAGGGCTCCCCAAAACTGCCAAAGTGAAAGTGGAGCAATTGCGCTCCACTTCCAGTTTAGCAGAAGTGGGGTGCAATCATTTCATTTCTAAAGCATCAGGGAGCCCTGAAGACGGTCGCGCAGGCCTCCCCGCACCCCTGGACGGCTGCAGGAGGCTCTGGTAAGTACAGCCAAGCCCCTGCAGCCTCCTGAGCGGCACGATCCTGGTGATTGCACCGCTGCCTCCTCCCTGCCTCCTGGTTGTCCCCACCCCTTAAAGGGGCAGAGGCCACGGCCCACAAGCTGGGGCATCATGACGCCCCAGTTTGAAAAGCCCTGGCCTAACTCATAAATACAGATGACAGGGGAGATTGTTCTTGGTGGCGTAATGCTCATGTAATCTTTTGTACTATTTATTCCCACTTCTTGTTTGTTTGTCTCATATGCCAGTAAAGGTGAATGATGATGATGATGATGATTGTTCTTGGGGTCTGTTCCACAAAGACTGAACACTCTTGTCCTTCAGACTGTGCTTCTTTGCGCTTCTTTGTTGGCACTGCAGTGGGAGGGGCATCAGCTGAACCCTGAGAAGCACACATGCACAGAAGCTCCACCAAGGGAACCCTGCTGCTCCTTCTCTCACAACACTCCCTTGAACCCTATCACAGCATTGGGTGAACCTTGAGAATGAAGTCGGTAGGGCATAAGGAGTTGGGGGAATCAAGTAGTCATTCAAGTAGAGATTTGCCCACCCACAGGCTGTTGTCCAGCGACAAGCCTCAGTATGGCAGATACCTGAACTGTGATGAGAAGCATCTTGTGTTTCTTTGGCACTTCATCTTTCTTGCCATTCTTCCATTCATCTTAAGCAGTATTTCTATTCTGTGAAGTCAGTGGGGGTTTTCAAAAGAAAAAATACACTGCAAAGGAGAAGGGTGATTAAGAAAGAAAAAGCCATGAGATCAAGTAGGAGAAGGTGAAGCTCAGTTTGAAAGTGTGTTTGTGAGCATGAAGCTGTTTTCACCATATTAATAAAATAATTACTTTTTCATTGTATCTGACACCTCGCTGAAAGTTCACTGAATGTTTTTGTCAGGGGTCGAGCCCTTGTCCGACCCCTGCCTTACCTGGCTGCAGGCCAGGGGCAGAACTGCCTGGCCACAGAGCCACCACCACCTCTCCAGCTGACCATCCAGTCACCGGGCCCTGATGGCATCCACCCAAGAGTTATTAAGGAATTGAAGAATGAAGTTGCTGATCTCTTGACTAAAATATGCAACTTGTCCCTCAAAATGGCCACAGTGCCAGAAGATTGGAGGATAGCAAATGTCACACTGATTTTTAAAAAGGGAAGGAGGGGGGACCCGGGAAACTATAGGCCTGTCAGCCTAACATCTATACCAGGTAAGATGGTGGAATGCCTCATCAAAGATAGAATCTCAAAACACATAGACAAACAAGCCTTGCTGAGAGAGAATCAGCATGGCTTCTGTAAGGGTAAGTCTTGCCTCATGAACCTTTTAGAATTCTTTGAAAAGGTCAAGGCATGTGGATGCGGGAGAATCCGTGGACATTATATATATCTGGACTTTCAGAAGGCGTTCGACATGGCCCCTTACCAAAGGCTACTGAGAAAACTCCACAGTCAGGGAATTAGAGGACAGGTCCTCTCATGGATTGAGAACTGGTTGAAGACCAGGAAACAGAGAGTGGGTGTCAATGGGAAATTTTCACAATGGAGAGAGATGAAAAGCAGTGTGCCCCAAAGATCTGTCCTGGGACCGATGCTCTTCAACCTCTTCATAAATGACCTGGAGACAGGGGTGAGCAGTGAGGTGGCTAAGTTTGCTGACGACACCAAACTTTTCCAAGTGGTGAAGACCAGAAGTGATTGTGAGGAGCTCCAGAAGGATCTCTCCAAACTGGCAGAATGGGAAGCAAAATGGCAGATGCGTAAGTAAGTGTAAAGTCATGCACATTAGGGCAAAAAATCAAAACTTCACAGATAATGGGTTCTGAGCTGTCTGTGACAGATCAGGAGAGAGATCTTGGGGTGCTGGTGGACAGGTCAATGAAAGTGTCAACCCAAGGTGCAAAAGAGAGCGACTAAGATGATTACTGGGCTGGGGCACATTCCTTATGAGGAAAGGCTATGGCGTTTGGGCCTCTTCAGCCTAGAAAAGAAGCGCCTGAGGGGGGACATGATTGAGACATACAAAATTATGCATGGGAAGGATAAAGTGGATAGAGAGATACGCTTTACACTCTCATATAACACCAGAACCAGGGGACATCCACTAAAATTGAGTGTTGGGAGAGTTAGGACAGAAAAAAGAAAGTATTGCTTTACTCAGTGTGTGGTTGGTCTGTGGAACTCCTTGCCACAGGATGTGGTGCTGGCATCTGGCCTGGATGCCTTTAAAAGGGGATTGGACAAGTTTCTGGAAGAAAAATCCATTATGGGTTACAAGCCATGATGCGTATGTGCAACCTCTTGATTTTGGAAATGGGCTATGTCAGAATGCCAATGCAAGGGAGGGCACCAGGATGAGGTCTCTTGTTATCTGGTGTGCTCCCTGGGGCATTTGGTGGGCCGCTGTGAGATACAGGAAGCTGGACTAGATGGGCCTCTGGCCTGATCCAGTGGTGCCGTTCTTATGACCAGGCAAGACGTAGGGCAGCTGGGTGGGAAAGATTGCCTCCCCAGAGCTCACCTTAGCAGAGCAGTGAACAGGGCAGGATCACCATTAACCACCAAAGAGGAGGGAAGCAGGCCAGAGTCAGGGCCCCTTTAAGCCCAGAGAGGGAGGAAGGGGAGGAGCTGAGGGTGTGGCTGGGGAGGATAAAAGCAGGGAAGCCTGTGATTACAGGCAGTTCTGGAGAGGGAAGGCAGGAGGCTGGAGCTCCAACCTGAAGACCAAAGGCCTCAGGTTCTGCCTCTACGGAGGAGGATGTCGTGAACCCCCCTTCCCCTGGTTTGGTATGAGGCTTCCCCAGGAAGGTGGACACCCCACCCAGGGGTCACCCTTGGCACCCCACCAGGTGACCCCTGGAGACCCCCCCTTTTGGGGGCACCCCTCAGTTTTATTGTACCTGATACTTTGCTGAAAGGGCCTAAAGTTTCTTTCTCTTTGGCTACTAGCTGAGAAGACTTCCCCATGTTGTTAACAGTTTGACACCCTGGTTGAGACCCACCTAACCTTGTATAACAACCTATCAGACCATATGTATGTGCATGTGTGAGTATGTTTAAGAAAAGCAGGATATAAATCTTGGAAGTAAATTGAGAAACAGTCTGCTTTTCCTATGTGCCTGGAACCTACCAGGACACAGTACATGGCTGATTATCCGTGTTTAGGTTGGTGGGCTTCACAAGTTGTATGAGCCTGCTTGGATTATTTTTCTTTTGGTCTTGGGCTCTGAAGTCCCCCATGCCCAGCAGGACAGGACATATAGCTTGCCTGCTTTATACGTTTAAACCAGCATTTTTTGCAATTCCAATGCTACAAGGCTCCCCTTTTCCCTTGTGAGAGGATAGGTTATTTAGTTCTAGTACTAGATGTAGGCACTCACTCTCTCTCTCTCCCCTTTATCAGGAAGGGAAAAAAAATTATGTATCCACTTGTTTGGAAAGGCCCTTAGGGACTTCTGTATAATTGGTGATAGTGTAATTTGTGAACTGTTGAATACATTCAGTCAGTGACAGCATAGGTGTAGATTTCATTATTTTTGAACTTGTACACAGAAGACACAATAGGCACCTCAAAGAAGTACAGAGCTAATCAACCCACCCTCTTAGCAGCCTAAAAATAAGTGACTAGGCCCCAGGCTGCTCTGTACCTGAGACTGTCCCCCTCCCTGCAAATGCAAGGGCTTAATAAGGGCCAACTGTTGTTTTCATTTTGAATGTTTATCTTAAGACTTGGTCCACCATGCACAACTTATGATTAGCAGTACTGCTCTTCCTATTGTGAAGCAAAAGGAGAGAAGGCATGGAGAGACGGGGAATGTTTCAAGGCTAGGTAATGGCTCTATGGAGGTACAGAACAGAGATGTTTTAATCAGGCTCGCCGCTGGTCTTTTTTTATTATTAATCTGAGTAGTTAGGGGGGAAATGACACAATGACAGTTAATTATAACTAATCCTGCAGCACTTCAACACAGACTAATAAGAACAGAGAGCTCTGCCAGCAGTTGGTTATATCCTCCAGGAAAAAAAAAAAGTCCTTTCACCTACTATAATTTCACTTGCTTCAGTTTCAAAAAGGAAACAATTTTTACTTAGTAAATAGATCAGATGATTTGGCAGTAGCATTCAGAAAATCAAGAATGCAAGGAAGGAACAAGATGCTTCAGCAGAAGGAGGTTTTAAGATTACAAAATTACTCTTTACAACAGGGTACAGTCCACTGGGATGTTCTCTTGTCCAAACCCCAATGAAATGAACAGGAGCTGTTCAAGGGCATGAGAGGAAGAAAATGTGCTTCCCTCCCATGTTCTCTGCAATCTACAGGAGACTCAGGAGAAGCGTGCTGGCTGTGTATCAGGCTGTTTACTCCTAGAAAGCGGGAAAGGGGATTTGTGGAGCACTGAATATGCTGTTCGATGGATTTCAGTCCTATAGATTCCAATAGTAATGCTTTGCTAATTACCACTTCTCCATGAACAGTTGGACACTGGTAATCTCCTGCACAGCCAGAAGAGGAGGGTGCTTGAATGACAAAGAGGCTGGTTCTACACCACTTGGGTGATGGGTTTCTCAGACCTCCTGGACTTGTCTCGTCTTCCCAGCCTCCTTTATCTTGTGTTCCGTTCTACCCACAACGACAATTTGTTCCATAGCTGAGAGGATGTGGATTCTTTTTAAAATAAAGCTCTACACAAATGTTTTATTTCTATAAGCAACAGATAACGATAGCCAGGAAGTCACACAAAAAGCAACGCGTGAATGATGACAGCACTGTCCAGACAAATAAATTGGGCTGCAATCCTATGCACACTTACCTGGAAGTAACAGCTGGAGCATGCTGTGAACTCGGAATGGCGTTCCGCAGCCACAAAATAGCTGCTGACAGCGCTCGGCAGCCATTTTGAGAGCGCTGCCACCTTGCCATCACAGGACCTTGCCATGCCCACCACAGAAGGTAAAGCAGCGGTGGGGTGGAAGCAGGCAGGAAGGGGGAGGGAGGGGCAAAATTGAGCAGGGAGAGACAGGAACGGAGGGAGAAGCTGAGAGACTGTGGGAGGGTGCGGAATCAGTGGTGATGGTGCACACCGAATCCTCTCCCCTCTTTTGCAAGCCTCCCTACCCCCTTTGTCTCCTTGGACATGCACCAGCTACAGAGCTGGCCCAGGTCCAAGAAGTCCCATTGAGGAGTGGGAGGCTTATGGAGGGGTAAGAGGAAATTATTACTGATCCCCTCCAAAGTTTCCCAATAGGTCCTCCTCCTAGATACATCAAGCCTGTTTTTGGTGCATTGGTGCCTGCATTGGCAGCAGAGGAGAGGGAAGAGTCCTATTTGGGGTTTGGGTTCTCAGTCCTGTTGAACTCAAAAGGATTTATTTCTGGGTATACATACACAGGATTGTGCTGTAAAGGAATCTGCAATAACAAAACAAAGAATGCGTGGAAATTGTAACAATAAGGTTCTGGACAAAATATGCCCTTACTTAGTATAGCTTTGCAAAAGGATTGATATGCAGTTGCTGGATGATGAAGCTCTTTTTTTCACTTACAAAATAAATAAACAGGTGCAATGTTTCAAGAGAATTCTTGGTGCTGATGAGTCCTTTGGAATAACAACTTTGACTTGCAAGCTTTTCAGCTGAAGCAATTTGCCAAGCTTGGTCATATGTGAGTTTACAGAATACTGCAAAGTAGATTTCCAAGAGGGTGCTATTTCAAGTCTCACATCTGCTCACAAACAAATATTATATCTTTATGTAACAACTCTCAGGATGACACATCAAACTTTCCTAAAAGTGATTATTGAGGTTTTGTTTCCAAACGATGTTGTGATTTCAGGTATTTTCAAGTCTATTGTTGCCTAGTATTCAGTTCAGCATATGAGAATTCTCATGCGCATTGACCTGCTGCTACTTGTCAGGATTTGTGTGTTCGGCTACTGATGCAGCCTTGACATTAGTCCAGAATTGTTATTTATATAGCATCCTCTATGGATGTGGCACTGTCCAAAGAATGAGAGAATAGAAGCAGACACAAGGGAGATAACAGAGGAAGGAGAGGGAAGTGGAAGCAGGGATAAGAATGTGGAATTGTTTCAGTCACAAGTACTTAGAATTGCTTATATTCAGGAATGGAGACTAGGAGATAGTGCCAAAAGCTTCATAGGACATAGAAACAGAACAAGGTGTCTCCACTCCTTTCCTAAGACCACTCATTCGAACAAAGAAGCAACCGTTCTGGTTTCCTTCTCAGATCAGGCTGGAATAATGAAGACACTGGTGATACAGTCCCTCATCTACCCACAAGTCCAAGATAGACTCATGAGGGTCCTCTGTGTGAGGCATTTTTCCCAGCAAGGCTGTTAAGAGGTGGCAAGCTCTAAGACCATAATTCCATGGTCTATAAAACTATGCATTCTTACTTATGCATAGGATTGTGCTGCAACTGTCTTATGGCAGAGGACTTTGTGCTTCCCTTCACGTGTCCCATGCCAAACAACCCTACCACACAGTTCAAGAACAATTTAGGTCAGTGGTTTCCAAACTTTTCTGACTGGCGGCTCCCTTGACCTACTGGGCCATTGGCCATGGCTCCCCATTAGGGCTACAATCCTATCCATTGTATAGGGTGGCAGGTTTCTAATGAGGATATTGTGGCTCCCCTGGCTGGTTTCGTGTGGCTAGCCAGGGAGCCATGGCTCACAGTTGGAAACCACTGCTTTAGGTGATTCAAAGCTACTACAAGTCCCATTCCGTATATTTTCCCGAGAGTTCTGATACTGGGCATTATAAAGCATTTGAACACCCAGCTTGAGCCTTACAAATAAGAGAAAAACTGTTCACAGATGAGAGCACATTTTTAAATTGACCAACAATTTCAGGTGGGTCCTCATTCATTTCAATATTTTATTTTTAATATATCATACTTGATGCTACCATGGTATTTGACTGCATTTGGGGAAATGCTATACAGCTGTACTTTTAACAGGCTGCTATGAATATACGTTTAACAATGGTAGTAAATAGGACTGACTTCTGGGTAAGTGTGCAATCCTAGGATTGCAGCCTTGGATTGTTAAAAATTTTCCTGCTTGATGATGTCACTTCTGGTCATGACATCACTTCTGGTGGGTCCTGACAGGTTCTCATTCTAAAAAGTGGGTCCCAGTGCTAAATGTGTGAGAACCATTGATCTACATAGTACCATGGTCAGCTCCAGCATCTATCACATCTGTGTTCTTTCCCTTAATTCACACTGAGCAGTTTTAAGAAGTCCTAAACATTTAAAACGGAGGACTTTGGCATTGTGTCAGTTTAAACTCTTCCTTCACTTCTTATTACTGCCCAGGCATTCACACAAAACAGACTTGCACAGTTGCAAACCATCAAGCCAAATACAGCCTGGCAGCCATATACTGAGGTCTGCCAAGTGACTGATGACCGGCAGTCAGGCAGCAGAAACAAGATGTTTAGCAAGTCCCTGGTGAGCTGTCAAATGTGGGGGTGGGGGGCACGCTGGATGTAGTGTGATGGTGGGCTGTACCTTATGCAGGCTCCAGGTAAAGATTCTGATAGCTTTTCCTTCTATGGTCCAGATAAGACTTAGGTCAGTTACGCCAGTCCTCTATATTGCTAGTTCCTCTATGTTACTAATTGTTGGTTCCCTTTTTCCACAGCAGATTTGAGTTTCTAGTATAGAGACATTCCGATTGTATAGTCACACTGATGCAGTGCAGATCCACGCAGCAAGCCTGGTTGGTAACCAATACTAATATTTAGCTATTTATCTCTGAAAAGTCATTATATATTATCTTTAGCAATCTGAGCATCACAAACCAAAAGTCCCTTCAATTACCAGAAAAAGCAGTTTGTGCACCTAAATGTCAAGCAGTATGCATAATCATAGCAGTCAGCATGGAATGTTGTTGGCTAGCAGAGAATACTCTCCTCCTTCCCAAGCCAATACAGACTCTTTGGGCTGGTCACTGTCTTTCTCCCAGCCTTGCCTCATATGACATATGAAGCTGCAATATACAGAGCCAGATGATCAGTTCACACAATTCACTGATTGGCAGCCGTTCTCCAGGGTTTCATATGTAGGGGTCTTTCCCTGCCCTACTGGGTGTGCTAGGGATTTAACCTGGAACCTTCTGCATATAAAACACCTGTTCACAACTGAGTTATGATTATGTCCCTCCCAAGCATTTTAACATCAAAAGGGTCCACAGACACCAGCTGCTGTGACATCCAAACAGCAGAAGTACAAGAGGACCCCCTTTGGATTTTACAGTTGGAGCAGGTCAGCAGAACATGTAGTCTACCAGTTTGCCAAATGCAGACTACCACTGTAGCCCATACCAACTATGGGCTCAAAACAGTAGCTACATTTGATTGTTCACAAGCAAACAGCTCCCAAGCCATATATTGTATCCTAGAAAGTGCACCACTGAACAACGCATAGGCTGTTAATTGTGTTCAGCTGGATGTATCAAAATATGCAGTTCTGACTGAGTAGATCAGTGGTTCTCAAACGTTTAGCATTGGGACCCGCTTTTTAAAATGAAAATCTGTCAGGATCCACCAGAAGGGATGTAATAATTGAAAGTGACATCATCAAGCAGGATAATTTTTAACAAACCTAGGCTGGAATCCTACCCACACTTACCCAGGAGTGACTATCGTTGTTATAAGTACATACATAGTAGCCTGTTCAGATCTGTAACATTTCCCCAAATGCAGTCACATACCAGTCTAATACATTAAAAATGAAATATTGAAATGAATAGGGATCCACCTGAAATTGACTTGCGACCCACCTAGTGGGTTCTGACCCACAGTTTGAAAAACTCTGGAGTAGACATAATACTAAAGAAATGAAATATATTAGTAATATGAAACATATGTGTTCTTTTCCAAATTCTTGCCAGCAAAGCTTAATAAATACTGAGTTGATTCTGAGTCCAGCTAACAAGAACTTGCTGATCATCAGTTCTTCCTGAACTGGAGAAAAATTTTAACTGAATATTCTTTCAGAATGTCTCAACAATTCAAAAAATGTTTGACCTGTGTATAACCTTACAAAGCTCTTTTCTCCTTTTCATGTCCTGTCTCCCAGTGTCATTGAGCTTCTTCCACCACCCATGGCCCAAATTCCACATTAATAATTTAATACATTAAAAGAGTGGTTTCCAAACTTCTTAGCACCATAACCCACTTTTTAAAATAACACTCTATCAGGACCCACCTAGATTCACAAGACTTTTTTAAAAAAAAGTTTCACTTTACCAGCTGCTCAAGCCTCTGTTGTTATCCTTTTTCCTGTGGGGGAGGGTCACCACCTTCTGGAACATTTGTTGAGTTCCATGTTGGATTGGGACCATTCTGATATTGCATTCCCCTCGGGCTGCCCTTCAAAGTGGACCAAGGCACGTTTGGTTACTCACAAGTAAATGTGCATGTGCTGCTCTGTCTTGGTTTCCATAGAGCTCAATATATTTTCTTTGTCAGCTATCAGCTTTGCAACCCATCAAAAATTGAGTCGTGACCTGCTGGCAGGTCTGAACCCGGAGTTTGGGAACCACTGCATTAAAACCATTAAACAAATATGTGCCAAAGTTGCACCATTAACTAAAAGTGACATTAGGGTGTTCAGTTACATGTGTCATTTTTGGTCCATGCACAATATCAGATTAAAAAACTAATACCTGAGCACATAAATGAGTTTGAATGTCTTCTTTCCTCCTTTATAGAATTCCTTTTACAAATAGGTGCCCTACAGACGAGATGACTTTGTTAAGACTCTCCAGGCAGCTCCCCCTCTTCCCCCCTGATTTCATTGCTCTTTTCACTTTTACCTTCTTCCTTGACCTTGTGTCCTGACCTTACTGTACTGACGGCAACCTGGCTCCAGCTGCACATATGCCTACAAACTGCACATATGCATGACAGAAACTATATTAAGGTAAACAAACATGGTGGCACTTGCAAGTATCCAGGTAAGTGTGCAATATTTAGACAAAAACATGGTGGTTGGAACTCAAACCATAAAAGTGAGAAGCAATAGCTCGAGAGTGGAATGGTTGTTTGCTCCATGCAAGAGGTTGTTTGCTCCCTGCAAGAGGTGTGGTTGTTGTGTTTTTGATCATGTCATTAAGTGATGCAGTGCTTCTTTCTTATTATTCAAGAAAAATAAATCAGAGGAGGAATATTCTTGAATCGGAAATCTGTGCTTGAAAACAGGTAGTGTGTGTGCCAAGCTTCTCATGCCGCACACTCAAGACTCCAATCAGGAAAGGTTAATAGCTTGTGAATTTCTTCATGAGGCTTCTCTTGTTTTGCATGGCAGGTAGAATGGTTGCCCTGGCAGAATTGTGGAGTAAATGGGAGATAGTTTGCTTTGGGCTGCATGTCACTCATTTATTTTTTTTTCTTTCCCAGTACTCTTAAAACTTACTCCAATGGGGAGACAAGTTGGACTGTCCCAGTTGGCTTTGAACGAGCCAGTGGTCAGCCTTAGAGCTGTCAGAGGTCTATTTGTGTAGAACTGATTACACAAATTAGCTGGCATAAGCATACAAACAACTGCAACTCAAGCTGAGTTTTGGCACCAGGTGACACTATTTGCTGCGATACTCTGAATAGGACTTAAAGGAATCTCATAACTCCTCAAAGCCGGAATGCCTCTCCCCACCCCAAAAAGCCACATGGCTGCCTAGTGGTGCTACTTAGCACCAGTGGCTCTTCAAGGGCATTCTCCCAGTACTGAGACCCAGCACCTCCTCCACAAATGTGCTTTAAATGTGCTGGTGCTGGGGAGGAAAAGAGTCATTGAGGAAAAGAGGAGAGCTCAAGCATTGAGCATTGAGCTCAAGTCATTGAGGAAAAGAGGAGAGCTCAAGCAGCATACAAGGCCTGTCCCAGTGAGCGTAACCTGCAGGTCCTCTGAGCTGTTCGCAGCAAAGTCCAACAGATTGCCAGATGTGCTAATGACTACTGGCTCCAGCTCTGCTCCCAAATACAGATAGCAGCTGACATGGGCAACATCAGGGGAATGTATGACGGTATCAAGCAGGCCCTAGGTCCAACGCAGAAAAAAACTGCCCCTCTGAAGTCTGCCACAGGCGAGGTCATCCAGGATCGGGCGCAGCAGATGGAACTCTGGGTGCAGCACTACTCTGAGCTATATTCCAGAGAAAATGTAGTCACCGAAGAAGCGCTGAACAACATTGAGTGCCTGCCTTTGCTGGAGGAGCTTGACAGTGAACCAACTCTAGAAGAACTTCACGTGGCCCTGGATTCCCTTGCCTTTGGCAAGGCACCTGGAAAAGGCCGCATCCCTGCTGAAGTCCTGAAGTGCTGCAAAGAGATCATTGTCACTGAGCTGCATGAAATCCTCTGTCTCTGCTGGAGAGAAGGTGGAGTACCTCAAGACATGACGGATGCAAACATCATCACACTGTACAAGAACAAAGGCGACAGGGGTGACTGCAACAACTACCGCGGCATCTCTCTCTTTGGCATTGTAGGAAAGTTGTTTACCCGAGTTGCACTAAAGAGGCTCCAGGTACTTGCAGAGAGCGTCTATCCAGAATCACAGTGCAGATTCCGAGCCAACAGGTCCACCACTGATATGGTATTCTCCCTTAGACAACTGCAGGAGAAATGCAGGGAACAACGACAGCCACTCTTTATAGACTTCATAGATCTCATGAAGGCCTTCGACCTGGTCAGCAGGGATGGCCTCTTCAAGATTCTCCCCAAGATTGGATGTCCACCCAGGCTCCTCAGCATCATCAGATCCTTCCACAAGGACATGAAGGGCAGATGGAAAGCTCTTCAACCTCTCCAGACAGAGCAAAGTCCAAAGTCCAGCTGAAATGTCTTCGTGACTTCCTCTTTGCCGACGATGCAGCTGTCACTACCCACTCTGCCAAAGATCTCCAGCAGCTCATGGATCGTTTTAGCAAGGCCTGCCAAGATTTTGGACTGACAATCAGCCTGAAGAAAACACAGGTCATGGTTCAGGATGTGGACTCACCTCCCTGCATTACAATCTCTGCGCATGAACTGGAGGTTGTCCATGACTTTGTGTACCTTGGCTTAACGATCTCCGACACTCTTTCTCTTGATACCGAGCTAAACAAACACATCGGTAAAGCAGCTACCACGTTTTCTAGACTCACAAAGAGAGTCTGGTCCAACAAGAAGCTGACGGAACATACCAAGATCCAGGTCTACAGAGCTTGCGTCCTGAGTACACTTCTGTACTGCAGCGAATCATGGACTCTTCGCTCACAACAGGAGAGGAAACTGAACGCTTTCCACATGCGCTGCCTCCAACGCATTCTCGGCATCATCTGGCAGGACAAAGTTCCAAACAACACAGTCCTGGAGCGTGCTGGAATCCCTAGCATGTATGCACTGCTGAAACAGAGACGCCTGCGTTGGCTCGGTCATGTCGTGAGAATGGATGATGGCCGGATCCCAAAGGATCTCCTCTATGGAGAACTCATGCAAGGAAAGCACCCTACAGGTAGACCACAGCTGCGATACAAGGACATCTGCAAGAGGGATCTGAAGGCCTTAGGAGTGGACCTCAACAGGTGGGAAACCCTGGCCTCTGAGCGGCCCACTTGGAGGCAGGCTGTGCAGCATGGCCTTTCCCAGTTTGAAGAGACACTTGGCCAACAGTCTGAGGCAAAGAGGCAAAGAAGGAAGGCCCATAGCCAGGGAGACAGACCAGGGACAGACTGCACTTGCTCCCAGTGTGGAAGGGATTGTCACTCCCGAATTGGCCTTTTCAGCCACACTAGACACTGTTCCAGAACCACCTTTCAGAGTGCGATACCATAGTCTTTCGAGACTGAAGGTTGCCAACATGGCTGGGGAGGATAGGATTTGGCCCTAAGGGTCCAATCCTGAGCCCATGCGTGCCAGCTTACTGCTGTAAGCAGGTTTGCAAGCCTTACTCTTAGCCCACCATCGGAGGTAGCCTAGCATGAGCTCACATTGGTCCAGTGCTGGCAGTGGGCCTGCTTTCCACCTCCCAGCAGTCACCTGGACCACTGAGATGTGAGTGGGGGTGTGGGGGGAAGCGGGGAGGAGGCATTCCAAGCTGGGGAGAAGTGGGCAGAGGGTGGGGAAGATGCATGGCAGGGAGGGAGCAGGGAGGGAGTGGGTGGACCAGTGGAGCTCTGCTCCACTAGATCCTGAGTCCTGTGTTGGGTTGCATTGCCCGACACAGAACTCTTTGATTCTGCGGCAGCTCCAGAGCTGCCATAGAATTGAGTAGTCCTATTGCAGGGCTACTTCCTTTACTCGCGTGAAGGGGACAAATGTCCCCTTCTCCCGAGGAGGTGGCGGTGGCTGCCTGGGATGCACTGGATGCTGTGGCAGCTGTTTCGCTGCCACAGCAATCCCAGGTTCCGGGCAGCTCAGGATAGGGCTGTGAGTCCCTTGCACACGTGAAATTCTAAACTGAAGATCTTCTCATTTGATCTTATATTTAACCGGATCTAGTTCTACAAGTATCCTGTATATTTAAGTAAAAATTGCTTTATGATTTACTGGAGAGAACATACTCTTTCAAGGTTGGTAATACTTTCGATAGATTAGCATTCCTTTGGATTTCCTGTACAGCTTCAATTAGACAAATCTGGATTAGTGTCAAAGGATGGCCCCAGAAGATTTCACTGGGCCCATGGAGGCAACTTGCCCCCAAAGCCTGGAACTAGCTCTTATATTGAACTAGTTCACATATTGAAATGGAGCATCTGATTACTCATTTTAAAAAAGTCAATTATTTCCTCAATTTTTAATAAAATCTGTGTATGTCAGGCTGTGGTTTATCCATATATCAAAACTACTTATATCTCTTGCCATTTAAAAATTCCTGCTCAACAAAACCGATGCCAATAAGAACATAAGGTGAGTCAATCATTTTTTAAAGTGATCTCGTATTTTTATTTCTGCCTCCTGTATATATGTAATATGCTTCCATCTCTAATATTCTCCTTTCTTAATTCTGAAACCATATCATGTTGCCAGTTGTTGTCTGCCACGTCTTTTATTATCCATTGTGAATTAACAGATCTGTCCATCTACTCACACAATGCAGTAAGCAGAGCTGTGTTATTATCCTTGTGTAACCCACTATAGATGGGTGAATGAAAACTGTTGTAGCAATCTTTTCCCATATTTCAGCAAGGAACACATTACTTGGCCCCAGTCCTGATCTGCGAAGTTATTTCATCGGGACTAGTGGGGGTAGGATAAAAGCCAAGGACCAACAGAGCTAGTTTTGCATAGTGGTTAGAACGTCAGGAGAACCAGGATTCAAATTCCTACTCAGTCAAGAAAGAGACTGGGGTACTTTGAGCCAATCACACACTTTCAACCTAATTGACAGAGTTGTTGTGAGGATAAAACAGGCAGGAGGAGAACCGTGAACCCAATACTGAACTTTCTGAAGGGTCAAATGAAAATAAAGGATCAAAGAATAAAGGGTTAAATGAAATAGGATCTTTATAATAATAAAAGGATAAATGAAATAGGATCTTTTCCGCCTCTTGCTCTGTTGGGATTTGCAGCCATTCACTGGCCTCAACAGAAAAAGTATGCCTCTTGTCAGTAATTTATATGTGGCCAAGCATGCAGAGAGGAAGGGAAGTGCAGACAGAGTGCTTAAATGTGCCCAAGCCCTGTCCCCTCCTCCCAGGGGAAGATCTCGCGCGTTCCTGGGCCGAACCAAACAACCTCTGATCTGGTGCTTAGAAGCATGGGATTGGCAAACTAATGAGCTATCATGAGCTAGATAAGGCTGAGTTGGCCAAGGGTGTTGATGTGTACAGCTGGAAATATATACTTGGCTTCCTACCATGTCTATACCAAATCAGTGACCAAGACCCTCTCCATTCTGTGCAGGTCAGCTGAGTCAATCATCATCAACAGAAAAAACACATCAGCCAGATCAACAAGAGTAACGGCGCAATGCAAGGTGGGAGATGACTTTGAAAGTAGCTCTTTCCATTTTGTGCTGCAACCCATGTTCACTCCCATGGAAAGGCATTCTAAAATGTGAAAGACTTTTTCACCCTACCTGGAAACGTAGCTGTGAAATGTGTTTTCTCTCCCTGTGCAAAATAAAAATGAATTGCAGCTCACTAGATTAACGGAACGCCAAAGTTTTAAGAGAGACCTTGCAGCTTTATCTCCTGGCAAACATCCTAATAGAAATAACCTTAGGATTCACTTCCAACCACATTTGCTGCTCAGATTCTCTTTCTCTCTCTTTCTCCATCCCTAAGTGAAGTAGTTTTGATTGGCTCAGAAAATAACTGCTCTATTTACTTGCACAGGGCTGGCTGAAAGAAAAAGCTTTCTACACTAATCTTGCCTTACTGAGAATTTTGGATGCAATCGAGCTTATTTGGTACCCAGTGTGGTCCCTGAAGATAATGAGGACCCTGATTGGAATGGGAAACGTCTCCATAGCATGCACATTCAGCCATTATCTGATCCACCACCCCAGTAATAGTCTAGCTAAATATTCTGTATATCTGCATTTTTCATGCAGACTCGGGGGATCTGCTGACCTATCCTATCTCGACAACATGTTACTGCTACAAAATGAGATGCTTTTCTTTTCTTTCCGGCTCCCTCATTATCTCATTCTGTTTTTTCCCCCCTTTCTCCCTTTTTTCCCCTCTCCCCCACCTCAACTTTCTCTCTACACAGGAATATTATTAAACTGAATGTTTTGTTAATCAATCTGTGTTCAACCTGCCAGGCAGAAAGATAATACCCTGTGTAAACCATGGATGAATGACTTCCTGCCTATCTCCTCTGCTCTTCTAATTGCACATGACAACACTCAGAGGGGCCCCTGTGAGTCTTTGGCACTGACAGAGCAGAGGAGACATCAGCTTCCCAGTGCTACTCTCTGTTCATTAGCATTGATGCTGCTGAGCGACCCTCCCTGGGGATGAGAGGGTAGTTTCTTCTGCTTTCCATATCTCCTGAACTAGCGTAGGAGAAGTGATCTAAAAATAAGTGCCAACAAGTAGACAACCCCATAAACAAAAAATGTCAAAGTATCATCTTTCCATGAGTACTTTAGCGCCCCAATGCGTATTTCTCAATTCCATCTCATTTATAGTATTTGCCACCATCTGGACTATTTGTTTGTCCTATAGGAGTTTGAACCTATTCAACTTTTCCACAATCAGGGAACTTAGTCCAGGATAAATTGAGAGGAAAAAGTATTACTGTTGTTGTAATCTGGAAATATTAATCATATAGGGATGTGCTCTTTTGGGGCTGAAATCCTAACCTTATCCAGAAGGAAATCCAATGGAAATCAAAAATCTTTCTACCAAGTAAATGTGTTTGGGTTTAGACACTCAGTGCCATTCCTACCTGCCTGATTACTATAAGCATAGTTAAAATAACCATTTGCAAATAAAATGATTTGTGGTCTAAGGCCGGATCCTACTAGTGTTCAGGCAGTCCAAGGTCCTTTACAGCAGTATAAAAACTGAGCTGCTGTCATGTTCTGCCAGGCTGCTGCCACAAATGGTAAAAGGAAATGGTGCACATGGAGGTAGCTCTGAAAGGTTGCACAGGTGCTGGTAAGTTGGCAGCAGGGGCAAACCTTGGGCTGGGATGGCAAGTAATGGGACATGTTGGAATCAGATGTGTGTGTCAGGGGTGGATCTGGTGGTAATAGCGCATGCCAGATCTTATCCTCCATTTTTCTGCCTGCTCTGTCCTCTGGCTCCCCTTGGACTTGTGCCAGCTATATAGCTGGTGTAGGTCTGAGGAAACTCATAGGCAATCAGGCAGCCTACCAGGAATAAATAAAAACAATATTTTTACTTACCCTGCAGGGTTTCTGATTCCCTTCCTCCACAATAGCCTGCAGTGCAGCCTCCCTGCTGTAACGAGGCAGGGGGCAGGACTGGGCAGTCAGACTACTATACTATACACACTTTCCTGGGAGTAACCTCCTTGGAACACAATGGTTGGCAACCTTCAGTCTCGAAAGACTATGGTATAAGCCTACAGCACCTGATATTCCCAGGTGGTCTCCCATCCAAGTACTAACCAGGCCTGACCCTGCTTAGCTTCCAAGATCAGTGACTTAGTTTTGAGTAGACTTGCATGGAGCTGCACTTTAAGACCCGTTAGACAACAGGGACTACCCAGACAAATATCCTAACTTGAGGTTCCTAAAGGTACAGTCCTATGCAGTACGCACTTACCTGGCGGTAAGTACTACTGAAGTCAGTGAGACCAGTTCTGAGCAGGCATGTATAGGATTGTGCTGTAAGCCTAAACGAATTTCATGGGGCTTAAGTTACTCAACTTGTCTCATTTATTTCAATGGTACTTGACCACGATGAACTTTCTTTGGATTAGGCTCTATCTTGCAGCCCAAATCTTTTTTTGGGCCCTTACACCACCAGAACACTCACTCCAGTGGTGCAAGTCCCCTTATGGCTGTCACAAAATGTGACAAAGTATTCAGCCTGGTTTGGCCACCGCCATAAGCAGCTGGGTCTGCATGCCAGTGGACTGGGGCTGCCTGCTGGTACCGGTGATTTAGTACATGAAATCTGAGAACAAACTGTGACTCACACCCTTTTCGATACCACGGGCCCCAATTCAAATCAGAAGCCTCTGTGGCTTATTTGACATTCTTGATGACTGGAGTCATAAAGCTTCCCTGCAATGTACAGGTTGATCTCATAAAGGGAGACCACAACAAGATGATTGACAAGCAGTGATCTCTCTAACCTATGATTATTTTTTTTTAAAAATACTGCTTTTTGTCCAAAAAAAGTGCTCAAAGCACTTATACAAGCATATGAAGTTGGTTTCCTGTGCCAAAGAGATGCACAATCTTAGAAGAAGATGCAGGAGAGATGCCAGCAAGCAGAAAAGAGGCTATGCTAGGATGAATGAAGACCGTTGTCCTGCTAAATATAAGAGAACCAGCACTTTAAGAAGTGTCATTTTGCCCAGTTAACAAGGGTCATGTTTACCCTTCTGGGAAGAAAAATTGTGTATCATCAGTTGATGAGGGCACCAGGATGAAGTCTCTTGTTATCTGGTGTGCTCCCTGGGGCATTTGGTGGGCCGCTGTGAGATACAGGAAGCTGGACTAGATGGGCCTATGGCCTGATCCAGTGGGGCTGTTCTTATGTTCTTATGTTCTTTGCTATCATTTCTAGAGTTAGCATTAGTTTTGTCAAAGATTTTAGACAAGAGTTAAACATTTAAGGAATCTGTTTTCTTCAAGTTTGGTCACAGACCTATCCCAGCAATGCTTGATTTTTTTGTTGTCGTTATTTATTCCACTCTTGGATTTTTAACACAATATTAATTCTACAGAAACAATTCCATATGCCTTGGGTGATGGACTTTACATAATAAACACACAGCAAGAAATAATTAAAGCAGATTTCAAAAAAAAAAAAAAGCAAAAAAAAAGCCATACACTCAAGAAGCACTTATGCAGACTTTTCTACATATCTCAGTAAAATAATCATTTGTATTTAGACAAGAACCAGGTCCATTTCGCTTCCTGATTTTTTAAAAAAATAACTAAATTTGGACTGCAATTTGTAATGAGCTACTTAAACTAAATCCAAGAAGGAAGGCTTTGCCCATTGCTTATTAATTTTATAAGGGAAGTAAAAAATTATTGTTACATTTATGCGCTGTTAAATGCATGGTACTAAATGCAGGCTTCCTTTCTCCTTGTGATTCAGCTTGCACGTTCAGGCAGAAGCTGTTGTAAAGAACTGAGGATACAGCAGCAGGCCTGCCGTGCCCAGGGGACGCAGAGAAAAAGGGAGCATCCCTTGTCTGTCTGGTTGAGGAGAGGACCTGCTTAAGCAAGTGGCGTCGTGCCCAGCTTTCTTGGAACTAGCAGTTGAACAGCAGGGTTGCCAAAATGATGCACAATAACAAGCTCCAATCTACATAACACCTGGCCTATACAAACCAGGTCATTATGAATTTGATCCAAGCTGTCATTCACATTGCTTTGTATTCCCATCTCGGTTCGCACTCCTCATCTATAAAAGAGAGCCATCTCTTGGCGTTTCCAGTCCTCACTTCCAGGTGCCATCCTCCTTTCCTTGAGCGCCACATTGGAGGCTTTGCAAGATCCATCGAAACAACAGGAGCAGGAATGAAAAAAAAATCAAAAACAAAAAACGAAGTCTCTGAATTTGAGATGAGGCAAGAGGATAAGTGGACGGATTCCTGGGGTTTCAAACTCCTTTCTCAGTGCCTGCAACAGGTTAGATATTCCTTTCTCTTTATCAGACGCACTGCTCTGCAATTCTGATGTTTCAAATGCCTTTGAGAAATTTGGGAACAGATAGCTTAAGACTCTCCCATTCAAAAGAGTGCGGTAATAAAATGACAGTAGGTGAGAGAGTGTACAGAGGAATCAGCAAAGCGTTATAGGTGGCCTGCCAAGACTCCACACCTCACCAACTTACACAGCTGCTCACCATCACCCTGTAGCAACTTACCAGCAAAACTCTATTCTAGAGAAGTTAGGAAGTTCTTGACTCCTGGAGGAAAAGTCCTTGCTGGCTGGGCTTTCCTGACTGATAGACCTGCCAAGAACATCTGACAGCTTCTTGAACCCTCTTTAGAAGTTATCTCCCCATGTTTACTGCATGGAAGGAGAGGAATAACAGGAACAAGCCACCCCCCCTCCTCACATGCTGATACATTCCCTAAATGACTAGAGTTCTAATTTGCAGGGTGCAACAGTCCCCATGTTCAGGATTTTGGCATGGGGATGAGGGTAGCTGCATGCTCTGACTTCCTGTGTTAAGTGAGTGTGGGGAGATAATCCCCCTTCACAAATTATGATCCATATCTATAGCACACAGAACTGAAATTCGTTCCTTTTCAAATTTGCAGAGTTACTCCTTCAACATTGTCAGCTTCTCCATTCACTTCAAGGCCAGGGAATGCATGTTTCTCTCCTGGTCACACTGCAGCATGAGTTTTGTGTTGTGAAAGCTGCATAAAGCTCCAATTCAGTGATGGGCTACATGAGAGTGGACAAATTGAAATTAGACCCACACAAGATAGAGATAGTTTTAAACAGGAGACCTGTGACATTTAGTCTGTGGAACTCCTTACCACAGCATGTGGTGATGGCATCTGGCCTAGATGCCTTTAAAAGGGGATTAGACAAGATTCTGGAGGAAAAATCCATTACAAGTCATAATGGGTATGTGCAACCTCCTGATTTTAGAAATGGGCTACATCAGAATGCCAGATGCAAGGGAGGGCACCAGGATGCAGGTCTCTTGTTATCTGATGTGCTCCCTGGGGCATTTGGTGGGCCACTGTGAGATGCAGGAAGCTGAACTAGATGGGCCTATGGCCTGATCCAGTGGGGCTGTTCTTATGTTCTTGTGTAAAGGAATGGCAACCTAAACAGGGTTGCATTTCCCTGGAAGGAGAAGGTTCATAGTATGAGGGTGCTCCTGGATCAGGCTCTGTTCCTAAATGCCCAGGTGGTGACTGGTGACTATAGCCCACAGCACCCTTGGCCAGCTAGGTTGGTCTGCCAATTGTGTCCTTTCTTGGGTTAGACCTGACTCTGCTTACATCCAGACTGGATTACTGTAAAATGCTTTTCATGAGATTACCCTTTAAGACCACCTGGAAATGTCAAGTAGTGTAGAATGTGGCTGCCAGGTGATCAGTGCCAGGTGGCTTGACCACACAGCTCCACCATTATACCAGTTTCACTGGTTGCTGGTCCATTTCTGAGTGCAGATCAAGGTGCTGATTATTATCTTTAAAGCCGTCAATGGTATAGATCAGGTGTGGGCAAACCCCAACCCAGGAGCCATTTGGAGCCCTCAGGGTCCCCCAATTCGGCCTGCAGGGAGGCCCCAGTCTCCCATGAGCCTCTGGCCCATGTGAGACTGTTGGAACCTCCACTGGCCTGCGATTGCTGATTGTGACCGCCAGACGCGAGCCACAGGCCGAGTTAAAGCAAGGCCTTTTATAATCTCCATGTGTGTTCTGCTTTCCCCTGGGCATTATTTTAATTCCGCCCCCCCCCCAACTGCCTCTGAACAACTTACATCTCCATGTGTTTCTGGCTTGGTCTGTATGTTTTCATTGTGCAAGAAGTGTGTGGTAAACAGTTCATAGTTCTCATGTGGTTCTACATACCTGCATTATAGTTCTTACGTGTATTATAAATAAGCTCAGTAAAAGCCATTCATTATATCAGTTGCACCTCTCATGTATTCATTTATGTAAATTTATTCAAATTTGAAATATAAATTAATTCTTTTTTCCCAGCCCCCAACAGAGTGTCAGAGAGATGATGTGGCCCACCTGCCAAAATGTTTGCCCACTCTTGGTGTAGATCCAAGATACTTCAAAGGATCACCTTCCCGCTTAAGAAACATCCCTCAGCTGAGAGGACCTATTGGTGGCAATGTGGAACATGACCTTCTCCACAATGGAACTCTGCATACAGAACTCCTTGCCATTAGAGATCAGGTAGGCTCCCTCTCTGCCAAATTTCTGATAATAAAAAAATTATTATTTTAGCTTGGGGTGAATAGCTGTTAAATGTTTGTGCTTACTGTTTGTGATCTCTGCTGCCTGGGTGTTTGATTATTTTTATTGCTCTATGTATGATATTCTGCTATTATGATTTGTTTTAATGGTTTAATTGTTATTGTATTATTTTTTTTACAATGTTCTTGTGAGGGTCCCTTGGTGCCTTCCAATGGGAAGAGGAAGGGCAAGATATAAATATTTTAAATAAACAGATTATAACTTTCATGCATGCATGTTTTCCTTAGAACAGGGGTGTCCAAAGTTTTTGGCTGGAGGGCCACATCATCTCTCTGACACTGTGTCGGGGGCCGGGGGGGGAAGAATTAATTTACATTTAAAATTTGAATAAATTTGCATAAGTTTACATAAATGAATATATTAAAGATGAACTTATATGAATGAATGAAGGTCTTGCAATAGCTTAAGCCCTATAAAAGGCCTTGCACAAAGCAAGGCTGACCTTTCCTTTGCTGCCTCTGCTGCATCACAGACATGAAACAGCAAGCAGTGGAGGGAGCCCTTATCCCACAGCTCATTCGAGAGGTCAAACGAGAGCAGTTGCGTCGTGCCAGTGCGGGCTCCAGTAAATCTCTGGAGGGCCAGAGGCTCTTTGGAGACTAGGGGCTCCCTGAGGGCCACATTGAGAAGCCTTGAGGGCCGCATGTGGCCCCAGGGCCGTGGTTTGGGCACCCCTGCCTTAGAACAATGGAGATAAGTGCCTATCTGTTTGTACACATCACAAGGCCATCCACAGACAAAGTAGTCCTTTCCACATACCGTAGAAACTCCCTAGGTACTCAAAGGTACATCTGCTTGTAGATTAAAAGAAATGGGGGGGGAGGAGAAACACCCCCAAAACAGCCTGATGCAGATTGAACATGCTTGGTAGCTCCCAGGAACCATGGAACATTGAGGAATCTGTTGAAAAGAACAGCAGCAAGATAGGAAAAGAGAGAACTGGTCTGCTCAAGACTACTTGGAACATGCACTGTTTTATTGCAGGATGTCCCATTTGCATTTCAATAATATATATTTTGCAAGCATGAATTCTCAGCGTGAACATTATGACACAAATTCCACTTTTTTAAGTGCCACAACTACTTCTGAGCATCAAGTAATTTTCTCGTCACTTACCCTAGCGTGCTTCTAGAAATCTGCAGTCAAAAATTCCTGACATATGGCACTGATGCCACTCTATCTCTGGGGTTCTTGGAATGACTTCTCACTTCTCAATGTGCGGTAAAAAGTGTCTTTAGGACCAGCATGAGGTTTGAATCCCTGCCAAACTGACAACTTTCCCTTCCCTCACAGACATTGGACTGCAAACATCATGACAGCTTTGCTCCATGGTCAACTGACATGTTCATAAACATCACATGGGTTCAGTCAATTTGTGCCAGAGGCTTTACCACATGCACAATAGAGATTATCATATAATTGCTTTATTAGATAGCATTACTGCCCAATCCTATTCTTCAGCTTTGCAGCCAGAACTCATGTTTTGGCGGCAGAGTGAGCTTTATAGCATTGTAAATGCTGTTACAGAAGCACACATAGCCATATGCTTCCAGGCTGCTGCCACAGACATCAAGGAGCACCCAGCATGCAGTGGTGGCCAGGAGAGGCTCTGCTGACATTGGTAAGTTGGCAAGGTGGGTGGAATGGAATGGGGGGGGGTGTTCCCCAGATTTGGGTGGATTGGGCGAAGGACAAAGGGTGTGTGTTGGAGGTAGGAGAGGGTTATCTGGCAAAAGTGACTTGCACAGAGATGCTGTCTCCTCTGGAGCCTTCTGACATGCAGTGGCAGACCTCCCCCTCCCCGCTCCCTGGACGAAGGTCCATGAAGCCATCCCCTATGAAAGATGCTGCCCCTGTGCACGAAGCCGCCCTCTACAGCATGACAGAGCCTTGTGCAACCTTAAAGCCGACTGGGAAAGCCTTGTGAGGCTTCCCCGTAATCTTAAACTGCACTTCTGGAAAATAGGAAGTGCAATTTCCAATCACGTCAGGATCCTCCGGGAGGCTTCTCACGCAGTCCTAGAGGCACCCTGGCTTAGCACCTGGGGCATTTGCCCCTTTTGCCAAGCACTAGGTCTGTTGCTGCCCACTTTGTCTCTGATGAGACCCCTTAGCGATTGAGGAGCTTACAGAGGGGTAAGAAACAATATTTCCTCATGTCTCCCAAATCCCCAATCATAGCCTAAAGCACACTGTGTTTTCATGCAGGCACGGCTGCATGCTGTGGCGGGAAAAGAACAGGATTGGACTGTGTTATTTTTCAAACCACTTTCTATGAGCTCTAGCCAAATTAAACTACCCATACAATGAATAGAGTCATCATGTAATAACTTTTAATATTGGATCAGAACACAGAAATATAACGAAGAAAAAAAATATAATATTGAGCTTGGGACAGTATTTCTGCACGAATGCAAAACGGTGTAATTTATTCACTATTGATTGTGGAGGCCTTTCAAGACAATGTCCTTTCCCCCTGGAGGATAATGCTTCCCTCCCTGAGTGCTGTGCTAAGGGATATTCCCACATCAAGAGAAAGGCCTAGGCTAGGGCTATCCTTGCTGCCAGGAGAAAATATTATGGAGAGAGCTATTTTCCCACATTATTGGAGATATGCGTTTGAGTCCTGGACGGTCTCGAAGTTCCAAAGAGAAAAAAGATCAACCCCATGCACAACTGCAAATCAACTTATAAATCATGTAAACAAACAAACTTAATGGGACTTGTTTCTGAGAAAATACACACAAGATTGTGTTGTAAGTTCCACTGTTCAGTCCAGCTTGTTTTTTGGTAGGTGCACTTCAATGTAACTAATCTTACAAAACTTCCCAAACTGTGGATCAGGACCCACCAGTGGGTTGCAACCTGATGGTTACTGGGTCAAAAACTGATAAGCTGATAGCTGTCATGGAAAATGCATGGAGTCCTATGGAAAGTAAAACTTAGCCACACATGTGTGCTTACTCCCAAGTAAGCAAACTTGCCTTGGATCCTATTGAAAGCCAGGTGAAGGGGAATGCAAGGCCACCAGAATGGTCCCAATCCAATGAACTTGGAGCTCAGCAAACACTCCTGAAGGCCCCACCATATACAGAGATAAAAAGGATAAAAACAGACTTGCTGATAAGGTGAGACTTTTTATTTAACTCTCATATAACTAGGTGGGTCATGGTAGTGCAGAGGTTTTCAAACTGGATTGTTGTGATGCCCAGACAGGAAAGCCCCATCTCTGTCCCCTTAAAGGGCAGGGCAATGGCGAAGGCAGAGATGCAATCGCCACGATCACACCACTGCTGGGACAAAAGGAGTTTTTTTTTCTTACTCCTGGCAGTGCTGATCCTCTGGAGGGTGTGGGGAGCTATAGACCATTGTGAAAGGCCTCCTAAGTCTCAGAACAGCTAAAATAAGTGATGGCGACCCACTTCTGGTTTTAACTGCAAACTGGAAGTGGGTCACAACAGTGGCATAGCTAAGGGGGTGCAGGGGTAGTAGTTGCACCAGGCAACAAGCTTTAGGGGGGCAACAAGCTGAGCTTGACACTAGTGGCCAAAATTGTGAAAAACTTGGTATGTATGAATAATACCATCATGTTGTATATCATTGGAAAGGTAATTTAATGCAGAAGGCAATGAAACAAACCACATTAGAATATCTCTATTGTGTGAAAAGTTTTGGCTAATTAACCAGAAAACAAAAACACAACTCCCTTAAGGAACAAAAACTGGATTTCTTTAACTCAAAACTGACCTATGAGATTGATTGTTCTGACAGCCAATGAGATGTTATTATGATACAGCATGGAACCAATAAGGTGTTTATATGAGTCAGCTCTCATTTCCATGTATAATAATACAGCTAGTCCTGCTAACTAGTAAAGAGGCACATTTTCAAGTGGTGCTCCTCTAATATTTAGCAGGGAGAAAATAACCATCCACACCAGCACAGTGTCTCTAACTAATAAGGGGCACACGTTTTATTTATTTACAGCCCAATCCCAATCCTGAGCTGCCCGAGTTGCCCCCACTTGGTGGCACCACAAGGGCTGCCGCTGCATCCAGTGCCTCCCGTGCTACTTGGGAGGCACCTCGGGAGTAGGGGACGTTTGTCCCCTTCCCCTGGGTAAGGGAGGCAGCCTTGCAATGGGGCTACTCTCTTTAGCGGCGCCCTTTGGGTGCCACTAAAGTAAAGGCGCTCGTGTAAGGCACGCACCCTATGCCACTTGCTAGGGGGAGGTGTCAGATCAAGCAGTTGGTGAACTGCTAGGGGGAGGAGGCAGGTTTTCCCCCAATTTGCACTTTTTAAAAAAGCCCGGGCGTGATGTCACTTCCAGTTGTGACATCATTTCCGGGACATAATTTTGAGCTCTGCACCAAGTTACACGTTCATTAGCTACACCACTGGGTCACAATCACTTTTTTAGCTTTCTGAGGCTGGGGGAGCCCTGTAGAGGGGTCTATGGGCTCCCCACACCCTCTGGAGGGCCAGCGCTGCCAGGGGTGAGTTAAAAAAACAAACTTCTGTCCCTGGCAGCAGTGTGATTGCATCACTGCCTTTGCCCTCCCCCACAAGCACTTATAGTAGCCCAAACTCTCCCAGAGAGTTTGGGAACTGCTGTGATACTGTGTTATTTTAAAAAGTGGGTCCTGGTGCTGAAACGTTTGGGAACAACTGGTGTAGACCACCTTATTCACCCTTGTTTGACTGTTTTTCATATCATTGACACTCCAGTCATGAGCTCCACAAGAGAAACTGAAATTGTGACACTATGTGAAGTTTTACAGTGGAGAATAAAAACACTGTTTGTCTAGATTCAGCTTGTAGAGAACTAATACCCCTGAGAGATGTCTGTGCACTGCCGTTTTAAAGGAGCTTGTGCGCTAATCTCTTCAGAATGTAGCATTTATCAGCTACCACATAGGTGTTAAGCACTGTGTTCCATGAGAATTAGTGCTTTCTCCCTCTGCTGCTCTTCCAACAAAGCAAAAAGATAGATGTGGCCCACAGAAGGAAGGCTAGGGAATAATCTTTTGTCTTTTGGTTTTGTAGACATTTCTGGGGTGAGATGCGGATAATCTGTGTTTGATGTTGCTCCTGCCCTGTCAGGCTCAAACAGAGAGCTGTTCTTGATAGGTGTTCCTATCGCGCCGCCACCACCACTAGAAGCAAATAAATATCGACTGCCTCTCCCTTTCCTGGGTAAACAGTGTTCACGTCAGGTCCTCTTTCAAGATATGGCCATCCTCACTCCCAGCTTTGTTGGTAAGTGTTGGCTTTTCCCAGTAGTTTTCTCAAATGCTGCTTACTTGCAACTGAATGAAAGGAGAAATGTCACTTCAGCAATCAATAGTGTTACAGGCGACCCCCTTCCCAAATTTACCAAGTGGTGAGAAGTTATGGGGCAGCACTGATCAGATTCTGGCTTTCTTTGGAGGCGAAATCACTGGATTTCTTGGTCTCTTTGTAATTTGATTTATTCACAAATACATAGGTTGAGGACTGGATGGAGCTCAATAGCTGAGCACTCCTGCAAGCCACCACAGGTTTCACCACAATTCCCCAGAGGAAAGTTTAAAGCTGCTTCAGCTCTTAAGGTCAGTTGGTCTTCGCTTCTATCCCATCCTCTGTTTTTCCAGAAGCTGCTGAAAAGCTGTGTTGTTGTTACACTGACCACATGGGTTAGTGGTGGATTAACAGCCCAATCCTAACCTGCACTGGAACAGGCAGGCCGACTGGTCTGAGCTGAATCCAGCACAGGTAAGGAGGTGGTTGGAGGTCACGTCGGGGTAAGGGGATATTTTTCCCTTTACCCCATATTGAGCCCCTTTCACTCTTATGGGTCTATTAGAATCTGTGCCAATGAACTCACTAGTACAAGTCCAAGCACCCAGTGTAAGATTGCCATTTCTGGGAGTTGGCATTAGGATTCAGCGTGGGCTGCCACCGCCAGTTCCATCCCCTCTCATGGGTCCAATCCATCTCCCTGTCCACTCTCCCCCACCAAAAACACCCCCTCACTGCCTCCATTCTGCTCTCCCATCACCATCTCCCATCCCCTGCGCCAGCCTGCCTGGGCTGGCACAAACTCACTGCATCGAGAGTTGGATCTGACTCCCCTGAGCTGGGGCAGCCTTATGGCATGTTCACAACACTCAGGAGTTGGCACAATGGGCCAGCACCGGCTCAAGTGCAGTGAGGCCCAGACCCAGGGAGGCACAACCACATGAATACTCAGTCACTCCCCCCCTTAAAGCTCAGTCTCAGGGGATCTTAACTTCCTTAAAACTCTTTCTCTCCTGGAAATAAATCTTTAGAAAAATTACTTCTTCTTCCCCCACTCAGAGCTAGGGAGTGTCACATCCCCTGAGGCAATTGGATTGCTCAGCAGTTCCCAAACTGTGGGTCCGGTTCCCAGCAGTAGGCTGTGTCCCAATTTTTGGTCGTTTGCAAAACTGACAGGGCAAGCAAGCTGCTACTTGGAGGAGGGAGCACTGCTGCCCAGTCACCATTATAGTCACACCTCTTGGCATTTATAAATCAGGCAGCGGCCTCTGGGACCTCTAAAAAGTCTGGGAACCACTGGGATGGTCTGGGACTGCCTTCCCTGGTGCTTTAGAGAGCCGGTCCCTTTGTGCAGGCTCCCTGCTTTTCTCGTGGCTTTTCTTAGAACAGAACAGAAGCCATTTTGCCTGCTAACTCCCCAGTGATTGCTGATGTAGGTGCCCTGCAATTTTTCACTGGAAGTCAGCTATTTTGCCTGTTTTTTATTAGACCGATGGGACGTGTGCTGTATCCCGCAGGGAGGTTTTGGGCCATGGAGGCCTTGTCAGGGTAAGGGAACATTTGTTCCCTTGCCCTGGGATAAGCCTGTGCTGGGCTTCTGGGTCTACCTAGTCCTGTGCCAGTGAAGTTTGTCCCATAACTCCAATCGCCATGCATGTGCTGTCATCCAGAAAATGTCACTGGAATGGCATTAGTGTTGAGGGTTGAGCAATGGTGAGATGGGCTCCCCCACTAGGTGCCTTCAGCCAAGCTGCTGGTGCCATTCTGCCACCTTGTCCTGTGCTCAGAACATGAAGCAAAATTGCTCCCACTTGTAAAGGTGAATGGTGGTGGAGTGCTATTCCCAGTTGTCTCATCCCAGCTCTCCACACCATTATTATTTGTAACACTGTTTTCAAAATTCATGTAAACAGAACGCCAAAAGCCTGCTGAACTGCTAATTTCTGTATGCTTCTCCACTGTAAAAATAGAACATTTACAAGTCTCCCAAGAGGATTGTGTTTGGAACTAGGAATTACCCCCAGTTTAAGGATGAGATACACAGTTGAAGAGATCTCTTGAGGGTCTTGTTTTCCCTTGAAGAGAGCTCACTAGAGAAAGTGAGAACAAAAGAAAACAGAAAAGCCAAGGCAGCTTTTGCAAGGCAGCTTTAGGCCCATAAATAAATCTGCAAGCTTTCAATTATTCTGGTGATAACTTAAGGGCAGGAGAGAGATGGGACTGCAACCTGGGTCACCTGATGCTCAGATGATGTGCTAATTAATTGCCCCCCAGCCACTCACTGACAGCCCATAAACAGATATGGCAGTAGACAAACACCAGAATGCATTCCAAAGATTTGCTCAATAAAAGCCAACTCCATTGCTGTGTGGTAATTGTCATTTTTGCTACATGGTTGGCAACTCAATAAACCGTGCTGGAACAGGCATGCCGGCTGGCCTGTACTTAGTGGTGTCGCTAGGGGGATGCGGGTGGTGCAGGCCGCACCGGGTGATGCGCAAGGGGGGTGACGCGCATTGGGGGGTAATGTGCTAAAATTGCAGTGGTTAGGAGTAATCCCATCATGTTATATACCATTGAATGTGGAATTTCCAGCAGAATGCAATGGAAAAAATGGAGTGAAATATCTCATTTCTATCAAAAGTAATTGGCAAAAAACCGAAAAACAAAAATGCATTGAGTCCAATGGAAAGTGAAACCAAGCCGCATCGCACGTTTATTCGCAAGTAGGCAAACCTCCCTTAGTCCGTTGGAAAGGGCAGGCTGAGAAGAATCCAACAACACCAGAATGGTCCTGATCCAATGAATGTAGCCCCCCAAAAACACCAGAGAAGGAGGTCCTTCCCCCCAAGCTGGCAAATGTATTGAGCCCTATGGAAAGTGAAACTAAGCCATATGGTTGCGTTTACTTGTGAGTAAGCAAACATGCCTTGGCTTCTGGGCAGGTCAGGCAAAGGGAAATGTGAGGCCACCAGAATGGTCCTGATATGATGCAACTGGAGCTCAACAAATGCTTCAGAAGGTAGCCCCCCCCCCCCCATAAAAAGAATGAAACAGAGGCTTGACAGGGTAAGGTGAATTTTTTTCTGTTTTAGGCTGCAATTCTATCCACACTTTCCTGGGACTAAGGCCCACTGACTATAATGGAACTTACTTCTGAGTAGACAGGCATAGGATTGGTCTCTTAGACTTGTAAAGCCAGGTGGGTTCTGATAGTGATATGCTTGAAATATAAGAACTTAAATTGAACTGGGTACTGGGTAGGGGTGAAAATCTTACTGATTCTTTGTTGGGGGGGGTTATTGCAGGCAGGCTACAAAGAAAATTCACTTGGTGGAACAGGGCTGGCTTCCCCTTATTTAATTATTTGCTTTACTTTAATTTAATTATTTATAATTATTTTAATTTGCTTTATGATGGGTCCTGTCATTCTAAAAAGATTGTCATTCTATAAAGTGGATCCCAGTGCTAAAAGTTTGAGAACTGCTCCAATAAGATGTTAGTAAGTTGACACCCTGGGGGGAGGTGACACCACTAGTTACTAAAATCACAGTTTGTAAAAATAATACCATCATGTTATATATCAATTAATGTGTAATTTCATGCAGAATTTAATGAAACAAACTGCATTGAAACTGAACTTTATTCTATCAAAAGGTACAGCCAAAAAACCAGTGGGGGCAGGAGGATGGTAGATCACCATGCCCACCACCTGGAGTGTTGCCCCACCCACTGCATGGGGGTGATTCGCTGGCCTCCTGCACCAGGTGACGCAAACCCTAGTGATGCTACTACCTGCACTGTATCCAGTGTAGGGTTGGAGATAAACCTGGTGCAACTCGGAATAAGAGGACGTTTGTCCACTTATCCCAAGTAATGCCCCAGCCACCTCAATGGGGCTAAATTGCTGGTGCAGATCTGAGCAGTTCAGTGTAAGGCCAGGCTGCTCAGAAGGGGGGTTAGGATGTGGCCTAAGCGTCAAAGGCTGGCCCTCCCCCTTCCCGGGCCTGCTCTGGCCACTGGTGGATCCTGACAGATTGTCATTCTAAAAAGTAGGTCCTGGTGCTAAAAAAGTTTTTACATTCTAAAAAGTAGGTCCTGGTGCCACTGTCATAGATCAACTGGCAAAATAATTGGTAATGGCTATGGGATCTCTTCCATCTGCAGATATATGATTAAGATTGAATGTTCAAGTTTCAAAGATACTTAAAAGCTTTAAATTGGCTTTTTGCTATTTTGACTCCTGCCGATACTTTTGGCTGAAGCAATTGGTGTTAACCTCGGTAGTTTCTCAGGGCTGAAAGCATTTCTAGAATTCAGCACAGGTTGTTTGAGGATCAGGGGTGGCCAAGGTGATCCACTGGCTGAAATAGCAGACACACTACAAATTCCACTGTCCCTCCACTAGTGTACTCACTCACACGAGTGCACAAACCAGCACCAGGTAGCACACATACGCCAGCCTGGGGCACCTTTCCAATTTGTGCCTTTTTGTTGTTTAATGGCCAGAACATTAACACGTACCCTCTATGCTGTCAACTTGTCAGAGCAGTCCAGAGGACCTGCACAGGAAGAGAGGAGGCGCTGGTAGGAGACGCTACTGCCAGAGTGACCTTTTTCTCCTACACTTTAGTTCTGCTGCCGTGTTTTGAAATAGCACCACCTCTGTCACAGTTGAGGGAGGGGGCTCTCAGTGCCTGTGGGCTGATCCAGGGTAGTCGCATCTAGTGATTAGGATGCTCAAGCCCTTCCTGCTCCCAACTCTCCCCTGTTTGGACATGCGGCTGAATGAAGGAAAAACCTTGATAGAAAAATATCAAGGAAAATAGAGAAATTCATCTCGGCTCCATTCCATCTAGGCTTGCCTAGATGACGCTTGATCTATGATAGGGCTCTCCAAACTGCAGCCCATGGGCTGGATGCAGCACCTATGCTAACTCCTCCCCCGCATGAACAGTTTTCCATTCGGTGGGGGAGCCTTTTCTCTTTGTGCCTGATCTCCCCCTAACCTTGCACCAGCCAGCCGCTTCCACATTCTGCTTCCATAGCAGACTTTGCCCCCAGTTTTCTGGGCAGACACGGCTGGCCAGTGCAAGATTTGGGGGAGACTAGGTGCAAAAAGAAGAGGCTCCGCGGCAGAATAGTAAGCTCTGGTTGCGCCGGGAAGGCTGTTTTCAGGACGCAGTGGACTCCAGTTTGGAAATCACTGATTTAGACCAGCCATTCTCAACGGGAGCCATTTGGCCCCCTAGGACATCTGAAGGGGGGGCCACAACCTGTTCACTGTGAAAAGGGTATTTTAGTTTATCTGTTCATGTTATGTCTTTGTTTGAGGGGGGCTGGAACTTGAGAAGAGCTCCTGCCATAATAATAAAAAAAAGTTGAGAATGGCTGATCTAAACAATGCAGAGGGGAGACGCTTTTGAAAGCATGGAGAGAAGTATCACTCATGTTGACACATGGAACTGCTGATAAACCTACAGGGCTGGCACCCCTTCCAGCTCATCCTTTACACAGGAGGAGTACCAATGGCTGCAACTTGGTACCATTGGCTTGCAACGTGGGAGGCGAAGGGCCAGAGAGAGGCCAGACTGGGAAGGAATCCAGCTGGAAGGAGGAGTTCTATGAAAGACTAGAACTATTCAATTGTAAAAATCCCTACGGGGGTTTAGAACCGCCTGCCTATGTAAACCGCCTTGGATTAAAGTCTGAGGAGAAATCTGACGACCCAAGAAAGGCGGTATATAAATACCTGTATAAATAAATAAATAAAATAAACTTCAGCCCCAGAAATCTCCAACATAATTGTGACAGCAACATTAGCAAACTGCTGTGCCGCACTGTCAACAAAACTCTTACTACATTATTTAACAAACCACAAAATCATCCCTGAAAGATAAATTGGTTTCCTCTCTAGGAAAAGAGAAAAGAGATGAGCAACCACATCCTTACCTTGAAGATACCAATTAACAAATCTGAGAGAATCAAGAATGGAGAAGAAAAATGTGCTTGCTTCATTGACTTCAAAAGCAAAAAATGTTTTGACTCCATCTGGTTCGCACTAATCATAAATTACTACAAAGTGGAACCTGAGGGGAAAACATGACTTCTTCAAACCAATGTGAAGAAGAGCCCACACACAACAAATGGAAAACACAAAATAAATTAAAGAAAACAAAACAGCTCAGGCTTTGAAACAAGGAAAAGGAATATAAAAATTCAGCTTATACTCAGCTTGATATATCAGTGACATATTTATTCTAACAAGCCGATATCTGAATACTGAACATTCTCCAAGAAAATTGCAGTTTGTATGGGGGGGGGGGAGAAATCTGGTTTGTTCTTGTGGGTTTAACAATACTCAACACACACAAATCACAAGTGAAACTTTTAATTGCATAGTCTCTACATCTACAGTTCAAGAACAAGGGCCAGTTTAAAAAAAAGTTAGTAATCTCGTGACTACAATTCTGATGTTAAGCATCAGTTTAACATAGGCACTTTCAACATATGCTTAATAGTCATCTAACTTCTGTAGTGTTTACACACAGAAGAGTTAAAGTGAGTAATATTCAGAAGGTATGTGTTTCCTTTTGAAGACAATCAGTTGGGATATAGAACTCATCTGGGTGACCCCACAGAATACTAGGTGACTTTGGGCCTAATCCTATCCAACTTTCTAGTGCTGATGCAGCTGTGCCAATGGAGCATGTGCTGCATCCTGTGTTGGGGGGGGCAGTCACTGAGGCCTCTTCAAGGTAAGACAACATTTGTTCCCTTACCTCAGGACTGCATTGTGGTTGCATCAGCACTGGAAAGTTGGATAGTATTGGGCCCTTAGGCTAGGTCTACTCATGAAGTGTGAGCAGATTGATGTGGCCTGTGCCACTTTAGACTACTGATAGGAGAGATGATTTCCAAAAAAACATTTCTATGTGAAAACTCCCTGGTAGTAGAAAACTAGCACATCAGGGAAAAGGATTTGTATTCTGCTCTTTCTCTGCTGTTCTAGGTTTTTCTTTGTTTTAACTTGCTGGAAGTTTCACATCCAAACATGTGATCTCCCCAAGCAGCCCAAAGGGGCCCAGTCTGTTCTTTGATCTCAGAGAACTCCTCCACTTCATTTTGCTTCATGGGTAGACCAAGCATGATCCATCCAGCCTGTCTGTCTGTCTGAAGAAGTGAAAGGGTGGATGGTGGAGGTAAGGGGGGCAGGGTGTTTCAGTATCACTGGACAGATGCTGCCTCCTTTGCATGTCCAGTTGCTTCTTTACAGTTTGATCTGCAGAAATGGCTAGGCAAGCAAGGAGGCAAAAGTGGTGGAGGGTAGCTGGGGCGCATGCCTGCTGATGGGCATGAAAAAAAAGAGGGCAGAAAATGAAGATGACACTTTGAGTGCCTCTTCAGTTTGGGCTGGGTCTGGTGGTACAGACTCCTTAATCCATTGGTTCCCAAATGTTTTTGATTGGCAGCTCCTGTGACATACAGGACCACTGGCTGCTGCTCTTCATTATACTCTATACATTGTAGAGGGTGGCTGGGTTTTTGCGAAGTTTCTGTGGCTCCCCTGGCTGGTTTCTGCAGCTCCCCAGGGAGCCACGGCTCACAGTTTGGAAACAACTGCCTTACAGCCCAATCCTATGCATGTCTACTCAGAAGTAAGTCCCATTAGAGTCAATGGGGCTTACTCCCAGGAACGTGTGGATAGGATTGGGCTGTCCATCTTTTCACAGAATACAAAATGCTTTTCCCCCAGAGCATAGCACTATCAAGGCATTGCATGAATCCCAACATTGCAATCAACAGCTGAGATCAGCATAAGGAAGCAAGCACTTGTCAGTTCCAAACAACACAGTCCTGGAACGTGCTGGAATCCCTAGCATGTATGCACTGCTGAAACAGAGACGCCTGCGTTGGCTTGGTCATGTCGTGAGAATGGATGATGGCTGGATCCCAAAGGATTACAGCTGCGCTACAAGGACATCTGCAAGAGGGATCTGAAGGCCTTAGGAGTGGACCTCAACAGGTGGGAAACCCTGGCCTCTGAGCGGCCTGCTTGGAGGCAGGCTGTGCAGCATGGCCTTTCCCAGTTTGAAGAGACACTTGGCCAACAGACTGAGGCAAAGAAGGAAGGCCCATAGCCAGGGAGACAGACCAGGGACAGACTGCACTTGCTCCCAGTGTGGAAGGGATTGTCACTCCCAAATTGGCCTTTTCAGCCACACTAGACGCTGTTCCAGAATCACCATTCAGAGCGCGATACCATAGTCTTTCGAGACTGAAGGTTGCCAACTACCTTGTCAATGTCACTTGCTCCTTGTTCCCACCTTTAGAGAGCAAGACTTCCAGCTTCCTGTCTAGCAGCCATTTCCTCACCTTGCATGCACAACGTTGGGTTTGCACTCTGCACTTAGATGAAACTTATCTCCCTGATATTTTACATGATGGCTGCTTTAAATTGTATGTGTATGCCTGTGCTATTGACTGCATGGGAAAGGTTTAATTTGTAAGTGTTTAATTGGGAAGAAATTTATTTATTTTTGAATTCATATCCTGTCTTATTGCCATGCCTCAAGGTGGCTAACAATAAAACAATTATAAAAGATTGAGAGCCCAATCCTATGCATGTCTACTCAGAAGCAAGTCCCATTATAGTCAATGGGGCTTACTCCCAGGAAAGTGTGGATAGGATTGTAGCCACAAACTGCAATCCTAAACACTCTTTCCTGGGAGTAAGTTCCTTTGACTATAATGGGACTTACTTCTGAGTAGACATGCATAGGATTGGGCTCTAAATCAGTTAAAAATACATTTTGTATTTTTAGATAAGGGTGTTTGCCATCAAGTCTGCTGTCTTTGGACAGCTAATAGCTGCAGCAAACAGAGCTCTACCTGGTGGGGAAAGAAGAAGCAGTCTTGCTGCAGATGTTCCTTTTCTGGAGCAGAAATCAGATATGCATCAAGCCTACTGCTGACTGGAGACCAATCTGTTTATCCCCAAGTTGTTCTTGAAAGGGCAATACATAACTCATGCTTCTTTCTCATTTAGTTCTTCTTGGGAGAACACTAGAGTCAAACAACATGACCCACAAAAGGCACATTTGCTAAACTGTGAATATGGTTTTAGTCATTAGGGATTGCCAACTTTCTGAACTGGCCTCTGCTTCTGTGCCTTCTGTGGGATAATCAGGCTGGTCTTTAGGCACACTGGACCTGCACCTATGCAGTGCTACTCTGTACATACACAGAGGCACTCCTTCCAACCTTGCTAGTGCTACTGAAAATTGTACCTAATAATACAGTAGCTCCTACTGTGTGTATAGTACAGTGTCCTATGATTGGTTGAGCTGTGCAAGCAATGGTGTGGATAGCAGGGTCACCCGCTCTTCAGCTACTCCCTGTAGCCATGCCTTAAGAGGGACTTGATTTGCAATAATAGTTGGGACGCTTTTCTAGCTTTTAATTAGTTGTCATAAAAATTATCATCACTACTCACTAAATGCTGCAGATTAGGTCCCTGTTAAAGGCAGAACTAGAAGGGTTGGTAGTAGTAAATTTATTTTGTATTGACTATAGGTTATAATGAAAAGAAAATTTTAAATTACATAGTTCCAGAACTAGATATATGTGAAATATAAAGAGAACAACATTTATAGCAATAAAGGAAACAGACTATTGGTCATCCTACTGATAAAGTCTACAGAAATATCAAGAAATCTGACACAAGGGCTAGTTGAAAATTTGGGGGAAGTTTGAATGCATCTCTTTGCTTCATGAGTTCTGCCCCTAAACTTAAGATCAGGGCTTCATGGAGGCTGTGATTAACCCCTGCTAGGTGGGCAAAGAAGCCCTTTTGAAAGTGGTGTCCTCTTATATTTAGCAAGGGGATAGCTACAGTCCCTCTTCATCTCAGCACAGCATCATTTTCAGAGGCTGTCGCTGGTTTATTTACTTTTTTGTACTGTAAACTCTTTGCGGACAAGGAACTACTATCTTAGGGCCCAATCCTATCCATTTTTCCAGTGCTGGTGCAGTCCTTCCAGTGGGGTGTGCACTGCATCCTGTGGTGGAGGGGCAGTCACTGGGGCCTTCTCAAGATATGGGAACATTTGTTCATGGGACTGCATTGTGATTACACCAGAGCTGGAAAGTTGGATAGGACTGGGCCGTCAGAGCTCTACAACCTCTTTCATCTACACACAAAGACCCTGTCTAAGCTGGTCAATACATGAGGCAGAAAGAGGTGATAGAATGGACTGCCCGAAATGTATGTGGGATAACTACCGTTTTGAATGCTTTGCTACCTTAAAAAAATCCTGAAATGGAACAAAAGCACAGCAAGAAAAAGGTTGAGCTAGAATCACCTCTCCCTAATGTGCTTGTTTTCTATTTGCAAGGTGGCATCTTTTTAACATGTAGGAAGCAAGCAAAAACAGCATCTCCAACCTGCAGGCTGAAGCACATCAGTTCATTTTTATTCTCTTTTTTGTTCAATGCTTATTTGATAATTGTCAGTCTGTTAGGATGTTCTATTTGGATTTCTGTGGTGGTTTTATTTATGTATTACATTTCTATCTCAACTTTCTTCCCTCACTTCAGCTCAAGGGGCTTCCAAGCAGTCACCTATTGAGGCACTGCCAAGACTTGGGCTGCTATGGGATGAGCAACCAATCCTATGCTCTGGTGGCACCCAGCAATACAGCAGTGCCCAAATGGCCACCCTTGTATCCTGTAGGGCTGGGGCAGCCACCAGTCTCCTTGGGGTAAGGGAACAAATGTTCCCTCAATCTGTGTTCAGCTCTGTGGTCAGCAATGGGCCACCTTGGATCTGCGCCTACTATCTAGCAGGTGCAGAACTGAGGAGTTCTTGTCAGGCTTTGTGGTGTGGGAAGAGGCATAAGATTCAGCAGCAGACTCTGCTGCTGTTCCTGCCCAACTCCCAGGCCTGACCCTCCCTCTGCCTGGTTCAGCCCTACCCTTCCCCCAGAACGCTACCTGGTGAGGCATTTTATTAGCAGGCACTCCCATGGTGTGTCCTCCCAGTAGAGAGGCCAGCTTACTGCGCCAGTGATGCCCTGGCATAGGATCGAGTCCTTACTTCTGAGTAGGCTTGCCTAGGATAAGCACTGTCGGAATTGCTTATGTTCAATGAAGGGGCTTTCTTATGGGCCTTCAGACCCCTAGCTTTAGTTATTGTATTGTACTTTTCCTTATCGTATTAGTATTGTTTTATTACTTTTATATCACCTTGTGCAGTTTTTTGGAGAAATCTGGGTTGAAAACATGACCTCTGCATCCAACCACTCCACAAATTTAAAAACTCACACAAACATTCAGTCTCTCTCTGTCTCTTCCTTTGTCAATCCTTTTCCACCCTCTTCGGCTTTGCGCTGGCCCAGGCTCTGAGGCACTGCTTGCAAATAGGGTGACCAGACATCCTCTTTTTCCAGGATGTGTCCTCTTTTTCAGCCTCATGTCCTGGAAAAGAACTGAAATGTCCTCATCCTCCCTATGAGTGGGCCCCTGAAGGCAGCGCAGAGCCTTCTTGCAATTAATAAATTATATGCAATATAGTTTTAAATTAAATAATAAGTAAAATAGTGTTTAAATTAACCATGTGAATATCAATGAGTGTTTTTGGCTTTTATTTTGTCATGACCTACTCAGTGGTTCTCAAACTTTTTAACCCAGGATCCACTTTTTAGAATGAGACTGTCAGGACCCACTGGAAGTGATGTCATGACATGAAGTGACATCATCAAGGAAGAAAATTTTTAACACTCCTAGACTGCAACCCTACCCACACTTACCCAGGAATAAGTCTCATTTACTATCATTGTTAAAAGCATACACATAGTAGCAGGTTCAAAGTACAGATCTCCCAGATGCAGTCACAAGTCTGCTTGTGATGCTGACATCAAGTCTAATATATTAAAAATAAAATATTGACATGAATGGGGGCCCACCTGAAATGGGCCCGTGACCCACCTGGTGGGTCCCCACCCCCAGTCTGAGAAACAGTGCCCTACATTTTGGAGTGCCTGGTCCTCTTTGGAAGTGATGATGACACGAGGCTGCACCTCCCTGGAGGGCAGGGTGCCCTCCCCCCCAAGTTCTCCGCAGGCCGGGGCTGCCCTCCCTGCGCCGCCCCTGCGCTCCTTCCAGCGGAGGCGGGTGGGCTGGCTGGCTGGCTGGCTGGCGGAGTGCCGGCAGGAGGCGGCGAGCAGCCAATGGCGTGGCGGCGCCGTGCAGCAGATGGCGTTCGCCGGCGCGCCTCGGCTGGCTTTCCCCCGCGAAGCTGCTGAACGCCTCGCTCGCGGCTCTCGCCGGGCTATGGGTGGGCTGCTGCCCGAGCACCATCTTCCTCTGCCCGGGGAAGCGCGCCGCTGCCGCCGCCGCTCACTTCGCCGCGCCGAGGCGAGCCCGGTAAGTGCGCAGCCTCCTCCCCTCCTTCTCTTGCGGGAGGACAACTTGGGAGCAGCCTCGGGCGGTCCGCCTCCGATGCCACCCATCGCTGCATCCCGAGCACCTGCCACCTTAGGGTGACCCGGTGGGGCGGCGGCGGGAGACCGGAACCACCCCCTGGAAGGCTGCCTTGCCCGTCCTGCTCACTTTCTCCCCCCCCCCCCCGCTATTTTGTGACCTGTCTTGATTTTTTTGATCCAAGCCCAGCAAACAGCCTTGGGGTCAGATGCGAGGATGCGAAGGGATCCTGCTCTGGTCCTGACTCCTGGATGATCCCTGGACCGCTGGCTTGTGCGGGAGGACTCCAGAGAAGGTGCTCCCAGCTCCAATCCTCAGCGGGTCTACTCAAAAGTAAGTCCCATTATGTCCAAGGGGGCTTGCTCCCAGGAAAGTGTGCGTAGGATTGCAGCCTAACAGCCCAATCCCATCCACACTTTTCCTGGGAGTAAGCCCCATTTGCTATAATGGGGCTTACTTCTGAGTAGACAGGCATGGGATTGGGCTCTCAGGCTGCAATCCCATCCACACTTTCCTAGGATTAAACCCCATTGATTCTGATGGGACTTACTTCTGAGTAGGTGTGCACAGGATTGGGCTCTTAATTTCTTTTCTCTCTTTCCTTCTTGGAGGGGTTGTTAATCTGCATTGTGATGACTCCGAGCCCATCCTGTGCATGTCTACTCTGGACTAAGGGAAGTGTGGATAGGACTGTAGCCTCAGTGGGGTGTTTTTTCCTCTTCCCCCCCACCGATGCGGGAAAGAAGTTTGCGGGCGTCTGCAGTATGCTCAGTCTAACCCCCCCCCCCTTCCTTCAGATATGAGTTTTCCCTTGCTGGGAATCGCATTGTAATGACACCCTGTAGGAGTTTCTGCTCTAGGTTTTGGTTTGGCAAATCAGGAACGGCACTGGAAAACGTGCAAGCGCAGCATCGGATGGAGGGGCTAGGAAACTACTAGTGGAATCCTACGCACCTTTACTCGCAAGCCAACCCCGCATAGTTCTGGGGCCCGATCCTAGGCATGTCTACTCTAGAGTAAGTTCATTTGGGCTCAATGGGGCTTATTTCCAGGATAGTGTGTATAGAATGACAGCCTTGCAGCACCATCCTATGCCTGTCTACTCAGGACTCCTACTCAGAAGTAAGCCCCGTGGTCTTCAGTGGGGCTTACCCCCAGGAAAGTGTATATAAAGTTGCAGTCTTGAAGCACAATCCTGTGCCTGTCTACTCAGAAGTAAGCCAGAAGTCAGTAGGACTTTCTTCCGAGTAAACATGCACCCTTCATTGCCAGCGAGGCTGCATTGAGGAATGTGACAGTGCCCTCCTATGCCTGGTTACCTGGCAGTCATCATTCCCAGTGTGCTCAAGGCTGCCGTTCTAAAGACACTGACCTGGGAGTAAATTGAACACTATGGGACTTACTTACTTCCATGTAAACATGCATAGGGTTGTGCTGCAAGTTTGTTTGGGATCCCAGTGTCAGGTTTTGGTCTTAAATACACTTGCCTGGGGGAATAAGCACCATCAACTGTGTGGGGCTTACTGCTGAGTAATGTGTAGAATCAGGTGGCACTAGTTGCCTTTTAATGGATAAGTTCAAAAATCCTTTCAGTTTCTGCTACATCTGTATTTATTATATTTTAAATTCAAGGATGCTGCTCTCTAAACAGATAGCTTCAGGTGCTGGGAAGAACTATTTTAAAACCCATCTGTTTTGATTGTCCTAATATTTCCTTTTCTGTACTATCTACAGTATCTCCCCCAACCATTTTCAGTTGCTTATCACTTTAAGAAAAAGTCTCCTAATACTGTATTTATTTTTTTTTAAAAACCTACTCCTTTAAAGCTATTTAGGTCACTCTTTAGTTGTGTACATAGACCTCACTTCAGTGAAACTAGGTGCCTTTTGGCAGGGATGTTGCCCTGCCACTTCTGAATGCATCTGACAATGGTGCTACTATATATGATAAAATGGTTTCTGTAAGGACCACTTGGAATTCCCTCCGCCTCCTTATGTGTGTCTCTTCTCCATGTTCTGTTAACCACCCCTAATACAGTGTGCATGGTAAAATGTTTACTTCTGTGTGTGGTGTGTGTATGTGTGGCTCTCTTTATGCAGGCAGTAGCTGAATGTCAAGATGATGAATTTATGCCTCAGATGTGGTGTGACGGATAGCATAGGTTTGTTGGATAACTGGAAGGCAGCTAATCTTGAGGGACCTCCCTCCAGTGCTCCCTGTTATGTGGCTCTAATAGCTGCTTTACCAGAAGAAGGAGAAACTTTGCAGTTTTCAAACAAGATCAAGACATGTGTGTTAAGCGTTCAGCTCTTCAGTGTGAGTGTGACTGCATGTTTTTGTCTTCCCAAAACTAATTTGCTCATCTGCAGAGAAGATGTCATAAAGTGAAGGGCTTTTGGAAAGTGGCATTGGCTTTGTCCTCGCTGTCTTTTTTAAAAATCTTATTCTGCATGTATTGCTAGGGCTTCTGTGAAAATACACTGACCCTTGAAGTTGTATCCTGCAGAACCCTTTTCCTGTTGTCTTCCTACTCCAGTCTTTCAAAAAGTAAATGTACTTCACTTGCCTTCATTGTCCTACTTGCTTAACCTGTTAGTTTGGTCAGCTGTTGAAAAGCCATTACTCCTGGGTTCAGCCCGGTCATCTTCACGTTTCAGCTTTCTGCCATGTTTTGATAAATGCATCAAGGTCAAGCCATGTAGAGATCTGTTCTTTGATAAGGAACAATTGACAGCAATAGGTTTTTTTTTCCTTTTTTAAATGCCTGCTCTCTCTTCCTGCTTTTCAGAATTCTTGAAATGATCTTGCTCTTATTACATGAATGGAGGCTGTTTCAGAAAGTTAGGCTGCTCATAAAGAACACTTGTTGCCCTAATGCCTTGGTTGGGTTGCATGATAAAGGCTGCAATTCTGTGCATGCTTACTTGGAGTAAGCCTTATTTAACTAAGGCTGCTATACTATATATACTTTCCTGGGAGTAAGCCCCACAGAGTACAATGGAACTTATTTCTGAGTAAACATGCATAGGATTGCACTGTATTTATTCTGCCACTGAGTAAACAGGCAAAAAGTCGGGCTGCACAGCTTATGCTCTTTTGGATCCTGGTACCTCATTCTAGAATGAACTGACAGCAGGATGTTCCACTGATTTCCATGGCACTTACCCCAGTAAGACTATAATCCTGTCCATACTCCCTTGAGAGTAAGGCTGCAATTCTATATGCACTCTCCTGAGAGTAATCCCCATGGTCTTCTATGGAACTTACTTCTAAGTAAACATGCCTAGGATTGCACTGCAAGTCCCTTTGAATTTTTAGGTGACTTTCTTGTGTGTAAAAGTGCCTAAGATGAGTCTGCAGGTATACCTAGGAATGCAGCATAGACTTATGTTACAAAAGAATTGATGCGACTTGCTTTCATTCTCAGTCATTTAGGTTCACAATGGGAAAGATGTTTTTCAAAACACAAGCAAATAATTGGTATGCATATGTGGAATACAGTTCAGAATTTGTCTCAAGGCAAAAGAGGAGGATGGGAAACCAGATTGTTCATCTGTTTTGAGAATGGTGTTAAAGCAGAGGGACCATGCTGGACTGGACACTGGTGAAGGAAGAAGGAATTCTAGACTGCATGCCTATGTTTCAAAGACTAGCATTCAGTTCTGCTGTGCTGCTCTTCTTCAGGTGCCAAAATGTGATGAGGGGAAAAGGTAGTTTAATTTGTTGGGAATTCTGCCAACCCTGCCACTGAATTCAGTGAGATTTGCTCCCATGCACATATGTTTTGGGTAGGTCTGGATAGAATTCTTTAAGTAATTCACTGGCAAAGTGGAAAAAGGGGGTCAGGCAACTTTTTTTTTTTCTCTCCCAAGCCTGGATTTAAAAAAAGCAGAAAGACCCACTGGATTTCAGTAAATCTCAGAAACTTCTTGTCATTCTACTCTTCAAGCAAGATGCCAATATTTTTGCTGTAAATTTAGACTTTGTAGCTCTCTTTCTCTCTCTCTCTCTCTATCTGTGTCAAGTCACCTCAGTGCTCGGTGAACAAGTCCCCTCAGTAGTGCTTGTACAAATCTTTTGTGTTAGGGTTACTACGGAAAACCTGTTTCCTTAAAAGACCCAATCATATACTGTATTACTTTAAATAAGTGTGTTCACACTTGTTTTCTGTTTTAACAAAACAAAGGGCACAGGAGGTGGATGCAAAAAGGGTCAAAACCATGGTGGAGGGCGAAGAACTTTAATACTTTCCCCCAATTCTGAGCTGGAACATGCTTTCCCCAGTACACTAGTTGTTGTCATGGTGGGGTGGGGGGCGAAGGTTCAAGCTGGCTTTTTTTCAGTCTTCATGTTCTCTGCAGGACATTATTGTGTGAAGATCATAAGCCAAATGGAGACAGTGGTTGATGGGAACCAACAGTTCTTTCCTTTCAATTTTTGAACTCTGTCTTTCCTTATAGGTATTGCAGAAATAAGTACTTAAACTCGGCTTATGGAAAGTATGACGTATCTTTGCACAAAAGAGGCAAGCAGAGCAGCATGGAGACTACACCGCGCATGGTTGTATAATAGGGAGAGATTAATGAGCCGATTGTAGAACTTGCTTGCTGCATCAACAGACAGATTCTGTGGACAGGCTGTTACCTGATAATAGCATGACTCCAAGCATAGCTAGTATAATTGACTGCTCTGAAACTGGGAGGTCTCCATCACTGACACTGTACTACGTTTGTTCCTATGTATATTGGATTCTTCCTGCTGAAGAGTGGGTAGCTAGTTGAGTTGCACGAGTTGAGAAATAGATGCTTGCGTAGGACTGTTCCTGTGCATGGATTTTGCCTTTTTGTCTAAACATAGACTTCTAATTCTCTGACTGTATTGCAGTATAATAGCAATTAATGATCATTATTAATACCACACTTTAACCAACATGTGGAGTTGTACTTAATACAAGACCGAAGTACTTTTTAAGATTGCAGACTGTGGCTGCAATGCAGCTCATAGGCTGCTTAAATCCCTGTTGAAGCTGATTGGATTTAAGCAGCTTAGTTGTACACAGGACTGCAGTCTCAGTCTGTATTTTTGGCACATCATTTTAATGTTCCTCTTTCACAATGTTGTATATAGAGGAGTAGACAGATGCTAGCTGCTGCGTTCCATATGTATGCATTATGGTTGGCTGTTGACTTGTGCCCTGGGGTCATGTTCCCTCCTACTTCATTACTTCTGGATCAGCAAAGACATTCAAACAAGCTCTGTGTCTTGTAGCAATTTCTTCCAGGGTTTTGTCATGTCTTCCCCCCCTTTTAAATTCTGACTTTGGAAAACATTCCTTTTTCTTATAGATATCTTAGATCATCATTGAAATAGATATATTGGAAAGTGTTTGTAGACTACGCTGTGTTCTTCTGCATGAAATCTGGAAATCTTGATTTCATGGTCTGTTATTTGGTGGGGGCATATGGTGTAGAAGGGTTTGCTGGATCAGACTGACGTCCCATGTAGTGCAGCATCCAGTTTTCCACAGTGACCAGCCAGATGCATCTGGGAAGCCCGCAATTAGGGCATGTAGGCAAATAACCCTCTTGATTTTGCTCATTGGCAACAGAGGCATACTGCTGCTGATCGTGGAGGTAGCACGTGGCCATCATGACTGGTAGCCATTGATAGACTTGTCCTCCATGAATTTGTCTAATCTCCTTTTGAAGTGGCATCATCCCATCTTGTGGCAATAAATTGCACAGATGCACTATATGAAAAAGTACCTCCCTTTTTCTGTCCTGAGTTTCATGCCAGTTAGTTTCTGGATGACTCTGGATTCCATTGTGATGGAACTATGGGATGCCCTCTGCTTTGGACTATTTCTGACATGCACTGACTCTGATACTTATTCTCCTGTACAGTGGTATGGAACTTCCACATGCCTCTGATGGTGTAAAAGGAATAGGTGTGAATTAAAGTATTTGTATACATCAGTGCATGTGACTGCAGAGATTTCAGTTCTTCTTATGCAGGGGATGGACAGAGTGGATAGAGAGATGCTCTTTACACTCTCACATAACACCAGAACCAGGGGACATCCACTAAAATTGAGTGTTGGAAGAGTTAGAACAGACAAAAGAAAATATTTCTTTACTCAGCATGTGGCTGGTCTGTGGAACTCCTTACCACAGGATGTGGTGATGCGTCTGGCCTGGACGCCTTTAAAAGGGGATTGGGCAAGTTTCTGGAGGAAAAATCCATTATGGGTTAGAAGCCATGATGTGTATGTGCAACCTCCTGATTTTAGAAATGGGCTATGTCAGAATGCCAGATGCAAGGGAGGGCACCAGGATGAGGTCTCTTGTTATCTGGTGTGCTCCCTGAGGCATTTGGTGGGCCGCTGTGAGATACAGGAAGCTGGACTAGATGGGCCTATGGCCTGATCCCGTGGGGCTGTTCTTGTGTTCCATTGTGCTTTTGGGAGTGGTAGCATGAATTTCCCTCTGCGACAGTATGTACAAATATAGAGGTATCATTCCTATTCACTATACGTTTGAGGATTCTCATGTCATACTTCTCAGTGGGATGCAAGACTATTGAACGCTAAAAATGAGTATAAGAAAATGCAGTAGCTATTCTTGGAAAAACTGGAGTAGTTATTACAGAGAAAGGAGGTGCAATGTAAATAAAAGAAAAAGCTTGTAAAATAGTATTCATATATAGTCAAGATTCTTTGAAATGGGCAGATGTCTGAGGAATGGTAACAGACCAGTTTCCCAACATGTTGTTGATCTGGGGATATAATTATTCTGTAATCTGAGATGTTATTCTATGAATGAGACCATGAAATCTTCTGGGTAATTATTTTTATCTAAGTGTCCTCTGACGTTGTTGCCATCTGGTTTCATATACAGTTATAAGGTAGTACATTCAGTAGGTTAGTTCAACAGTATCAAAATAGTCTTGTGTCATTGATTAGCTGGTGCAGGTCTGAATTGACCAATGGTGCCTGCTGGATCTTACTGTAGGGCAAGGGACAAATGTCCCCAGGAGACCTACAACAGCCAAAAAATCCCCTTGGGATGTAGTGAAAGCCATGCTAGCACCAGCATATGTATAAACTAGTGATATATATATATTATCATCTGTATAGAGAGGGAGGTAGTTGGTGTTCCAACCTTGGTTACCCCACCCCCAGATAAAATTTCTGCTCTGGGCAGCCTTTGGTGTCATCTTCAACAATACCTCTGTGGTAGCAAGGTAAAGAAGAGTCCCTCTTCAGAACCAACGACCACCACACCACTCAGGGAATAAAACAAATAACAATGTCTGGGGCAGGAGGTCAGGGCTGCAGCTGTAGGAAACTGTTGTCCCTCAGAGATGTTGTTGACTAGTCTCATTGTACCTGTGATGGGCAAAGAGCAAGCCTTCCCTGGAAGTAGGTAACTGGGGATAACTATCCTTCAGGACAGAGCAAATAACTGTAGAGCCCTAACATTTAGGTTGAAGCAGGATGTCCACCTTTTCACTACTATCCTGTGGAGATTGTCCATACGAACAGATGTAGACGCATTATGATTCCTACTATGGGTAACAGTATGAGGAAAGGTTGCTGCAGACAAAGGAAATAGGAGCTGTGTTTGTACTCTCTGAAGTTGCTTATAAGTGAAGGAAGGCTTAGCGAGATGATGGAACGTTTGGTATTGAACAGAGTGAGATGTGTGTGTAACAAGGGAAAGGTGCTGGCCTGCTGAAACAAAGATGGAATATGACAAGAGAGAGCTCGGCTGAATAAAAACTGAAATGGAGGGAAGGAAAAGACAAACACGTGAGCCGATGTGAAGAAATGGATGGGGACAGTGAATGTGTTCAGAAAGCTTACTGGATTGAAACCACTGAATGAGGCAGGTGGAGGAAAATGCAGGAACAAGAGCTGGTGTCAGTGAGGTTGTCGCAGAGGAACCGAACTCTGTATGTCAATCAGTTGAAATGGATGTAGAGAAGCAGAGGAGAAGGAATATGGGTTCGCAAACAAGGAAATAGTCTAGTGTTTGGTTAGGCATTTGTCATGGGAGGGCTGCTATGTATGAATTGGAGAATTTAGACCTCTGTAATGTTTTGCAAAACTGCATTGGAATGCTTACTATGTAGAACCTAGTATGTTGCTGTAGAGCAGGGGTGCCCAAACCCCGGCCCTGGGGCCACTTGCGGTCCTCAAGGCCTCTCTATGTGGCCCTCAGGGAGCCCCTAGTCTCCAATGAACCTCTGGCCCTCCAGAGATTTGTTGGAGCCCACACTGGCCCGACGCAACCGCTCTCAGCATGAGGCCAACTGTTTGGCCTCTCGAGTGAGCTGTGAGATGAGGGCTCTCTCCACTGCTTGTTGTTTCACGTCTGTGATGTTGCAGCAGCAGCAAAGGAAAGGCCGGCCTTGCTTTGTGCAAGGCCTTTTATAGGCCTTGAGCTATTGCAAGACCTTCATTCAGTCATATAAGTTCCATCTTTAATATATTCATTTATGTAAATTTATTCAAATTTGAAATGTAAATTAATTTGGCCCCAGACACGGTGTCAGAGAGATGATGTGGCCCTCCTGCCAAAAACTTTGGACACCCCTGCTGTAGAGCTTGCCAGGAAACAGTCTGTTGCTGGAGCCTTTTTGTCCCTGGAGTGATTTGCAGGCATGGGATAATGCAGGAAGTGTCTTTTGGCAAATGACAAGTCTCTGGATGCACTGGGTTATCCTACATTTGAACTTTGCAGTGAGAAATGCAACTTAATCCAGAAGCTAGTATGACCAACATACTTGGATTCTAACTGATGGGCAGCCCAATCCTATGTTCCTTGGCACATGAGAACAGCAGCGCCAAAATGGCTACTGCTGTATGCCGTGGGTGCGAGAAAGCTGGTGGAGGTCTTCTTGGGGGTAGGGGACTTTTGTCTGTTCTACACAGAAAACAAAAACTGCAGATAATGAAATCCGTGGTTTTGGCCCCTTTAAACCCTCGGAAGGTGACCAGAGCTGTGCTCCGGTTCCCTCTGGAGGGCTTTCTAATGCCCTCAGAGGCCATGCACGTCTGCCTGCGGCCTCTGCAGGCTTCGAAATGGCTGAAAAGACCCCCCCCCCCACATTACTTTTATGCCTTTTTTAAAAAAATTGCCTTTTTATGCCGTATAAGGCATTCTGAGGCCTCCAGGAAATCCTCTAGGAACAATCCAAGCCCTCAGAATGCCTTATAAGGCATAAAAACATCACTTTCAGTTTCTGCAGGGTAACCGGAAATAGCGTTTTGTTTTTTTTTTTTGACTTTTCCAGCCATTCTGAAGCTAGCAGAGACCCCGGTGGATGCAGGTGGTATCTGTGGGCTTCAGAAAGCCCTCTAGAGACAACTGGAACACAGTTCCGGTCACCTTCAGGGGTTTAAAGGGGCTGAAAGTTTTTGGTATCCCCAGGTTAGTGGTTCAAGAATGAATCCTTGTGGCTACTGAGGCCCCACCTGTATATTCAAACAGATAAGGCCTATTGCATCTTCTAACCAGCAGCTACCCTTGGTAATTCTGCAGTACCTACAAAGAAGATTTCAGCAAGCTGCAAGCAGAAACTGTCCTAGTTTCTTTGATGGTGGGAGATTCTCATCATACCCATGTAGCATTCTGCAGTGATGAAGAGAATGGAACAGTTCCTGTTCATGCAGGTCTGTGTGTGTGTGTGGGAGTCCCACAGAGCTGTGAATCTCAGCTACTGTCTAGTTCATCTTCTAGTAATTTTAACTCCACAGGGACATTGTAGTCTGCTGTAAATGGCAGTACATGTCTAGAAAGGGTGTCAGGCTGGATTATTTTTCTCTCTTTGTCTGGAAAAAAAAGACTCTGAATTGAATCTTTCAGAACTAATATATTTGGCCTTGTATATTAAAAATGGGAATAGGAACAGCTGGCAATCATCAGTATAATTTTGCTGAATGGAATTGTTTGTTGATAGGTTCCTTGATGGTTGGTGTGTGTTGCTGATTTTATATTAGAAAAATGAATCTAGTTGTAATATGGGGATGTCCTTTTATTGCTGAGCTTGAAGAATGGGTGCATATAAAATTGGCTTAAATTATGGTGGAAAGGATGAATTGGTTGTTAACAAACCAACCAACATTTTTTAGTTAAGAATTTAAGATTGATATGAATTGTAACAGAGTCCTCTGTAGTTCAAGAAGTATTCATAAGCAGACTTTGTTTCAGAATATCAGATTAGTCACTTTTAAGATAGTTTTCTCCTTGTTGTTTTGTTTTAACTACTATACTATGTATCCTTAAAACAGAGGCTCTATACAGACACTAATATTTAATCAAATGGATAACTCTCTGATCAGCTGAATTAGGGCCCAGTTCTATCCAACTTTCTAGCACTGGTGCAGTTGCAATGCAGCCCTGGGGTAAGGGAACAAATGTTCCCATACATTGAGGAGGTCTCTTTGACTGCCTCCCCACCACAGGATGCAGTGCATGCCCCATTGGCATGACTGCTCCTGCACTGGAAAATTGGATAGGATTGGACCCTTAATCTCTTGAGAGAGTCAGTGCTCTGACGTGGCAATCCTTTACATATTTTTCTGGAGTAAACCTTTAATCTGCTGTTTTTGGCCACTATGACCTTTATGTATTTTTTTCATACTTTTTTTTAATTTCACAAACATCAACATAACACAACAAAACAAACATTAAAAACTTACACATACCTTCAGGAGTGCAGGATATCATATATCATGTTACCTTTAAGTATTTTTTTATGTATGGTTTATTATGTTATGTTTTTAACCTTCTTATAAACGACTTTGAGCGCTCGGCTCTTAACCTGGGGAAAGTGGTATATAAAACTTCTATAGAAATAAGCACACACACACGGGAATTTATTTCTGAGTAAACATAAATAAGATTGTACTGTAAAATGCCTTGGGGCTATCCTCTTGTGCAGCAGCATCGCTCTTGTGCGCACTGCCATGGTGACGGCTGTTGCAAAAGTGCTGTAAAGCACTTCATGACAGCCCCGCAGTAGTTACCACCAGCGCTAAGGCTGGTGTGCGAAGTTACTGGCCTGTTGTGTTGGGGGAAGAGGGAGTGGCAGCTGGGTGGGGTTGCAGTACCTGGTGGTGGGAGGTGGTGTTCTGGGGCGAGGGGAAGACAGGGTGGGGGGGAGGGTGGCCCAGGGGGTGGTTCAGGGCTGGAAGGGGAATGAAAATGGCAGCAGAGGCTGCTGCCAAATCCGGTACCCCTTCCCTGGAGCCCTACATGGGTCGCCTAGGTTCTGAGTAGACCAATAATGACTGTTGGGGTTAAAATAGGGGAAGGGAGCAGCGGTTCCCTTATCTTGAGGAGACCTTCGGCAGCTGCTCTACCTGTGCAGGATACAGCATGAGCTGTTCTAGTGCCATGATATTGTAGCACGGACAGCCTGGGTGGGATTAGGCTGTTAATTGTAAAGTGACCTAGCTAAAACTGAAGAGTGGTGATGTTTTTAAAAGCAAAACAGTAGTGACAGAGTAATTACTTGTTTGGTGTACGGTGGTATAAATAAAGGTGGAAACCATGACTTGGATCCTAAGGTGCTCTTGCTTGGGCAGAAGGTACTTCTGCCTTCTGAAACAGGGAACGGATTTTTACCGATGTCCTGTTTTCTGCTACAGGCTTGCATGTCATTCTTTTCCAGAGGTCCTTCAACCTTTAGGAACGGATAGGGTCTGTGTACAGGGCACTCAAGAAATGGCAGAGGAAGGCAAGAAAGCTCCATTCCATGAATGGAACTCCGCTTATGGAAGTTGTTAATATGGCATTTGGAAACTGGGGGAAATGTTATGATGGAGGATGTTTTAATGTAAGTTTTCTGTCTCCTGTCCAGAGCTCCACCATGCTCTGGTGTGAACTCAGAGCTCCTGCACTAGCGTCCCCATTCATTCCATTGTAAGCACCAACTCTGGGTAAGTGAAGAAGCCCTTCTTTTAAAGGGAACTGGGGGCCTTTTGTGAATGTGACAGCTGAATTTCTGTGACTATTAGAATCTGCAGAATTTGAGCAGTGATGGTAGGTGATATACATGAAGGTGGGAGAAACCAGATGGATGGAGCTAGGCTTGTACAGTATTGTGGCACAATCTGACCCAGAGTTAGAGTCAGTGAAGTCTTTGGATTTCAGTGGCCTTAGCATTCAAATTCTCTGTTGCAGTGTTTCTCAAACTGTGGGTCAGGACGCACTAGGCGAGCCAATTCCACGTGGGTCCCCATTCATTTCAATATTTTATTTTTAATATATCAGACTTGATGCTCCCATGGTATGTGACTGCATCTGGGGAAATGTTACAGCTTTGTACTTTTAATACAAAGTACTCCGTACTTTTAATACATAATACATAGACTACTGTGTATATGCTTTTAACAATGATAGTAAATAGGACTTACGCCTGGGTAAGTGTGGGTAGGATTGCAGCCTAGGATTGTTGAAAATTTTTGTGCTTGATGATGTCACTCCCAGTCATGAAATCACTTCTGGTGGGTCCCAACAGATTCTCATTCTAAAAAAGTGGGTCCCAGTGCTAAACATCTGAGAATCACTGCTCTGTTGGATTCCTGGCCAGGATTGGTGCTTCTTCATCTGATATGGTTGTTACTCTATCAGCTGCAGATTTTGTACTTTTGCTTGGCTGTAATAACAGAATCACGGTCGCTATAGTTTCTTTGGTAAAGAAAGCCCACGTTCTTGAGACTGGAAGTCTCAATGTTCCATATTGCTATGGCTTAATGTTCATATTGCGTTGAGGAAGCTTTGTTTTTTAAGAAGCAGAAACAGGAGCTTTAGAGAAGAACTATCCTATTGGGTAAGTTGCCAAGAGGGTTCATTTGGAAAATTGTTTTGGGGAACTAACAACCACTTTTGCGCCTAATGGAACAGATTTATTTGAGAATTAAAATGAATGTGATCTGTGTTCTTTTTTTTTTACGAGAACTTGTTCCTTTTCGACTAAACTTGCCATGTAAACGTGAAATAGTCTCCTTGAGGCTAATAGCTTAATGTCAGAAATATAGCCTGTGAGGAAATAATTTCAACATAGTAAAATGATTTAGTTATGTGACTGCAAATCGTAAAACTCCCCTGTGTGGTGATAACCGTCCATAAGGACAGAGCTGTAATAGGGCTGTTTCACGAATTACACAGAGACGGGTGTATCCTGAACAGGGAACTGTAGCCAATCAAGGTTACCTGACAGATATACTTGGATTATTCAGGCTTTTGCAAATCTGTCTGTCATGTTCACTTTTTACATTTTTATGGATATACAAAGAACTTCTCAGATGTACACCTTAGCCATGTAATGTGTCAATTTGGAATGGACCACACTTAGGGCCAAATCCTATCCAACTTTCCTCTGAGCCTCTGGCCCTCTGGAGTCTTGCTGGAGCCTGCACTGGCCTGACACGACTACTCTTGGCACAAGGGCCGACTGTTTGACCTCTCACAAGAGCTGCAGGCCGAGGGCTCCCTCTGCTGTTTGCTGAAGTGGCCGTAGCAGCAAAGGAAAGGCCGAACTTGCTTTGCGCAAAGTCTTTTATAGGCCTTGAGCTGTTGTGAGACCTTCATTCGTTTATATAAGAGCCACCTGTAATATATTAATTTATGTAATTTATGTAAATTTATTCAAATTTTAAATGTAAATTAATTTTTTTCCCTGGCTCCCAACACTGTGTCAGAGAGATGATGTAGCCCTACTGCTCAAAAGTTTGGACACCCCTGGTCTAGAGGCAGGATCAGAATCTCCACAGTGATCCAGAACGCGTGTTCTAAAGCTTGATCTTTTGGCTTGCCTACTCAGGGCCCAATTCTATCCAACTTTCCAGCACCGACGCAACTGCAATGGAACCCTGAGGTAAGGGAACAAATGTTCCTTACCTTGAGGAGGCCTCTGTGTCTGCCCCCACGCTGCAGGGTGCAGTGCATGCCCCGTTGCCACAGCTGTATTGGTGCTGGAAAGTTGGATAGGATTGGGCCCTAAGTGTTTGCCCATCTGAGCTGCATTTGTCACAAACCCACCTCAAAACATTGGCTGCTGTACCAGTGGCGCTGCTGTAATTAAACAGGACTTTTAAAACAATCTCTCTGACTCATACTGAAGATTGGAGAATTCAAAGAAGTCATAAGTTTTAAACTCTACCAGTTAGTGTTTTTCTCATTTTGCTACCAAATGAAGTTAATTTAGGGCCTCTATACATTTAAAATATGTGACCTGGTGCTGTGGAATTGCCCTCTGAAAATGGGTAGTTTAGTTTTTTCTCAAGCACAGAACTTAATGCACCAGTCAGCACAATTATTTGTAATTTGTTGTCTGTTCTGCTTCTCCCGCCCATGTAAGCTAATAAGTGTACATGTTTTCTTTTTTTTTGAGTGGGAAGAAACTTGTAGTTTATAGTGTAGAGCAGTGGTTCTCAAACTTTTTAGCACTGAGACCCATGGTTTTGAATGATAATCTGTCGGGACCCACTGGAAGTGGGTCCAGAAGTGACACCATGGGTCTAGAAGTGACACCATGGCCAGAATTGATACCATCAATGTAGGCTTCAAACCTAAGAAGTGATCAACCAAAAGTCTCATTATACAGTGCACTCCTGCTGTTCTTTTGTATCGCTCAGAATTCAAGCATCCCAGCTTGGACTTCAAAGCAGAATGCAGACTTGGATCCTTCTCCAACCCACAGTCCCTTTCCAGCATCCTGTCTTCCCACCTATTCAGGGCGAAGCACCACCAGGAGCTCACCCTGCCCAACAGTTCTGTATTTTCAGTGGCAGCTGAATTAGGTACTACATGACCCACCTGAAATTGGTTCATGACCCACTTAGTGGGTCCCGACCCACAGTTTGAGAAATGCTGAAGAGTCAGGGCCCAGTCCTATCCAGTTTTCCAGTGCAGGTGCAGCTGTGCTAATGGGGTATGCGCTGTATCCTATCATGGGGAGGCAGTCACAGATGTCTCCTCAAGGTATGGGAACATTTATTCCCTTACCTTGGGGCTGCATTGTGGCTGCACTGGTGCTGGGAAGTTGGGTAGGATTGGGACCTCATTCCCCTATATTGGGACACTGGTTAACCATAGGAAGTCAATTTCGAACGTGCCCCGTGGTCATACAGCAAAGAAGACTTGAGACTGTTGCGCAAATTATTGAGTCACCCTGCAGATTACAGTTGTGTTTTATGACAATCCTAGTCCCTGTTGGGTTTACTTGGTGGCTGAAGAAGGCACTGGAATTACCTGGAAGCCATTTCTGGGATGTACAGCTCATCACCATGAACAAGGGAAGTGTTGGGGCCATACTCTGGAAAGGACAGGAAATCTATGTGTGTGCTATTGCAGATTATTTGTAATAAGAAGGGAATCTTTAAAAACACAGTTATGTTACAGCTTCCTCATGTCTACAGTTGTTAGGGAATGTTGCAGAGGATTGGAAAAAAATTGTAGACAAAGGTTTGAACTCTATTTGGCAGATAAGAAACGTGAGAAGACAAAATCGGTTTTTCTGCATCTTGTGGGGAAGGAGACTTTTATAATAACTTGAGATATGCTGAAGGTGGGATTATGAAACTAACTGCAATATATCAGCCACGTCTGAGGAATATTGCATGTCTAAAACGAATGAAACCTTAGGACAAAAAAAATCAGTTTTTATATGGCTATAAAAAGCAGATAAACAGCCCAAGCCTATCTAAATTGTCATGCGGTGATGCAGTGGCACCGGCATGGACTATGAAAAGTCCTGCTTGGTTGTTGGAGGTCTGCTCAGAGTAAGGGGACATTTGTGTCCTTGCCCTGGGTTAAATTCCAGCTGCCATAACAAGTCAACTCAGATCTGCACCTGTGATATTGCTGGCGCAAGCCTACATCTGTGCAGGAACATCAGGCCTGGGAAGGGGGTTTGGATATGGTGTGCTCCAGCACTGCCAATCTTGTCCCCCTCCCTGGCTTGATCCGCCCACCCTACCCCACCACCTCTCTGTTCTGCTTCCCCAACCCCATTCAACCCCCTCCGCATTCTCCCCCATCCTCCCTTGTACCTGTGCTGGACTTAGCAGCTCTGGTCAGCTGCCCAACAACCACTGGTGCCAGCAGGTAGACTCTGGCCTTCCCACCAGCACCCCTGGGGCTTTTGTTGTCATGGCACTTTTGCATGTTCTGCTGGCACAAGCCCTAGTTAGGATTGGGATGTATATCATGGATCAGCATACTGCAGAATTAAGACATGAAATCCTATACACCAGAGGTTCCCAAACTGTGAGCTGTGGCTTCCTGGGGAGCTGCAGGAACCAGCTAAGGGAGCTGCAGAATCCTCACTGAAAACCTGCTGTCCTGTACAATACATCAGATTGTAGCCCTTATAGGGAGCCACAGCCAATAGCGCAGTAGGTCAAGGTAGCCGCCAGTCAAAATAGTTTGGGAACCATTGCTATAAACCCTTAGCTGGGAGTAAATTGAACTCGGTGAATTCAGATTCAGAAACAAAAAGATTCAATATCTGATACATAAGAGTATGAATCAAGAGGACAATGTTTGTATGTGAAAGTACACAGGATCAAAGAGGCATGGTTGTGGTTGAGCCACATCTATGGTTTTATTTAGTATCATGGATATACAATAGACTTACAATAGGAACTTATTGCACCATAATCATTGTGATATTAAATCATTCCAATATGGTCAAATAGTTCTGTTTTCACCTTCAGCCAATTGACAGGTATAACATTTCTTCAAGACTAGCTTCTTGAGCCACAGAAGAGACCACTGAACATTCGAGAAAAGCTACTGCTGAGACATTCCAAAAGAAAACATAATCTCCAGAATGACTGAGAGAAGCACACACACAAGCTGTTCAAGACTACGTTGTCTCTGTCGAGTAATCATTAATGCTTATGTGTATGTTGAACTGTCTTGTATAAATGTTAAGGGGGAAGATGCAGTGATGTTTGTAATAGGAATTCCCTTTTATGGGACTCTAGTTAACCGTATTAAGAAAATAGTAGTTTGTGAATGTTCCCTAAGGTTGGAGGGAAAGAAAGAAGGAAAGAAAGCTCCACCTTGAAAGTGGCTGGCTATATTAGATGTATGCAGCAATCAGGAATATTTGTTGCATCGGGCGAACGTAGGTGGCCACATTCAGGGAGAATTGATGGGTGGGACTTGCTTAAGTTCTCTCCTTCTTGTCAGTATGCTTCCACAATCCCTTTCTTTCTGGCCTTTTCCCCCTAGTAAGCTCAAAAAGTGGAAATAATAGTCGGGTTGGGGGAAATAATCAGTAGGATAGGGAAGGGTTATGCATCTCTTACAAGCCCCCTCCTTGGATTACCATTAACAGGGGGATGTATGGCTGTGCCACTAGCCACCACTTTTCCTTAACATTATTATTTTTAATTAATAATTAAATTGTATAATTTTTTGACCTGCTGCGTCTCGGTACTGGTGCCACAGGGCATTCTCAATACTTCATGCTTCATGAATGGGGAAAAAAATGAATGGTACAATGCTTTGTGAGTAAATGGTATGTATGCAATGGTATGTTGCAGTTGGTGCAAAATGCAGCAGCTCAGTTGGTCACTGGGGCTAGGCGGGGGGGGGGGAATCTGCTATGCTGTTGCTGTGGCAGCTGCACTGGTTGCCCATTCCTTTCTGAGCCCAATGCAAGATGTTGGTGATGACCTTTAAAGCCCTTATAGGCTTAGGACCGGAACACCTCAAGCACTGCCTTCCCCCATATATTCCTGCACATCCCCTGTGGTCATCAGAGAGAGCCCTTCTTAGGGTACCTCCACCATCTTGAAGCCAGGGGGGTGGCAGTGAGGTGTAGGGCCTTCTCAGTTGTGGCACTATGCTTCTGGAATCGGCTGCCAAAAAATCGGACAGCAGCCTCCTCAGTATATGGTTTCTGGTGGGGTTTGAAAACCCATCTGTTTGGCCTGGCCTTTGGTGAGAGAGGCACTCCTTAGGGACTCCTTGTACACTTTTATCCTGCTGACATTTTAATCTGCTCTTTTATTATTTTTTAAATTATTTTAATGGTTTTTATGGTTTTATTTTAATTGTTTTTAATGTTTTATCTTTATGTGTTTTTCTGTTGTACTCCACTTTGGTTTTTTAGAAAAGCGGTATAGAAATTCAGTAAATATTCTGGTCCCTCCATAGACGTGTCCTAGAAATGCATTGCAATGCCATACTGATGTAGCTATGGCCTTAAGGGTGCTTTTCTGACTCTATATATATGAAGTGGTATTATGCGTGAAGAAATATAAAGTAATAGAGTTGTATTACCTTGTATATTATCTTGACCCTTTTCTGATTCAGAGCAAATATTTTGTGTGCTTTTATATATGCCTTGAGAAGAGCAGGGCCAGTGCAGCTGAAAACAATTCTCAGTTTCCAGCTCATTTGAAGAAGGAAGCAGCAGGCGGTTTGTTAAAACCTCTTAATACTGGGAGAGCAGCATTGGTACTCCCAATGAATGGGTATTGGATGGATCCGAACAAATCCTTTGAGCAGTAGCAAGGGGTTGGGATGAACTGCTCAAGGATTCCTACAGGCAAGGCTAATGTGGACATTTCAAAATAGTATCGCAAGACTTATAAAAATTTAAATAATATAATTAAACACAAACAAACTGTATAAACTTAAAGATATAAATCCAAACCTATTGGATATAAAAATATAAATCCCAATTATTATGATACTCAAGAAAAAGTGAGGTCCCTTATATCGTACCAAGACTTAACAGAGTGTAGATGACTGAAGGCCATTTTCTTCAAGGACTACAGTAGTTCTTCTCTGAAGTCTTTGTGCTGAAAAATATCATTCATGTGTTCTAGTGTTTTAACTTCCATATACTGCCTGCTGGAATATTGGGGGCAGCCCAATCCTAACCTGTGCCGGGGCAGGCAGGGCTACGCTGTATCCAGTGCAGGGTTGGAGGTGGCTGTGGCACAACTTGGGGTAAAGGGGTATTTTTCCACTTACCCCAAGCACTGCCCCAGCCACTGCAATGTGGCTACTTGGATCTATGCCAGTTAAATTGCTGGTGCAGATCCGAGCAGCCCAGTATTAGGCCAGGCTGTTTGGAAGGGGGGGATTAGTATCTGGCCTAACTGTCAGAGTTCAGTCCTATCCCCTGTGCCTGGCTCAGCCCACCCACTGCCCACTTTCCCTCTGCCCTGGAATGTCCACGAAACACCCTCCCCAAACTCCTGTACCAGCAGCCTGCCACCTGTGCAAACTTATCTTTGCCCAGGATTGCTCAGCACGGGGAGGCCAGTGCATGTCCTTGCGCTGGCCTCCCCAACTCCTGCAGTGGCAAGAACATGCTTTACAGCACCTTCGTGACACCTGGAAGCTGGCGCAAGAGGCTTCTGCCAGCTTAAACACAAGTCAGGATTGCACTCGCAATCTGTTAGGAATCTGTGTGTTTCTAGATGGACTGATAAAGGTCCAAATCCTAACCAACTTTCAAGCTCTGACGTAACTCTGCCAGTTGGGCATGTGCTTTATCCTGCAATTGGAGGGAAGTCATGGAGGCTTCCTCAAGGTAAGGGAATGTTTGTTCCTTACCTTGGAACTGCATTGCCCTTAGGTCGGTGCTGGAAAGTTAGTTAGGATTGCGCCCAAAGCCTCTCATCTTTAGATTTGAAACCGGACCATCCGATTCTTAGCATGGAAGTCTGGCAAAAGGATCTATATATACACACACAATGGAATCAGACTGGAAATTTCTCACTGTTTGTTATCTTAGGATAGCTTTGGAAATCAGTGTGGTGCTAAACATCTTCCTTGGCTACGTATCCTTTTCTTGGCAAACACAGCTATTTAGAAACCTGCTGTGGAAAGCATCATGCTGTTTTGCCTAAAGAGAAGAATCCTGGTTGGTCAAATTGATTTTAAAACATAGTAAATACACGTTCCAGTTTTTAAGTTGTTTTAGAAGAGGGAGATTTTTTTTCTTGAGGAATACTTTACATGGAAGAGTTTTTTATATTTCCTTCTAAGGTAAATGATTAATGGCATCAACACTGCCTTCTGGATCACCTTGTGAGAGTTCTCCTTCATCAGTCTGGCAAGGGAATTGTATAGCAGTTTGCGCCTTAATTAGACTTCTCAGTTGAGACTGTGCTGCTTAACAGATTACATGTAGTTAAAGTTCAGTCACTGGAGAGGTAGTTAACCATGTAGGTGTTAAATACTGTGTTCCTCTGATTAGGTCTCATTTATTTAAAAGCAAAGCCAGATATATTGCAAAACATGGGAAGTGTTTCCTTAAATTAAACAACTGCTGTATGTGCAGCCCAATCCTGTTCATGTTTAGTCAGAGATGGTGCAGGATCAGAGGGGCTTTCTTCCAAGGAAGTGTGCTCAGGATTGCTCTACTGGAAGCATAGTAGCGGCAATGTTTTTCTATCATTCGTGCTATTTCCTTCTTTGTTTTGCAATTTCATAGAGAAGGGGATACAGTTGGTGCCTCTTTATCCACAGATCCGGCGTCTGTGGATTTGCCTTACTGTGGTTACTGGACCTCTGGATAACCCCCCCCCCCCCGCAGACCTCCCAGATGCGACTGGAATCTTGTTCCACGACTGGGAGATTTTCTGAGCCTCGGAGAGGCTGCGTGCCACTGCACATAGTCTCTCCAAGGCTCAGAATGCCACCTGGACCCTTTCTAATGTGACTTTTTCAGTGAAAGTCGTGTTAGAAAGGCTCTGGGTGGCAGAGGCTCAGAAGGGCTCTGAATGTGACAGGAGCCCAGGTGGGCTGAAAATTGGGATTTGGTTATCTGCAATTTTTTGATATCTGCTGGGGGTGTGTGTGTCTGGGAACAGATCCCCCCACAGCTACAAAGGCACTACCTGTATTTCCATACTGAAATGAGGTTATCAATAAAGCATTTGGGTTCTTCCAGGCTAGAAACACAAATGAAGTCTCCACTTTAAACCCAGGGAGTATGTTAGGATACCCAGGGAGTATGTTAGGCCTTAGGGATGGACCTCAACAAGTGGGAAACCCTGGCCTCTGAGCGGCCCGCTTGGAGGCAGGCTGTGCAGCATGGCCTTTCCCAGTTTGAAGAGACACTTTGCCAACAATCTGAGGCTAAGAGGCAAAGAAGGAAGGCCCATAGCCAGGGAGACAGACCAGGGACAGACTGCACTTGCTCCCGGTGTGGAAGGGATTGTCACTCCCGGATTGGCCTTTTCAGCCACACTAGACGCTGTGCCAGAACCACCTTTCAGAGCGCGATACCATAGTCTTTCGAGACTGAAGGTTGCCAATATATATAATGTTAGGTATTTGATTAATCCAAAGTGGTTTCTACCTCAGATAAATGTAACTAATGGCTGTTGCTGGGCTATGTGATCATTTAGGTCCTGCTCCTTAGACAGTTGCTATGTCATTTCAAGCTATAGATAATAGGCAATTTGAAGACATTTTGTGAAATCATGCTTCAAATTTGAAGAAATCATGCTTCAAACTAGCTTCCGAGATGTTGCTCATTTCTTGCCAACTGATGTCTCCGCATTCCGCACTCGTCCATCAGCAGCTTCCCATTGCCCATCCAAGTTGAGACCAGAGCTGATCCTGCTTAGCTTTCATAGGCAGGGTGACAGCTCAAGCTCCAGATCACACCTCCTGCCCCTCATTATTTGGTGATTGACTAGTCTCCTGTTTCAAGGACACTGATAGAACTACAAGATCAGGTATTTCTTGATGACTCAGTTCTCCTTCATTAATGTCCTAGCCCTGATATTAAGGAGACTGCAACTTTCCTTGTTCCCAAGATCAGGAAGCACCGACTCTCTATAATAGCATTGTTTTGCAGTTTGTGTCTGGCTATAATAATTACCCCTGTTTCTTTAAGACAGCACTGCTCATGTGAGAGTGTCATATGTATTTCTGATTGCAGGACAGAGTTGATTCTTCAGTGTGGGAAGTATGGCAATTATATCTTTGACCCTAATCTTTGCAGCTTTTGTACAGGTGGTTTTTAGTTGCTGCACTGCATTGTGAAAGAGCGCATCTGACCATGAAGTCACACATGAATTGCCAAGTGATGCACTGTCTGTTACTTAAACAGTTTGGTTTGGCTTTTGCTTATTGCTCTTGGACAGATGGGTGGGATGTGCTGAAGACGCCAAGCATTCACCTGTTGCTAGTCTTAGCACATGGAGCCTTTTGCTGGTTGTTAAGCATTTGTTTTGGCTGTGAGCCTTAGAAAGTCCATACATCATAATATGGAGCTAAGCTGTCGTGTTGCTGTGGATCATTGTTTTGCCAGAGACTTAATACGTAAAAAGGGGGGGGGAGGGGGCTGCTTTTTTCACACCTCACTTGGTATCAGTATTTCTGCTGCACCTGAGGTGTTTCTGTATCTCCAACTGTTGTGTGACACATGGGACGCCACTTGATTCAGGTTATCAGTGCTAGCAGTCGGAGAAGAGAGACGTGGTTCTCTGACTCTTAATTGAAATTCAGCCTTTCGATCAGCTTAGTTAGCAAAAATAGGCCTGAAGGTGCATGCAGATCTTCCACCCCTCTGTCTGGAGTGCGGTTTTACAAAATTCAGAGTCAGGTTCCTTGGCAACTGAATAAGCTCTTTATATGAAGGCTTAAAAGTTTCTTCGAAAACCAGATTCACTAGAAATGAGTATTCTTTGTACATATTTTTCCAAAAACCAACTGGGTGTTTGGTTGGGAACTTTAATTAGAGGAGAATACATAAGCATGCTCTCATCCTTTGAGGTAAAAGAAAGGGCTGCTATACTTTTAGAAATCCAAGGTTGGACTAAAAGGAAGAAAAAAGTTGCTTAGGATGCTGCAGAGAGAAATACATGATTTGTGCCAGGGATTATATAATGGTATTGTGTGCAGTGAGAAATCCCAGGGGCACTGTTACTCTGGATGTTACCCTGCAGATGCCCAATCTCATCTGATCTTGGAAGCTAAGCAGGGTCAGGCCTGGTTAGTACTTGGATGGGAGACCGCCTGGGAATACTGGGTGCTGTAGGCTTATACCATAGTCTTTCGAGACTGAAGGTTGCCAACCATTATTTACAAATATGCCAGTATAGCATGAGGCAGACAGCATGCACTCCTAGAAGGCAGCAGCTCCACTAGTCCAAATCTGATCCCCTGAGAGAGACCTTGAATCCACAAGATACTTCTAGTTCTCACTCTCTCTTTCTCTGCTTCACTCCCTTCCATAACTATTGTTTCTCTCGTCACATACCCCTTCTGTTAGCCCCTCCCCTTTTCTAGAGCAGGGGTGTCCAAACGTTTTGGTGCTGGAACCGCATTGTGTATCTGACACAGTGTTAAGGGCTGGAAAATAAATAAGTAATAAATTGATGGAGGACCAGTGTGCTGAGAGTTTGAGTACAATAAGTGGGTGGGGGTGGAAGGAGGAGTAGAAGGCAAAATTGAATTGCACAGGAAAAGGGGAGAATGGATTTTGAAAAAGCATCAAGCAACCTATGGTGCAAATCTCAAACATTTTTGTTTTACCTAACATTATATTTTAGGTCTCTGAGCATCGGTATATATCTTATTCAGCCACTAGAGGTGCTGAATGTAATGCAATGTAATGGAATAATTTCTTTCCATTCCATTACATTACATTACGTTCAGCACCTCTAGTGGTGCCAGAAGTGCATTTTTTGAGTTATTTTTAGCCCTGAGAGGCTGGGGAACCACGGGGGCCAGATAAAATCCTCCCAAGGGCTGGATTTGGCCCCTGCGCCAGAGTTTGGACACCCCTGATCTAGAGGGAGGATCACTTCCAAACTCTGATTGTTAACTCATTCAAATGCAAGGAAGAGTCTGTTAACCACCTCTCATTCATTAACTCCCTGCAACCAAACGTTACTGTCTATTAACCTATCAGAGGAATAGTTAGTCATATATGGTAACATTACAAAGAGGTCTCCAAGGTCTACTAAAAGATGTTTGAAAATGACAGCGAGGCTAATGAACTTTGATCAAGAGTGTCTTCAAATATTGTGGGTTCAGTTTCCTGAAGAAAGGGGGCAGAGCAACATCTGTGTGTGACATGACAGATGAGGTAACGTTGTTGTCTACAACTAATGTAGATCCACAGCATCTTTTTTTTCTAATTGAGCTTGGAAAAGACAGAAAATTCGAGAAAGGCAAGTAGAATAGGCAGCAAGTGAAACAGATGGAAGGTGATAAACCGAAGCTTGCTTCATGTACAGGTTAAATAACACGATGACTAGGTACTTGGCAAAACAAGGCTAAACTTGAACAGTGGCAAAACAGCAGCAAATCTTCTGTCAAGTATGTGTGCTGTATTGAGGAAAACTACTGCAGATTTCAGTATACTCTGAACCTAAAGGGGGGAAAGGCCAGAATCTCATGCAAGTGGACTTGCATCCCAAACTAAATCTCCATGTAACACTGCAGCAGTGCCGGTGTGGGCTACACAGCATCGCGGGGAATTTTTGGCTGTTGGAGATCTCCTCGGGATAAGGGGGCATTTGTCCCCTGGCCCTGGGGGTAAGTCCCAGCAGCTACAACAGGTCAACTCTATATTGCTGGTCCACGTCTGTTTTGGTCCATGCAGGTGGATCAGTCCCAGGAAAAGGGTCAGGATTTGGCATGTGCCATCACCCAACTTCTTCTAGGCCCAATCTGCCCAATTCCTGCCCCCCGCTCCCCCCGCCCCCGCTGGGCTTACCTGCTCTGGCAGGCCTCTGCCAACATCTGTGGAAAGACTCTGGCTTGTACTGCTGCAAAGCACTTTATGGAGCTTTTGCAGTAGCCATTGCCAGCAGGGTATGCAGGAGATGTGTGAAAGTAGTGATGCTCTTTCATGATTGTGACCTTAAACCATACGAAGTTGCAAGTCTTCTAATAACAATGACAAGAAGTCTTAAAAAAAACCCTGGAAGAGGAATTGGATTTTGTCTCCCCCAGATTTCAGAAGATATACTTTTCAGCTTATCTGAAAAACCAATAAAAGCCAGAGACTTGATTTTTTTTTTGTGCCTTAAATTTAGATTCATACAATGCTTCTTGTGAACACAATAACTAACAAGTAAATTTTTAACATGCCTCTGTCTTGGAAATCAAAGCAGTGTGTTTGCTATACCCTGCTCAAAGCAGTCTTGAAATGCATTTTGGACTGAGTTCCTACAGAAATCTGGAAATACATTTTCTTGTCTTTTTGGGTCTTGTGCCCTCTATCTGGCAAGCCCATCATTCTTGCTTGGTTAAAACTGTCACATCCCCAAGTCACATTAATCATTTTGCAGATCTCCTTCTGTTCCAGTAACTATATAGGCCGCCGAAAGACAGAGAGCCAAATTCTTGTAGGAAGTTTTCAGTTTCTTCTGATTTTTACTGCAAGGTTGTGATTCGGTTTTAAAGGTCCAGTTTTGACTGATCTTTACTCCTTCCCTTGAGAGCGGCCAAGATGAGCTATGAATGAGGACTTCTCTTGTTCACATATTGTCTCTGTCTTGAATTCTTGCTAGGTTGTGACTTCAGGCAAGCCACCCCAGCAGCAATGTGGGGTAACAGTGCTTGCTCTGAAGGTTGCTGTGAAGTGCTCTGCATGCTCAGAAAGTGCTATATACCAATGCTAATTATTATGATTAATTATAAAAGCAGCCTCATTTGTTAGAAGGGAGGGCTAGAAATCAAGATTTGGGCATCAAAGGGACAAATAAAAAAGGATATTAAGAACTCTCATTAACTGTATTATGGCTTTACAAGAAGTTTCATTATTTTAGGGGACTTGCCTCAACGTTTGTTTTAAAAATTGCATGTGTGAAAAGTTTTTACATTTTCAGAAGTGCTGTTTATTCTGACAGTGTTCTTCTCTTGGCTTATGTGACCTACAGTCACAGCATCTTCAGAGATATCTACTTGTTTATGGAAAGCACTGAACACTGTTTGTACTTGAATTGTGGCTTAATGTGCAGATCCACTGACCTTTTATTCCAGAGTTCCAATCAAGACTGTCACTTAGTGCTGTGTGACCATAAATCATTACTTCCCCCACTAGTCAATCACCAGCCGGTTGTGTTCCTTAGTATGCTGAGATGTTGTTGCCTTGTTAAATTTGAATTAGCATTGTCTGGTGGATTGAGCAAATTGCTGGATGCTCTTTTGAATGTGTCCTGCTCAGTCGTATCTTTACACTGTATTTTGACCTTTGTCTAATTTTTCCACAAATGTTTGATTGGTTAAAGTGGTGGTGGGTGAACTGCTGAGGGTCGGCTTCAGAGGTAACCTAAGGATGGAAACAGATTCAAACTGAACAACAGACTTCAGAGCCTTTTTCAGTGCAGAGTGCAGGCTTTATGCCCTCGTACTTGTCAAACTGGTTATCCATGCTCTGATAATCTCCAGAAAGTCTAAACTGTTAAACTAGTTGAAAACTGGCCTAGTTTTGGGTTCATTTGTTTTCTGTTTGAATACTGATAGTGTGTTCAAAATCTTTGGATTAGAAATAAGAGCAATAAACACACTTATGTTAATTGTTGACACAGTTCACTGACATTTAGAGTGTGTCTGAATGTAGTTTGAATGTATTCAATATTTTAGTATATTACACATTTTCCACTTCATTAAAAACCTTGCATCTACTGTCGGTTGCAAGACTCTGAAGATATCAAACCTTTCAACATATTACTTTGATTAAAAAAAGGAAATTAAAGAGCTTCTGCTCTTTTGATTTGGAACAAAGTTCAAATTTTTATATTTAGCTTAGAATTTAAATGTGCTTTTTAAATGATAAAGAAAATAGTATCCGTATTTTCTTGAGGCAGATGGCACAGAAAAGATACTTTGTTACAACCCAAAGGCAAGGAGGGCTTTCATCCCTTCTGGTTTCTTCCTCCAGGCCCTTGCTTTCTGCTTGCTTTGAAAGTGCCCCAGTTTTGTTGGACTGAGATTATTGCTACGAGGAGGGGCAAAAAAGAGTGTTTATGCATTGTTATGAATCATGTCCCTTTCAATCAGAGCTTCTATGTGGAAAGAAAAGAAGGAAAATGTACAGGTTCTGATTGGGTTAATTTTACGAGTAAAACATGATAAGAATGCTGTAGGATGAGACCCAGGTTTCTGCTAGTTCAGCATTCTCTTGGAAGTCTACATACTGTTGCTCCCCTGCAATAGTTCCCCGAGGCGTACTGTCTCTGAACCTGGAGATAGCGTACAGCCATCATTACTAGTAGTCATTGACAGACACTCTCCATGGGTTTGTTGAATCCCCCGGTGGTTCTCTAACGCCAGGATCCACTTTTTAGAATGTCGGTCTGTCAGGACCAACTGGAAGTGATGCCATTAACCTGGAAGTGATGTCATGGCTGGAAGCGACACCTTTAATTTAGGCTTCAAAACTAAGCTGTGGTCAGGCAAAGGTCCCATTAAACAGCATGGTCATGCTGTTTTTTTTGCATAGTCCGGTTTTTAGACATTCCAGCTCAGCAGTCAAAGCAGAACACAAATTTTGATCCTTCTTCAACCACACAGCCCTCTTTCCTCTCCAGTATCTCACCTATTCAGGGCAAAGCACCATGCCTCTCTCCGCCCTGCACAGCAGCTCTGTATTTTCAGCTCTGTATTTTCAATAGGGGCTGACCTAGGTGCTGTATGACCACCTGAAATTGGTTCATAATCCACCTAGTGGGTCCTGACCCACAGTTTGAGAAATGCTAGAATCCCCTTTTAAAGGCATCTAAGTTAGGGACTAAGACCTCATCTTGAGGCAGTGAATACCAACAGGCTAAGTATGAGCTGTGAGAAGCACCTCCTTTTGCCCATCCTTCCTGCCAGTCAGCTTCATTGGATGACCCCTGGTTCCAGTATTGTGAAGGAGAGAGAAAAACTGATCTTTCTCTCCTGCCCCATCCATAATGTATACGTCTCAATTATGTGTCTCTTCAGTCACTTTCCGCCCCTAATCTCAGGGGTTCCAAATGTTGTAGCATTTCCTTGCAAGGAAGGTGCTCCAGCATTCTGATCATTTCGGTTGCTTTCTTCTGTACCTTTCCCAGCTTTTCAGAATGTATTTTAACAATGTGGTCTTTTTCGGTATGTATTTTAATGATGCGGTGACCAGAACTATGCACAGTCTTCCAAACAGGTCTGCACCATAGATGTATAGAAGTTTGGCTGAGAAGACAAGCATTGTTTCAGCATTTTACTTTGAATTATTTTAATTCGGAAATTAGGAACTGTTTCAGTGGTGAAACTCTGTAGAACCCCGCATAGATGACCCTTAAGACTTATGCATTCTCAGCATGTGTTTGGTTTGATTTATAATACATGGAGAATTCTACACTTAACCCATTTTCTTCCTTGTTCTGGCATGTTTTAGCAAAAGGAGATTTTAGTGCCTTGAGCCTTTTAACTTTGAATGTTTCAATAACACAGTCCGTTTTGGAGTCATTACTCCTTTCCAAAGGGGATGATAGAATGCAAGACTTTCAGAGAATAGATAGGTAGGATGAAGCTTTCAAATGATAGAAAGCCGCACATGAGGTATCTTTTGCTAGGCTGCATCAATTCGGGTTGCTGAAATGACTGAACACAGAACTCTATGCACATATAAAACTAGTGCATCCTAAAGATTTTCTGAGAACAATGGTTCCCAACCTTCTGCCCCTTTAAGGCAGGGTTGGGAATCTTCTGAGGACCCATGGGCAATGGTGCCCAACACTACTGGGTTCTCCCTGCTGCAGACAGGGAGGTCGGAAACCCTGTTAAAAACCCATTTCTTACCACACAGTCGTCATTGTTGGGGAGAACCCTGAAGTGACAGGTGCTGCCGCCTACAGGTCTCCACTCTTCACCAACCCCCTTAAGGGGGAAGGATTTTTAAAATGTGTGATGGAGGGTCATGACCATGCCCTGTAGGGAACAGCTGACTTAGAACCTTGCTCCTGAAATGCTAGTTCTGTATGTGCAGGGAATTCTTCTGCATGGAGAAGCACTCGTACATTTAGTTGCCCACCTGATGCAGTACAATTCAGCAACAGGTACCTTAGACAGAAGCCTTGATTTTCTTAGAAAAGTTATTGGGTGAACATACTGGAGGTGCCTGCTATTGTTCCATATATTTGGTTCAATTTGCTTGATGGAGCTGCTCATTTCAGCTTTGCTGTACTGTCCTGGCCTGTTGTAACAAAAGGAGATTTTAGTGGCCAGACCTGATTGCCTTTCTTTTTTTCTTTTCTTTCTGCATTCAGTGGGATCATATCTTTCCAGGTCTTCTAGTGAATGAAATATCCCATAAAAATTAAATGACTATTAAAGTGTGTTTAAAAGTCCTCTGCCCTTTACTTTTAAAGTGGCTTAATGTTTTATGAGGCAGTTCTTTAAAGAGTTTTATAGGGTAACTCTCTTAATATAAATTTGAGTTTTATGGGGGCATTTCTACCTGTAAAACCCTGCAGGCAGGTGCTGTCCGCTCTTCAAAGCATAAATCAAAACAAAAAGAGCAAGGTGGGGACCATTCAGGGCAGAATGGCCTATCAGTGACTCTTTGACAAGATTAATTTAACAGCAGATTGTTGTAGGTGAACAGAAGTACAGATGATGATGTTTCAGATTCATGGTGATTGGCTCTAATCACTTTGGAGAGTGTGTAACAAGAGATGGATTTCTTCTCAACTGCACTGCAACCAACTCTGTGGTATTCATTACTGGTCATGTTTGGAGATCAGGACTGGACTTGATGCGCCATTTGTGTGGCATGATAGTTCTCATCTCTGTAGATTGAGTAGCATTACAGGTGTTATGTTTAGGCAGAGTAGATAACAGTGAAATGAATTGTAGTACCTGAGTACTTTAACTCAGTGGTTCTCAAACTTTTAGCCCCACTTTTTAGAATGAGAATCTATTGGTCTTTGAGACCCACCAGAAGTGATATCATGACTGGAAGTGACATCATCAAGTAGGAAAATTTTTAACAATCCTAGGCTGTAATCCTACCCACACTTACCCAGAAGTAAGTCCCATTTACTGCTATTGTTAAAACATATAAATAATAGCCTGTTAAAAGTACAGATCTGTAACATTTCCCCAAATGCAGTCACATATCATGTAGTATCAAGTCTGATATATTAAAAATAAAATATTGAAATGAATGGGGACGCACCTGAAATTGGCTTGTGACCTACCTAGTGGGTCCCAACCCACAGTTTGAGAAACACTGCTTTAACTTAAATAGTGTCATGATTTCCCAATTAAACCAGGAGTTTGGTACCAGCTGTTGTATTGCGAAGGCTGGAAAACTAAGGATAACTGATGCTTGGCCTAAAAAGATGTTTGCTTTTTTTTTCTTCAGAAGAGTAATTGTGTTATTGGAAATTTGTGCTTGCTCAGATAGGTGCAATCACTGTGATCCAGCATCAAAAACAGAAAGTTGCTTGGAACAACTTTCCATTTGGGTTACAGATGCTGTTGTCAGGATAGGTATCTGTTCCCCAATAGTCATTGAACTAGCTGAACGTGCTTTTAATATGCATGAGAATACATATTCTCATATGATGCAAGCAGTTAGGGTTAGGTAGTCCGGGTCAGAATACATAGCTCTACCTAGCAACCAGGGATGGGAAAATCCAGCGCTGCTTGACTCGAGTCACTGAGTCTCCCCCCCCCCCGCAACTTGACTTGAAAAAGAGTCCCAACAGGGGCACTTTCTGAGTCTGAATGTGGGAACATTCAATGAGGATTCCCATTTCCCACCAGCCACTGTGGAAAGTGTGATCACTATGAACTACCTTCTCTGTCTCTCTTCCCTTCCCACCCAGTTGTTAGGCAAGAACCCCCTTGGGCTCCTCCTCTTGCTCTCCCTCAGCCCCCCCAAAAATGACAATGCCCATCCTTTGTCCAATGATCATTCCTTCCTTCCTTCCTATCAGAGATGGGAAAAGAGAGCCCAGTCCCACCTCTCCCTTCTGCTCACATTAACCCTTTCCTGCCTCCTGGCTAGAACCTCCTTGCTGCTTGCCCGGTTGGAATGCTTACCCACGAGGATTTTCACATGGCAAAAACAGTAAGCAAACCCCCCAAACACAGGCAGACATGAGTCAGCATGTGTGGGGACGAGTGCTAAGTCAGGGGCCCCTGACTTGAGTCTTTTTCAGAGTCTTCCATGCGCATGACCCACAAGTCACTAGGTCACCCAAAATCACGCATTTTCGAGTCTGAGTCACTGACTCGAGTTTCCAACCCTGATAGCAACTATTCCAACATAGTTCCTGCTGCACAAATGCTTTTGGATGGAAGCTTGAGAGGGACCTTACTGAAGAATATCTTTGGTGGTGATAGCTGCTTACTGCTGTCTATGAACCACCTGTGCTTTGTTGTGTCCAAGTGCAACAGGAGTGAAATCTGTCAAGCAGGAAGTACAGGTCCAACCTTGTTATACACAGATTTTTTATACACGGGTTTAACTCAGCATGAATGACCACTGCAAATGAGAAGGAATGTGCTGATCCCTGGAGAAGAGGAAAAATGCATCCCTTTAAAATCACAGTTTTAAAAATTGGTTTTTTTACTGTTGTAGATCATTCCATTCTTCAGCTGAGCTAGGCAAAGGCAGGGGGTCCTTTGCATTTCTAATTGCTGACTGCCTCTCTACAATAGTAAGAAAAGCTGTTTTTAAACCACAATTGTAAAGGGACGTACTTTTTATTTTTTTAAAACTGCTTTTATTTAATACATTTTATGGTATCAGCAGGGAGTCCCAGAATCAAACCCCTGCGGAGGTTGAGACAAGACCTTATTCCATTAGGAGCAGTGGAGGGGCAAGAAACCTGAAGTGGGTCTATTTTTTCACTGTTTTTTTATCCACTGATTTTTTTTTATCCGCTAGGGGTTTTGGAATGGAACCCTAGCGGATAACAAGGGACAAACTGCACTAACAATGAGCCTGTGAAAATTCCTGCTTAAAAGTTGTCCAGCCACTTTACTGTAGTATTTAATTAGTCAAAGCAGTCCTAGTTTCTATGCTGTTGATACAACAAGGTGGTGGCTATCCTGGGATAACCATCAGGAGGTATTAACTTTTAAGATCAGAATTCAGCTAGCAAGCTAAATAGCATAAAGGCTGCTAGTACTTACCTGTTTAAACTGATGTATTAGTAAACTATTCCTGTATCGCTGACATACGTCTACTCCAGGGAAGGAAAAAAAAAACTAATTCTGTGGTCTCTAATTAAATATTAAGGGTGCATATGATAAATATTTAATTGGTCAGGTATATTATGAGTGATGAAGAAATGCCGTTCTTTCACAACTGTCTCTGTCTAGCTTGTCTGAACAGAGTTTCGCTGTACCAGGATCTAGTTAGCAGACTACAAATATTAAAATAATGCTTAGCTTGCAGTTCCACCATGTCTTGAAAAAAGTTTTGTTTTTGTTTTAAATAAGACCTGGGTATCTGGAACCCTGTGATCTATTTGGAACTCTGCATTTAGTCTTAATAATTTATAGACTGGGGAGGGGGGGGTGGAGAGTTTGAAAAATCTTAAATAATTGTTCACAGCTAGGGCACAAAGATAAGGCCTGTTTGAAAAGGCCTGTTAAACCATTCCCCTTGCTCAATGATTTTCTGTTGTGATTTCAGAGTCTTATTAGAGATTCAGGACCCAATCCTATCCAATATTCCAGCATTGATGCAGCTGTTGTACAGGATTGAAAGAGACCACTGACACCAAGCTAAGTTTAAGGCTTTTATTGGGAGGAATGGAACCTGAACCAAACAAATCAAAATGACCGTGTTCCAAAAGACCTGAAGCAGGCAGGCTTGAGGCAGGCACGAGGCAGCAGGACTTGAGACAAGCCAGGCAAAGGCTGGGTGGTTGTTCCCTTCTCTGGTTCTCAGAGGCTCTCCCAGGGGCTCCTTTCAGCAGCTCTCCCTCAGAGCTCAGGTTTCAGCTCCGCTCTGCAGCTTGGTCTCTCCCAGCTTGCTCCTTTGCTTCTCTTCCTGGAGGTGTCTGCAGCTTGCTCTTCCAGCTCCTTCTCTGCAGACGCTCCCCAAAGCTCCTCACAGCAGCTCTGTGGCTTGGTCTCTCGTCCTGCAGAGCCCGGTCTTGAAGCTCCTCTCAGCAGCTCTTCGCTGGTGGTCTCTGAGCTCCCTGTGCTGCTGCAGCCCCTTTTATAGCCTCAGTGGCTCTGCACACAGCAGCCCTCTACCTTTCTTTTGATGGTACTGCAGCCTTTTTGCACACGGCACTTAAGTCTCCTGCTAAGCCCCTCCCAGTCCTCCTTCTGACTCTCCAATGCAGTTTTCCATTTGGTCCTCCAACTCTCAAGGGCCTGTTACAAGGTACTCAGCAAGTGAGCCTATTGGCTCAGACAAAACTTTGTAACTATTGGCTCAGACAAACTCAGACAGGCTGTCTATTGGCTCATGAAAGGCACAGCTACGATCCTACCAGGCCAAGTTACAGCAGTCAGCTGAGCCCACGTTCTGCACATATCACAGCTGTGCCAATGGCTTTTGTGCTGCAGTCTTTGGTGGAGGGGGACAGTCATGGAGGCCTCCTCAAGATAAGGCCTTCCCTTTCCTTGGGGCTGCACTGTGGTCGCATTGGCGCTGGAAAGTTGAATAGGATTGGGCCCTCATTGTCTTACAGCCCAATCCTATGCATGTTTACTCAGTAATAAATCCCATTAGAGTCAATGAGCTTATTTCCAGGTAAGTGTGCATAGGATTGCCCCCTTAGAACCACTCCCAAGAGCTTAGAGCAGCTTGCATAGGCAGTCCTCATAGATACAGCCAGACATGCATCCTTTCTGCAATGGACATGTCCTGGGCAGTAGCGTAGCTAAGGAGATGCAGGGGGTAGCAGTTGCACCGGGCATCAAGCTTTAGGGGGGCAACAAGCTGAGCTTGACACTAATGACCAAAATTGTGAAAATCTTGGTGTGTATGAATAATACCATCATGTTATATATCATTGGAAAGGTTATTTAATGCAGAATGCTATGAAATAAACTGCATTGGAATATATTTATTCTATCAAAAGTTATGGCTATTTAACCAGAAAATAAAAACACAATTGTCTTATGGAACAAAAAGTGGATTTGCTTAACTCCAAACTGACCTATGAGACTGTTTGTTATGACAGCCAATGAGATGTTATTATGATACAGAATGGAATTAATAACTTTTTATTTATTTACTTAATTAAATTTGATTTTATCATGCAGGAGTACAAAATCTTCTTTGACCCCTGGTAGCAGATAGATGTCTTAGCTACACCACTGACTGGGGGGAGGCAGCAGATCAAGTGGGTGGTGAGCTGCTGGGGGGGGAGGTGGTTTCCTCCCAATTTTCACTTTTTAAAAAGCCCGGGCATGATGTCACTTCCAGTTCTGACCTCACTTCCGGGGCAACATTTTGAGCTTGGCACTGGGCAACACAATCATTGGCTATACCACTGGTCCTGGGCCTTCACACCATTACCTAGGTTTATTGCATGTTTATACATAGAGGGCTTACAAGTGCAGCTAGTTCAGACCCCAGCTAGAAGGCCAGGTTATCCACCCACAAGTCTGCTATAGATCATATCATGCAGTCCAAATCAGAGTGAGCAAGGGAACATCCTCCCCCCATTCAGCCAAGCAAACTAAACCATACATTGCATGAGAAGGTGGCAGTTCTCCATTTAACCTTTGCCAGGTTTGTAGCTGAGCTGATGCAGGGAAGAAAATCCTTCGCATTCTGTGAACAATCCCACCTATTGAGTCTTCGGAGAATAAATTTTAACAGGGCACAGCTTAGCACTACCAGACATCCTATCTTTTTTTGTGTGGCCATCCCTGAAGTGACTTAGGTGTCAGTACCCAGAATCCTGTAGATCTTGACTAATAGGCTCCAGAATAAAAATCGTAATATACATTCTGTCCGTTTATCCAACTGTGCCTCAAACTCAGTGAAGATCTTTTTTTCCTTTTGCTGTTCCAGGGAGAATCGTAGGCTTTTACATGTCTAATCTTTTAACGCTGGTCTGTTTCCACTTTAAATTTTGCTAATGGCCAGCTTGGTACCATGACTTCTTGTGTCTGCCGTTCCTTTTAACTTAAATAGCGCTTTCCCCTCTAATGCCTAAATCACTTTCTCATCATGCCTTTCAGTAAAACCAGGGAGTAAGGGTGGAAAAATAATATGCCGTTCGGTGTACTTCTGTCTCTGACTGTTAATTTGCACTGCGATGCTTCTATAAATGAAGTGATAGGATGCAAGTATAAATTCATACAAATATATTGGAATGCATCCCACATTTAAATGAAATTAATTTAACTTAAATGTAAAGAACAAACAAACAGTTCTTGTTATGATTGGGGTTAAATTGGTTTTGCAGCTGGCGTTTGTGGCAACCCAGCTGTTTCTGGAGATGCAGCAGAAATGCATTTTTAAAAATGGTATGGATTCTGTGTCCATAGATGCAAGGATTAAAACTTAAGAAATAGCTCGTAGAAAGCTCTAGGGTGCTTTACCATTTCCCTGACTTACTGGGATTCTGCCAGTACACCTGATTCCTGACATTTAGTGGTTCTGCTATTCTAGTTTTCAGCTTCTGAGCTCTGAATGTCAATTGGAGGTGTGGAAAACCTTTGGCATATGAAGTAAAAATAAAATAGATACTTCCACTGTTTGTGTGCAGGCCTCTTTTTAAATGCATGACTCAATGTTCTTGGTTGCTATCATCTTGGCATTTATGCATATCACAGGTTTTTTTTGTTTCTTTTTTGTTGACATCTGATTTGTGCACAATTGACATTTATTGGTACAAATGGGACTGTGGCTTAACAGAATAGGAACCGTAAAAACCCTGTAAATTTCTGAGTGATCCTGGGGATCACATCACTGCCTTCCCCCTGCCCCTGCCACTTAAGGGGGCAGAGGCCAGGGCTCTTAGGCTGGGGTGTCGAGATGCCCCAGTTTGAATACCTTTGGCCTATGGTACAGCTCAGTGGTGGGAGGAAGAGAGAGGTGAGGGTGAAGGTGCACCAACAAGAAATTTATTGTGGGTGTAACTTTACAAATATAGGGTAGGAGAATCAAAAGTAAAAGCAATTGAGTGTTAGCCATTTATCCCACTGTGCTGTGATGCAAGTAGTTACTATGGACAGGAAGGGAAACAAAAAAAAAAAAGAGAACAGAGGAAATCTTGTACTTTAATTTGATTAGGTCATATTGGGATGTGTTAAAACGTTTCTGCTGGATGATGTCACTTCTGGCCCCCAACATCACTTTCAGGTTAATGACATCACTTCTGGTGGGTCCCAACAGATTGTCTTTCTAAACAGTGGGTTCCGGTGCTAAAGTGTTTGAGAAATACTGTCCTAGCTGAACCAGTTTGGTGGCAGGACAGGCATAGATGTGAGGTAAGGAATGTAAAGGTTTCCATATCTCTGGACTCTACCCTATTTTCCTATCACCTACTGCCTACTGCAGACTTGTGGCTTTCTGCTACCAGGTGGGAGTGCCAGGTAGACCAGCTTCAAAGATCTAACCATATGCTCTTCTATTATGCAGTACCCATGCAGGATTCCTGTGACTAATATTCCTTAATGATTTGTCAGCAGGTTTCCCTGAAATACCATAGTTCAGTCTTTCCTTTGGCTCTTGCTAATACTTGACACAGGGAAGGTGTATTAAAAAGTGATGGGAAGGAAAATTCCTTCTTGGTGTTGTGGAAGAATACTGCTTTACTAATGGCCCCCTTTGGTGGCTGTCTGGAATCCCAGCAGTAAAGCCAACATGCTTGGGGGAATGAGATGTTTTATCTAGAAAATGCATTCATTTAGTGGTAGCAGTAGCACTAATGCAAGGCCTTCTACTTCCAGTTTCCAGATTAATCAATGGAATAACAAAATAGGAATGTTTTCATTTCTGTTGTGAAATACCAGGAGCTCTTATGACCATGATTTGATTGTGAAGTGCCTCCAATCTGTTAAAAAATAAAGTAAAAAAGAGCCCACTGAATGTTGGGCATTCCAGTTTTTCGCCTTTTAAATTTTTCAACTGCTGCCTGCATCTGCAACTCTAGAACAGTGATACAGCTATAGACATAATTTGAGCAAGCACACTTTCTCTCATTCTCTAGCCCTGATCCCATAATTTTGATCTATAGACCAAAAAAAGAAGCATGTAGTTTAGCACAGAGTAAAGCTGTAATAATGTGTGAGCAAGTGTGTACAGACAATCCAATTTAAAACCATGTTGACTGTAGAATAATATATTTGGGTTTGAAATTGGAGAGACAATCATTTGTGTAATTACCTAGTTCCTTTAATAAAGCAGGAACCCAGTTTTTATCATCCTCTTTAAACATAAACCTTTTTTTTTCTGGTTTCAGAGTTTTTTTGTGTGTGTGCCCCTTATAGGCCCCTGAAAGGAATAGTCAAGTTAGGATTGGAATGACATGTTTTGACAGTATGTAATTGTGGCCAAATAGACTGAATCCAGAGTGTTGGTGCACCAGAAATCAAAGCGAGGAGTGGGATTCTTGTTGTCCAGGCTTTCTGGAGTCTAGGTATGTTCACACCTGTGATGTGTGGTGAGGTCCAGGCCCAGGGAGGCACAACCACATGAATACATACTCATTCTCCTCTCTTCCTCCCCCCTTAAGCTCCATCTCTCTCAGTAGATCAGCTATTTTCAACCAGTGTGCCATGGCACATTAGTGTGCTGTGAGTGGTGTGCAGGTGTGCTATGAAAATTTGGGTGTGGGTCACTTGTTAGTAGGGCAATTGGGGGATGTGAGCCCCCACCAGCAGAGCAGTGTCAAAAAACTGATGGTGTGCCTTGACAATTTTACCACCTTGTCAGTGTGCCATGAGGTGAAAAAGGTTGAAAATCACTGCAGTAGATCTTACCTTCCTTGGAATACATACAAAATCCCCCCTCCGGAAATAATTTTAAAAAGAACTCACTTCCTTCCCTACAGCTAGGAAGAGCGTGACAACAGGCCCTCTAAGGCAGCTCCACTGCTGCCTTCTCTGGTGCTTTAGAGAGCTGGTCTCTTCGTACACAGGTCACATTTGATGGTGGATGGCCCCTCCCCGAGCCTCCTAACAGCTGGAAATAGCCACTCTAGAAGCAATCTGGCAGTGCACGTGATCATGATGATGTCATTGTGTCACTGTCAAATTGTTTCTAGGTGCCGCACCATCTCTCCAGTAAGTACAGGGCGTGTTGCACGGCATAGGGGGTGACACGGTCCCTGGGCGGCATGCGTACTCAGGACTTCATTGCATTGAGTCCTTTCTGTGGTTTTTCATTTTTGAATCCTGTAACTGTGTCAGCTACCTCCTGGAAGCTCAAATAAAAACCAAGTTCTATTGCTTGGCCACTGTGGCCACTTTCATTATTTGCAGGAGCTGCTCGGTGTAAATAACTGATTTAGAGCAATTCAAAATCTAGTTTGATTTGTTTTGCAGCAGTTACCCAATTCTGTTTTAAACATCACAAGCCTCTCTGTTGTTAACAGTCCTGCTTAATTAATGCTTTTTATGCCAAGTACCTACTCTAAAAGTTGACTATTGTTGTTTGGCCATTAGTTGACAACAATATTAGGTCAATTGAGTAAGCATATTTTTTTGCCCCAGGCCAAATGTTAAGCCTTAAGGCCAACACAATAATTGCTTCTTCCACAAGAAAGGGGAAAAAAAAAACACCCAGTATAACAGTTCATCACTAAAATACTGATTTATCTTCGAGTCACGTGTATGTTTGCCAAGCCAGGTGAGTAGTGAACTTTTAGTAGGAAGGTTAATGACTGATCCTCAGGAGAGAGGTCACAATTCTTCCACCGCTATTTAAGTTCAGGTTCAGATGCAAGTTACATGATACCGGAATTCCTTTCCTTTTTTAATTTCCCATCTAAAAGCACAGTGGAGTGTTGAATCCACCCAGGAATGATGTGAAGGTCACATAAACATGCATCTTTGAATTATGGAGCTACAATTCTTTCACGAAAGCTTGGTGATGTCAGATACTACAACAGCACAGAGTAGTTTATGCAGCCACCAGGATCCTGAGATGGTATTATAGCTCGGTAATTCAAAATGCACTCAGTTTGTGCCAAACTTTCAAACTGCTTATATCTTTTTGCCTGAATTCGTGCTTTGTCAGGTGCTGCTGAGATCAGAGGCTACTAGCCAGACATCCAGCAACATCTGCAGTGCTACCAGGTTGTGGTGTAAGTTGGATCTATACTTAAGCACTCTCTGCCAACAGGGTCTCTTTGCAACTTCTGTTGAGTCAGGTAGCTGTCAATTAGGAAGATATTTGGTTCTAGACATACTATATAACTGGTCCCTCGTTTTTCTCGAGGGTTCCATTCCTAGAACCCACGCGAATACCGAATTTTGCATGAAACAAAGTTACACAAAATTCAGGGTCTACCCAGCTGCAAATGCAACCAGAACCTTCCCCTGGTTGCATTCAGAACTGTTCTGAGGGCCATGGAGGCCATTTGCAGCCTCCATGGGCCTCAAAATGGCTTCCAGAGGTCCTAGAAGGCACTTCTGGTTTTCGGGCAGCCTCCATGAGCCTCAGAAAGGCCCCTGAAAGCCTCAGAGGCCATTTCTCTGGAGGCGACTGAAGCTGTGGTCCAGTCACCTTCAGATGCTCTTCTGAAGGAGGCTCTTCACCCAAAAACCAGAAGTACCCTTTCCTGGACCTCCAGAGGCCATTTTGAGGCCTGTGGAAGCTGCACGCGGTCTCCATGGGCCCCAGAAGAACCTCCAGAGGTGACTGGAGCACAACTCCTGTCTCCTCCGCAGGGCTCAGCTGGGACCAAGTCTGGCTCTACGCAGGTCCTGGGGACCTGTATTGTACCAGATTCATGAATAGACATTTCACAAATAAAGAGGCTCCACCTGTACACACTTCTATGCTGGTTTTCTAGGAATTGATGTTCAGGATGCAATCCTGAACATCACGCTTAACCTGAGAGTAAGTCTCATTGAACTCAATGCTGCTGTGTAGAAATGCATATGATTATATCGTCATACTGTTGTTGCCAAGTTCTTGTCCTGACCGTTTTTGCGTAGCCCCTGTCTGATTGCAGACATGACTTCAGGCTTCTCAACCGCTTGTCTGTACCTTATGTCTGCTTAGGCAGGCCCTCCACTTGATCTTTTCTGCTGCTGTCTTCTATTGATTAACTAGCTTTCATCCTTTGCACAAGCCACAGCTGCTGATGGATTTGCTTTTCACTTGCTCATTCAGACTTGCTCCTTTAGCATAACCTGGCTTATTCAGACCTTATGATCTGTCTGCAACTTTAACGGTGACCTTGATAAACTTGAACTCTAGCTGTCATAATTCCTCTGTCGACTTAGCAGTCTTCTGCTTTCTTATACTTTTACATGCTGGCTTTCCACATCCTAAGAGACTAATGTATTGGGTCACATACATTGAGACTAATGTATTTTGTTTTAAAAAAGTATAATCAAAACATTTATGAAATAGTAAGTTAAAAACACAAAAAGAAATAGCAATAATATACCTTGGGCCCCAAAATGAATCGGCAATCTCCAAAGAAGTGATCTGACAGAGTTGAACTGCTAAGCTCTGGTGACTTCCTGAGTCACCACAGTCTGCACTAATTGCACTTCTGAACCATCTTCAAGGGCAGCCCCTTGTGGAGTACATTTAGGTAATTTAACTGCAATGACGCTACTAGAGCATGGGCTATTGTGGAATTTGGCTTGAGGGGAGTTTTTTTTATGGAGTCATTGCCAAATGATGTAAGATCACCAACACAAGTTGTTCCAAGGTCAATCACCAGTCACAAAGTCTGAAGGCAAAGATTATACGGCACAGAACTACAGTCATTCCGTTTTGTGCTTTTAAATGATTCTGCATCTTAGAAACCAAAATTCCACCAATATACCAGGGGTGGCCAAACTGTAGCCCGCGAGCCACATGTTTTTCTGTGTTTCGACTAAACAAGTCTCAAGAACCAAAATACAAAAGTCTTTAATCTTTGTGTATCTCTCCTACCATTGTTGTACAGTAGAAAAAGCACTGGAATGGCTGAAAGCCCATGTAGGTCTGCTAAATTTGTCTTGATGGTGCCAATCATCTGGGCAAGGAGGAAGGCTGAACCAAATTCTCTGCTTTCCCTTCGCCCTTCTAGCAGAAACTTGATGCTATTTGAGAAAGTATTTTTGTTTCTGTTTACATGGGAGGAAGGACTGACAGATCTATTCCTTTCCATGATGGACAGCCCAATCCTCTTGGGCATATACAGTGGCAGAAGTCCTGATACAAACACCGTGTTGCCTTTTTGTACATGGCGCAAAACATGGAGCTGCTAGTGCAAATCGGCAGCAGCTCTGTGTGCACACTCCTGGATATCAGCTGGAGCAGTTAAGGGGGTGGAGGGGAGTCCAGGTTTGGGAAGGGGAGGATCTCAGTGGTGGTAGCTCACGCCAATATCCTATTTCCTTTCCTGGCCCAGTGATCTGGTCCAGACCTACCCCCTAAGGTTCTTCAGACTTCTGCCAGCTAAATAGCTGGCATAGGTTCAAGGAAGCCCATTGGCTACTGGGAAATAAAATATTTTTTAGTTTCCTGGGCCATCTGGTTGCCTGCCTCCATAGCATCCAGCATGGTTGCAGCCAGAGTTGGTGCCAGGTTATTTTGCACCCTAAGCAATAATCAAATCAAATTAAACACACACAGAGTATAGAAAGTCTTCCATAAGACTTTATAAATTTTATTCCATAGCACTATTGTGATATTTATATTAAAATAAAATATATATAGTCAGTTGCATTTTTCACATGGGTTAAAAAAAAAACTAATCTGTATAAATTGGTGCCCTTCAAAGGTCAGTATTGTGCCCCTCTGAGGGCTGTGCCCTAAGTGACTGCCTAGTTGGCCTTATGATAGTACTTCAGCAGTGTGGCTGCATAGCATAAAATGGTAGGGGATAGGATTGGGCCATTATTGGTGTCTACACCACCAGATTTTCTGATGATGTTTTTGTGCTGCTTTGTGTAGTGTTGCTTGCATAGCTATTCCCTTACATCAGCTGTCTGGTCCAGATTTCTTGTAACTGTTTTCTTTGTCTTGGTATATCTGTGTGGGTGAGGTTAGGTCATGGATCCATGGCTTATTTCCTTTTCTCCCCTTCCCTGAATGGCCTTTCTTTTGACTATAGTTGCATGTTTGATTGCTTGTGCAGTAGAGCAACTGCTCCAAATGAGCATGGCAATAGAGTAGATCAGTGGACAAAATTGGGAACCAAGTGGAAGATGGGCATTTCTGAGTAGGCACATCATCTTGTATAGTTTAGAATGGGGAGAGGCAACGGACAAAGAGCACATGAAAGGAGGCAAGAAGAAGAAATTACACTGATATCACTGGCCTACATGTGACAAGCATCATGCTCAAGGTCATAGTTCAGTAGTTTCCAAACTGTGGGTCGGGATCCACTGGTGGGATGTGACCTCATTTTTGGTGGAACACCAAAGGATGATGGAAAGGTCACATGACTAATTGCCTCAAGCCCTGAGGCTATTCAAAACTCAGATACTGCAGCTGTTAATGACCCTGCAGAGAGCACAGCTCTTGCAGTTTGCTAGCATATGTAAATATAGATAAATGTTTGAGCATCTTTTTCTGGTTATTATTATGAATGAATGAATGAACATGATTTCTTCCTAGAACTCCTTTTTTTTCTAAAGCCTGGTAAACCCAGTTGGCTCCCGATAGAATGACATTTTTAAAAGTGGGTTCCAGTGCTAAAAAGTTTGGGAATCACTGTTGTAGTGCATTTTGGATTTCTCATTCAGCATGTTTGCTTGTATTGTACATTGAAGTTGTCTCTTGAGAAATCCCATTTGGGGTCCAGAACTGTGGTTGCACAATAGGGAGGGCTTTACTGTTTCCCAACTCTGCCTCTTTAAAGATGCTACAGGTGAAATCAAGATTGATTAATGCCTCGTAAAGTGGCAGTGCAGACAGGCCTTCAACCTCCTGGCTGCACCAAATGCAGTCATTTTTCCAGTTGATTACACATGGTAACTGCCACCTATTTTATTAGACTTGGGAACTTCTAATATAGTGACTCCTATCTCGTTGCTGATAGCGAAAGGTGGGTGGGAGAAATATTCTTAATATATGGCCTTTCTCTGATAGGTATTTCTATAGAAACAGAAAAGGTGATGAGGCTGGAATCGAATGCATTTCATAGGCAAGACCTGTGCTGTAAGACATATGCTAAATCCTTGACGTGGCATCTCATTAACTTTCCATACGCTTAGTGATAGGTGCAGAGACTCCCGTAAAAAGCAGCTGTGAATTATTGCCGATGGTAAACTTCCATTTACTAAAGCGCTGACAAGATATGCGAGTCTGTATATTTTGTAGTTGGGTTTTACGTTCACCTAAATATGAAGATTGCTTCTGTTTAACCAGATCTTTCATGACGGTAATAGATATGGGGAGTTCACATTTATTCTTGATTGATTGAGTCCCGAAATGCAGCATTACAGAAGAGAGCGGAGATCAGCTTCTCGACATGCAAATTTGATTATAACCGGAAACGACAGCAGTGACTTAAAAAATTGTCACATGAATATTTGATGTATGTTTCTTCTATGGCAACATATTTCAAAGTAGCTTTTAAGGGCTTTTGTTTAAGTCATGTATCTCTGTTGTGCTTCCTCGTTGTCAAATGCTTAAAACGGCATGTTATCCTTCTGCAATTACAGCTTAGAAATGTGAAGAAGAGTAACTGCTTTCTTAATCCTTAAGCACAGAGGTAGCTTGATCAAAAGTACCTCAGAATTCTTTTGTCCTTCTAAAGTTGATCTGGACTTGCTTGACAATGTTTGAAATGCCCATGGTTATACAGTTTGGTATGATAGGTAGGATGCCTGAAGTTCAAGCTACTTCTGCAACCTATAAACCTCTACGCCAGTGCTTCCCAAAGATTTTAGCACCAGGACCCACTTTTTAAAATGACAATCTACCGCGACCCACTAGACAAAAAAAATTTAGAAATATTTTTATTCATTATTAATAAATTATTAGTTTATCTGGGTCCTGTGTTCCTGAGGCTGATAGAGACATTACATATTCAAGGACTGTTCCCCTGAATGTTAACAGTCATTCCAGGGTACACAGAAGGCTCACACATGATCTATGGCACAGTAATCATTAGAGAAAATTAGAAAATGTGACATTTTAATTTGGGATGAAGAAAATTGGAATTACCACAGGTTAGCATTCCAGCCAATGATTTTCTTCTGCAAACTAGGCAAGTCTGTGTGTGTTTATTTTTTAATATTTCAAAAACTTTTTGCAACCCACCCAAAATAGGTGCATGACCCTCAGGTTGGGGAACACTGCCCTATGCTGTCAAGCAGAACATGGGGATACAGATCTTTGCATGTGTGTGAGAGAATAGTCATTTTTGCTGCCATTCATGATAGGGCTTGACCTCCATACTGGCTCAGCAGCATCCTCTGTGTGTGTGTGTGCTTTTCCAGAATTAGATGTGATTGTGTGATTCCTTGAGTGACGCTGGGTTCTTAGTACAACACAGCACCTATAGTTTAGGGCTGTCAGACTGCTTTAGGGAATCATGGTAGGTGATGCCTTGTTGCTGCACTTGTGCTGTTGATTTAGCCAATGTGGATTCTGCCACTCCAGTGTTTCAGGTCTGGGTCAGTTCAGCTTGGGCATGGTGACTGCTTGACATAACTGCATGTGTTGGCTTTCTGTGTTGGATTGGTTGATGTAAACAGCACCATACTTAGGAATGGGCTTTGTGCATGCCTGCTTCAATGTGCTCAAAGCACTAACCTGCGCATCTTAGACATCTTTGTCCTTCCTCCTCCTCTTGTGTTTGACACCAGGAGCTGCAAGTTACAAAAGGCAGCAGCCCACGTGAAGCAATCCCAGCCTGAGAGGAACTCTTAACATGTGGCTGCTTTGGCAGCCATTTCCAGTCTTCATACATTCCTTTGAGACTTACTGTGGTCCTGCAACTCAATAACTGAGTGGCACTTGGAACATCAGAAAATGAGAAACTTCTGTTGTCCTTCCACTCCTGCTCCATCCCCTGTGCCCTTTCTGTGCCCATCCCCTGTGCATTTCTGTCATCTGGGACCAGGAGCCTCCAGAGTCAGCATCAACAGCCTGGTGAGGGTCTAGATGATTATGTGTAGATGATTATGATTTACTTCACAGCCCACCTGATGGTGGCTGGTATTTTCTAAATATCTGTTCCTTTCCAAGGACTTAGTAGTAATGGTAGCTATAGTAGTAATATTGTATGTTGCCTTCAGAACTTTGGTTACTGGCCGGGATGTAAATATTTTGATAAATTGGAACCCTTATCTGCTAGTGCCCCATGAACAGGGAGCCAGCAAGTACATTGATTTGAACCCCCTCCATGTACCCACTTGCTCACATAAATCAGCTCTAAGCTACAAGCTGGACTGTGCATGCATTTTTGGCTCTGGTGATGTGAGGTCATATAAGGCCATGTTGTTCATTGGGGGTGATCTGCTTCTGCCTTCTCAGGACTGTTGGTAGTCACTTGAGAGTTCATAAAATGCCAGAATAACAGCCTATATTAATTTTCTTATTCTGAAGAGTGCTCAAAAATGATTGAAATGAAGAAAATGGTTCTTGTGCCGAAGCATTACACTGATAGTTATTATTCTTAATGGTTTTTGACGGCAGGCTTTCCCCAATGTGCTGCAGCTTTCCAGAGCTTTGTTTAAAAAGCAAAGGAGAACAGCATAGCAATCTCTTCTACTACATTAAGTTAATAAAGCCTGAAAAAGAGCAACATCTGGTATCTTACAAAATTGGAAATGAGGAGAAGGCCTGTTATAAGTGTGCAGATGCTGGTATTTGATAAATTAGATTTGGTATGTAAAATAGTTCTAGTCGAGTCTGTTAAATGGCAAATTCCTTGAGCTTCATGGTAAGCCACTTATTATTATTATTATTATTATTATTATTATTATTATTATTATTATTATTATTATTATTATTATTATTATTTTTAAAGAAAACAATGAACAGTAAGTGCATCTGAATAAGCACTTTTGTGCTTGGACTTCTAATGTTAGCCTTCCAAAGGTCACAGGGTGGAATATTCTCTCTCGTACTAAACACACACTAAATGATTACTTGGAACAATGGGAAGAAATGAACAGCATTGTCCTACATAACACTGAAATCAGTGGAGCTTATTTCCAGGTAAGTGTATTCAACCTTGAACTGATAATAATTTATTGATTTGTTTATTTCAAATATTTATATTCCACCTTTCCCTTAACCATTAGGAGGTATCAGAGGCAGCTTGCAGTATTTTTTCCCCTGCATAATAGTACAGTGGTTTTCAAACTGTGGGTTGCTACCCGCTTTCTACCGGGGTTCTGAAACAGACAAGCTGATGGCTCACAAGGAAAATGTACTAAGTCCTATGGCAAGCAAAACTGAGCCACACATGCATCTTTACTTGTGAGCAGACAAATGTGCCTCATTCTACTTTGAAGCGCAGGCCGAGAAGAATGCAGCACCACCAGGATCCAATTAAAGGATCCAAGCCACATATGTGTGTTTAGTCCTGAGTAGGTGACCATAAGAGCCTCAGCTGAGTAAGAGCCTCAGCTCTTATCGAAGGCCAGCTGAAGGAGAACACAGAGCCACCAGAACGACCCCATTCCAATAAATGTGGAGCTCGACAAATGCTTCGGTCCCTCCCATCATGGTAAAAGGATAAAAACGGGCTTTAGTGGCTGGCAAAGTGAATTTTTTTTAAGCCTCATAAAGTGGGTCGTGATAGAGCAGCAGTTTTCAACCATTGTGCCATGGCGCACTGGTTTGCTGCGAATAGTCTGCAAGTGTGCCTTTGGGGAGAGTCATTTATTAGTAGGGCCATTGGGGAATGTGAGCCCCTGCTGGCAGTGTGTTATGCCTTGTCAATTGTAAAAAAAAAACCCGATGCTAGCACCTTGCAAGTGTGCCATGAAATGAAAATGGTTGAAAATTGCTGTAACAGAGTTTCATTCTAGAAAGTGTGTCCTGGTGTGAAGTAGTTTGGGAACCACTGTATTAGTGGAATGCAAAAGGGTAAGGAATGTCTCACTGGCTGCATCTCCTCTTCCTTGCCCTCTTCCTCATAAGGTCATAGGTGTTTGTCTGTTTGAAGGGAGGGACATATTTTTGGTAACCCTATTTATAATGAACCGAGTGCCTATACCTTTAACCATTGTATAGAAGAGGAACTTTTGGCAGGTGCAGCTCTACATGGAAGCTGTACCTGCCCAAATTCCATTTTCTATTGTCAAAGGCATAGGCGTTCTGTCCCACTTTGAATCTGGTAACCCTAAGTATAAAAGTAACTTCTAGTTTCATGACCAGGACTCATTTCTGTGCAGTGAGAGCAATGAGATGTTGAGATTTGCTCTCAGCTAACTGGATGATGTAGATCAGAGGGCAGGTGATGGCAGAAGATACCTGTAAATGTGAGAGAGAATCACAGTTTTTGTAGGAGTGTATGAAAAGTTGTAAAACTGATTTGTTTAATATAAAAGCCTCCTATAAAAGTGTTAATAAAAATGTGTTTTATGGTAACATAAGATTCAAACCGTATGAACGCTTATAGTGTATACCATAAATATGCTGAGTAATGTGGCACTGGTTATGTAACTGGGGAGAAAACCAAGGTCGTTTCAGAAGCAACATTTCATTTGTTGCCTGCCAAGTTAAGGGTTGATTTTATTATGTTTATATCCTGCCTTTATTGCATGGTACTCAGATCAGATTGTATAGGGTATCCATTCAGTGACCAGTCTTGGACCCTGCAAAGTTATGCCATCATAGGCATAAATAAGGTACTCTCTCATTTTGTCACATAATTGGAACACCATTTGAATTGGTGTGTTGTAGCTGGGAACGTTGAATGAATATGCACAGCCCCTTTAAAGACCCTCCTCTTTCCCTTGGGTCTGTGACAAATCCAGTTGGAGCCCTGCCCATGTGCTCAATACAATGCTGTTTCATAAACCTATATTGTCAGTACCTCTGCGTAACCTGGCTTTCAAGGTCCATACAGCTGGCATGCTTCATCAAGTATAAGCAAACCCCATGCTATGGATGACAAACAGCATCTAGATAGTTGTGTACTTAAGAGCCCCAAGCAGTCTGTGTGTTGAGTTGTGATGGAATGCATCATTCCTGCAGCACTGGAATATGTGATGTTATATTGACAAGCAAGTTTTAGGATTAGGTTATTTATTGTTTAGGTTGGTTCTTTCTATGTGATTCATTGCTTTGTTCTGTTTTATTGGGATTAAGGGAATTATTGAAGGAAGTCTGCACTATGTGAATTATTGAGGTTCAAGTGCAGGTTAAGTGGTTCAAAAGAGCTTAATGTGATCTTTGTTCAAAATATCTTACTTTGTTATTTTCCGCTTTCCAACTCCAATGTGTATTTTTAACAAAACTGCTGATCTAAGGCAAGTCTAGAAATACAGAAAGTTTAATTGTTTTATTGTCTTCCAAAAGTGTGTGGAAAGCTTCGCAAAACAACTCTGCCAGTCACTTAATACCTTATTTTTCTTCTTTTAAAATATCAGGTAATTAAAAAACAAAACACACACTGCAATAAGACTGACTAAAATAGAACTGAGGTGGGGGGAAATGAAAAAAACACGCTACCTATTGGGTGAATCCCTAGGACCACTGAGAACAATTACAGCATCACCCTTTGGGAAGGGGTCTGGATTTTGCTTGATGAGTGAGCAAAAAGAAAAACATACATATTAATTAAAAAAAATTGTAGGAAAGACGCACCTGGGGCTTGCAAGACCCATTGTTTTATGGAGATCAACTTCATAGTTTTCATTCTAATTTAGCAAGGGTGTTGTTTTTTTTAAATGAGTACTGATAATTTTCTGTTTTTTTCAAATCAGCCAGATCTTGTTATCCATGGGGGTTTGGTTCCCCAAACCCCTGTGCTTGCGAAAATCCACAGTTGCCAGAATCCCTAACCAGAAATGAAGTTTTTCTGGAAACTACATAAATCTGCAGTTTTTATTTAAAAAGTCCCTTTAAAAATGTTCAAACATTTTTTTTTTTTTATAAAGCAGGGGATAAAACTTCCCTTACCTTTGCATGGCAAGCTGGGGGGCTGCTGCAGGGCAGTCTGTGGCTCTCCTGGAAGCCATTTTCGGGTTGTGCATGGATGGCCATGGCCTTGTGCATTGAGTCAAACCCATGGATCCAAAGTCTGTGGATAAAAGGAAAGACCTGTATTAATGTCAAGCCATCAGTGTGAATGGCACTTGATATCAGAGGAGAGATCCCTGTCCTGAAGTGCTTACGGTTTAGAAATAGACAGAAGTGGAACAGCAGGGGAAAGAGTGGTGCTAGGTAATTGAAAGGAAGAAGATGGAAATTTTTCATGTACACATCATTTGACTGAATTGCATCATTGCTACAAAATGCAGTACCTGATGCTTTCATTTGAGTGTTTGTGAATTTTGAGGAATATAGGTGGATCAGTTCACAGCCAGAAAATTTAAAATCGCTAAATCAGAGTATGGGCAGATGCCAAGGGGTTTGAGACATTGGCTTTCGGTTTGTTCTTGCCATGTGTTTGTATTGTAGACTGTAGAGAAAAAAAATTAAGCACTTTTGGGTGCAATCCTAACCACTTATATCAGAGCTTTCCAGCACTGGCATAACGATGCCAATGGGACATGTGCTGCATCCTGCAGTTGGGTATCACTCATGGAGGCCTCCTCAAAGTAAGGGAAGCTTTGTCCCCTTACCTCAAAGCTGCATTGCCCTTATGTCAGTGCCGGGGTTAGGATTGTGCCTTTTAAGCCTTCATTGTTTCAAAGGTTAAAAGTCATAAGTACTTAAAAATGCATATGAGTAGGATGGTGGTCACATAGATCTTAGCAGTGGCCAATGGGAGCCTATTAGCAGGGTTAGACGGCAGTATCCCCCCACGATTGCTGTCTAGCAAGTGGCATTTAGTAGCTTATGGCCTCTGGACATGGAAGTTTCATAAAGCCAACATGACTAATAGGTTCATTATGAGTTTGTGTAATCCTTTTTAAAGACATGCAAGCTAGTGGCCATCACCACATCCTGTGGCAAAATATGCCCTAGATTATGTATTGTATAAAAAAGTACTCCCTTTCTTTTATCTGACTTGATTCTATTGCTGGTCAGTTTTACTAGATGAACTTCTGAGTGATTGAGAATTTTCTCTATGCTCTGTAGAAGTGTGCAGGCCTTGATAAAATCCTCTTCTTTTTTTTTTACTCTAAAATGCTGCAAATGCTTTGGCCTTTCCTTGTCACAAAGATTCTCCAGCTGATCATTTTGCTTGCCCTTTTGTGCACCTTTTCCAGCTCTATGCTATCCTTCTTAAAATGGACAGACCAGTGCTTCACACACAATTTCAAACATGGCCATGCCATAGATGTATATAAGGGCATTACTATATTGTTGGTCTTCTAATGTTTTAATTTCTTTCCTAATGATTTCGAGGAATGTATGTGCCTAAAACAGTAACCTTTTGCTGTTTTCTGGTGTTTCTTTTCTAGGCATTGTTCCTAAGTATATCCTTTATAATTGACATAATTATTGTGCATTTTGTTGGTCACTTCTTTAAAATACTTACTGGCAGCCTTAATGTTGGTGAATCGTTCCCTGACGCTGCATCACGTTTGCCTTGGGTGAGCTAGAGAATTGAATTGGTCAATTATTTGGGTTGACTTTAAAAAGAACAACCCTGCCTGTTATATCTTCCATTTCTGCCTCACCTTTAGTCACCCTATATGGGAAAAAATTATTCTGGATATAAATGTTTAGATACTTATCAAGTAAATATGGTACAAAGCTTGCATAACAAGCATAACACGCTTCAATAAAATGATTTATTCAAATGTTGAAGTGGTTTTTTTATAATTGAAAAAAGTGAATTGTGAATGCCAGATTCTCAGAGGCCTATTCTGTACAAGGCTTTCAAGAGGAAAAAAACCCAAAAAACATGCTGGACACTAGCCTGGATGGTGGAGTCATGTGCTAACTATTGTAATGTGAAAATAACCATGAACCTGCTCAGTGGGATTTTGTTACTGCTGATGTTTTCTTACTTAAGCGTTATGTAGAACTATGAAACCAACAGCGTGAGAGATCGGGTAGAGTTGAAAAGGTTGATGAAGAGCAAAAGAATATCCTTTCCTCCTTCTGAGCGCTAGTGATCTAAAAACAGCAGATTTTAATCAGAAGAAGAGAGCAGGGCTGGTCACCTATAACCTGTAGCACACTGTGTTGTTTTGTTCTTGGACATATTTGGATGAAGCCTGTTCATTTTGTCTGATGCTTGGGTAATGTGTTGATGTTGTCCTCTATGCCTCTGTAATAGTGCTGTGTCTTGGCTGCTTCTCTCTGGACCAAACAGTGAACACTACCACCCCAATGGCTGTACTGTATGTGTGTGTAAAATGATTTTACGTATTGTTGTTATACATTGTACACTTTTTATGGAACTTTGTAAACCATCTTGGACATTTGCTTTGGCATGGGAAAGGTAGGATATAATTTTTTTAAAAAATAACAATATTTAGAACAACAGCTTTCTGAAATAATGGACTAGACAGCTAATTTTGGTATTATCTAGGGCAGGGATGTCAAACTTATTTGAGGGCTGAAGTTAACATTCATGGTGCCTACTGAAGGCCGGAAGTGACATGTTTAAGCAGAGACATCATTAAGCAGATGATGGCAAGAAATAAGCACTTTGTTCTTGCAGAGAAACTCATTAGACAGAAGAGAGAATGTGCAAGTCTTGTTCATATACTCAAGATGTGAGAGAGCGCAATGATCAAGCTGGGAGAGCCCAATTATAACGAGGGTCAGATAAATTGCTTCTGGGGGCCACATGTACAGTGTATAACAACAATAAGTAAAATCATTTTAAACAGACATGCACATTAGAGCCATTGGGGTGGTGGTGTTCACTATTTGGTCCAGAGAGAAGCAGCTGAGCCACAGTTTCCAAAGTCACTACTGATGTCCAGTTCTAGTCACTAGTGGAGTGATTTTCAATCTTTTCCATCTCATGGCACACTGACAAGATACTAAAATTGTCAAGGCACACCATCAGTTTATTGACAATCAACAAGGTACACCATGCTATTGGTGGGGTGCTCACATCCTACAATGGCCCTCCTAATAAATGACCCTCCCCCAAACTCCCGCAGCACACCTGCAGACCATTCGTGGCATACTAATGTCTATGGCACACTATGGTTGAAAATGGCTTCACTAGTGATATGGAGGTGGTGATGTGAATGCCGATATCAATTTATGTGTGTGTTGTGTCTTTCCATGTTGCTGCAAGCACTGGTGTCGCTGGGGGGGCGGGCCACACCAGGTGACATGCCGGGGGGAGGATGCATTAACTTCACGGTGTTAGGAGCTACCCCGTCATGCCATACGCCATTGGATGGGGAATGGCCAGCGGAGTGCAGTGTAAAAAATAGAATTGAAATAGCTCCTTCAAAAGTTATCGCCAAAAACCAGAAGGAAAAAAATGAGCCGTATCGCACATTTACTCATGAGTAGGCGTACTTTCCATAGTCCATCGGAAAGGGCAGGCTGAGAGGAATCCAATGACACCAGAATGGTCCCAATCCAATGAATGCAGACCCCAAAAACACAAAAGGGAGAAGGAGGTCCCTGCCTCCCTCCCAGCTGCAGTCTATTGAGCCCTATGGAAAGCGAAGCAGCCTCACAGTTATGTTTACTCGCGAGTCTGCAGATGTGCCTTGGCTGGTGGTCAGGTCAGGCAAAGGGGAATGTGAGGACACCAGAATGGTCCCGATCCAATGGAGCTGGAGAGCAGCAGATGCTCCAGAAGGCAGCCTCCCCCCCAAAAAAAGGTCAAAGACAAGAGACTTCAACTGGTATGGGGAAAATTTTCTATTTTGCACTTGCAAAGCCAGGAGGGTCTTTATGTTGATATGCCTGAAATAGAAGAACTTTAAACTGGGCACTGGGGAGGGCTGGAAATCTCACTGATTCTTTTTTTTAGGGGGGAGTTATTGCAGGCGGGCTATGGAGTAAGCTCCATTGGCTTCTTCTGAGTAGACATGGATAGGATTGGGCTCATAGGCTACAATTCTACCCACACATTCCTGAGAGTAAGCCCCATTGACTACTATGGGACTTACTTTAGAGTAGACATGCATAGGATTGGGCTCACAGGCTGTAATCCTACCCACACTTTCCTGAGAGTAAGCCCCATTGACCACTATGGAGCTTACTTCTGAGTAGACATGGATAGGATTGGGCTCACAGGCTGCAATCCTACCCACACTTTCCTGAGAGTAAGCCCCATTGACCACTATGGGACTTACTTCAGAGTAGATTCACTTGGTGGAACAGGACTGGCTTCCCCTTATTTAATTATTTCTTTTATTTTAATATAATTATTTATTTTAATTTGCTTGATGATGTCACTTCTGGTCATGACGTCACTTCCAATGGGTCCTGGACAGATTGTCATTCTAAAAAGTGGGTCCCAGTGCTAAAAGTCTGAGAATTGCTGCAATTAGGTGTTAGTAAATTGACACGGGGGTGTGTGTGTGTGTGTGAGAGAGAGAAAGAGACTCTACAAGTTTTCAAATTCACTAAAATCAGAGTTTGGAGGAATAAGACCATCATGTTATATATCAATCAATGCGTAATTTCATGCAGAATGCCATGAAACAAACCGCATTGAAATATCTGTGTTATAACAAAAGGTACCAAAAAACCGGTGGGGTGGGGCGATGGTACATCACCACGCCCACCATCTGGGGTGTTGCCCCACCCACTGCATGGGGTGACGCCTCCTGCACCGGGTGACGCGAATCCTAGTGATGCCACTGGCTGCAAGTATTCCAAAAGAGCCATGTTCTAGAAGTCAGTCTGCACAGACCTTTGTACATGTTGTCCTTATTGCATGACTGTCACTGTCAGCTGAAACCTGCATACCAAGTGGCAGCCATGATATCCAACAATTTAACTGAATCTAAATGACATATTCTACACTTAGTTATTAATGATTTTTAATTTTGCTTTTCCCCATTGATTTCAAATAAAGTTTGCAATGACTGATGGGCAGCCCAATCCTGAACTGCCTGGTGCATGGGGTTTCTGCAGTGCCGAAAATGGCTGCCACAGCATCCTAAGCACACCAGGCTTAGGGAAAGGAAGTAGCCCCACAATGGGGCTACTCGATTCTGTGGTAGCTCTTGACTGCTGCAGAATCAGGGAGTCCTGTACAGGGCCGTGTGTCCGACACGGAGCTCTGCAGCCAGTGGAGCTGAGTTCCACCGGACCACACAACCCACACTGTATCCGCTGCTGGGATTGAGCAGGCTGGAAGTCTCCTCACAGTAAGGGAACATTTGTTCTCTTACCCCATGTCAATCCTCAGCCTGCCCAATGGGACTATCTGCATAATTGAAATGACTGGTGCAAGTCTGAGAAGCTCATTGTTGGACTCAGTGTTGGCCTTGGAGGGGGAATAGGATTTGGCATGCACCAGCGCCACTGATCTCTCTCTCCCCCCCCCCCCCGCAGACCTTAATCCCTCCTTCCCTTTCCCATTCTTTTACACTCATCCCCACCCCATTCCACCCTCCCTCTGCCCCTGCATTGCTCAGGAGATGGTGCAGGCCTTTTTACTGGTACTGCTTACTCCCAGTGTACTTCTAACATACTTCACAGAGTTTGCTGCACCCTACCCCAGTGCAGCCAGCAATTAGGATTGGGTCATAAAAAATTGTATGTGCAAGGGGACAGAGAGTTAGAGCTAGTTTGAACACCATTAATGCCTGATCAGTGATGTGTAACATTTATAAGAAATGCAGATTATTGTGGTGGAATCATCCATGAAAAAAAAGAATTTTGGATAGCAGTGCACCCTGTCACAAAGTAGCTATTGCAGAGTAAATAACTTGGCTAACTGTTACCCTGCACATGCCTGATCTTGTACGATCTTGGAAGCTAAGCAGGGTCAGGCCTGGTTAGTACTTGGATGGGAGACTGCCTGGGAATACCGGGTGCTGTAGGCTTATACCATAGTCTTTTGAGACTGAAGGTCGCCAACCATTTATCATGGTGCTTATGAGTACCCAACTTTGTGTACGTCAGCTGCTTTGAGGATGGTTGTGCCATCAACAGGGATGCCTGTTGATGATAATTAAATAAACAGTTATCGAGTTATCAGTGCAAGTCCAGGACTGATCGTGACCCCAGCGGCCAACCTAGTGCTGGGTGAACGGGACAAATGCCCTGGACCGAGCTAGTGATGCTAGGACTGAGCGAGAAGCCTTACTGAGGCTCCTGATGTGGTTGGAAACTGTACTTCTGGTTTTTCGTAATTATAGTTTAAGACAGTGGGAAAGCCTCAGAATGCTTCCCCAATCAGTCTTAGAGTCATGTAAGGCTTTGTTGCACTTGGTGAGTGCGGAGGGTAGCATTGCGCAGGGGGCACCATTGCGGACCTTTGCGGGGCAGATGATGTCCATTACTGCTTGACCCCATTCAGCTGCTAGCCTGCAACTAAAGGCATTGCAAAGTTCTGAAATGTTTCTTGAAACGTTAAGTATTTTGTTCAAAAGCGGTTCCTTAATTTTTCTTTCCTTAAATTAAAGGTTGTGGCTGTCATGCCTAGTCCCATAGCTGCTGTGATCTGCGAGTGAGTTCCATCTACCAGTTCTGTAGGGTCAATGGAACCATGAACATTTTATCATGTATTGTACTGAAACATGCGTATGCTGAAACTTGTCAAAGAAAAACCTTTAAGACCAATCATTTTTAAGAATTGCTTGAACTATACCATTATCCCTTAGCCTTTTCATCTCAGTGGTTTTCCATATTTTCAGAATAAGCCTTCCACTCATGATGTCTTAATGAAAAATAGATCTGGATTATTTTATGGGTGTCAAAAGCTGTAAAAAGCACATACTTACTTTATATTAAATAGTGAAGCAGTTTGTGTGCCTTGTACCTTGTCCAAAAATAATTGACTCATTAATCTTGGCCATATCAACCTGGTCCCATTAGGAGGGTCAAACACAGGTTAATTTTAATAGGAGAATGCAATCAGTGTAGACATATGTATGCTTTTGATTATGATTCTGTTATATGTAACTTGTTTCTAATTCTATGGATAGAGAATGATGATATGACAGCAGAATCATGGTCAAATTAAAAATTTTATACAGTAAAAACTGCAAATTAAAGGGCTAGTTTTAGAGATTGACAACAACGAAGCAGAACCTTTTACTAGTTTCCTGTTGGTGGGAACAAAGTGGTCCGTTATGAAGGTAACTTCCATTATTTATAAGTAATATATTTAGGTGACATCAGGTGACAATTCTTCACATTAATTTTTGTTGTTGCTTTGTGGTGGGGAAGAGTTAGAATGAGATCTTTTGATGGGCCCAATGTGCAATGAATTTCCTGGCTGCCATACTTTCAGTAAGTTAAATTTTTGAGGCTCAAGAAAGCATATTGTGTGCGAAGCAATGGCTGGTGGCATGAACTGGTATTTCTTGTTTAATGGGCACTTTGCCTTGTGCACACCTGCTCAACAAAGCTGTCTAACATGGGGATATAATCTATTTCTGGGTCATTAAAAATGTTTGTATCTGAAGCAGTTTGCATTCATGATAGAATGCTCTGTTGTGTATTTCATTGGTGAAATCTGATTGATGAAAAATTTCGACTTGGATAGCTGATAGGTTTCCAGCCATGTTCTAAAGACTTGTGTGGCTTCTTTTCCATATTAATTCCACTACATGATCATGGTAATGTCACTGATGGTGAAAAAGGTGGTTTTGAATCGATCCTTTTGCATAGGTGTATCTACTTCAGGGCTAAGCCTAATGTCCTTGTTTTCTCTTGGTAGTGTGTTTTATAAAGAAACTGCATTACACTTCCCAATACTAGTTTTTCATAGCGACAAAGACTCAGCAGTGTTCGTCATTACAAAGAAAAGAAGTTGTTAAATAATACTGGTTTGGTCTCTACTACCTATACAGTTCTTATTTAATTGAAACCATTAAGTATATTGCTGTTGGGACAAATGGAATCTGGTTGAGGCTGCTGAAAATTAAAAATGAACATGGCTTTCACATATAATTGCTAGGCAGAATCCTCAGGGAGAGGTTCTGTAGAGTTTATGTAGGATTAAACCAATATGTATTTATAGAAATGTCTTACTCCCTAGAGAACGCTGTAATGTACAGTGGTATTATTTCTATACAATTAAAAATTCCATGGAATCACGTGAAGGATTATAATAATTTTATAGAAAGAATGACAGTATAAAAATAATTAGCACTAACATTCAGTTTCTTAACAAAAATAGAAATTAAAAATAGGGTAACATGGTAGCATTTTAATCAGGGATTAGTATCTGATGTCTGTATAGTTTTTGTAAGGCATTTTATGATCTGCTACATTTAGGAACCTTCTTTACAACTGTGTTTGAAGAACTATAGGTACGTCTTTTTTCCATTTTGGATTCTTGCCATTATGTGTATAAAACAGAGTTAAGTCTTACTGTGTAAATATTCAGGAAGGCTGAACAGAACAATGGGAGGTATTCTCTAGTTTGGTTGCCATAATGATTCTGTTTTATCAGCTGAACATATGTTGCATCTACTAGAGTTAATGTTGTATGTCCATTTGAAAGCATTCCAAAGAACATTGTTTTTATACAAGCTAGTAACTTACAGTATATGCCTCTTAATTGATTAGAATAGCAGAACGTTATGGAGAAATAACCTGACGTTAGGTAAGGTTAATGATGCCCGAGTGACCCATTTTTGGGGAGTGCAGAGAAGAGCATCCAGTTTCTCACCCTTGAAAATCCATGGACTGGATTTTCCTTGAGCAATGTAAGTAGCTTAAGCTAGGGGCTGTCTAGCTAGATGTCATTAAGGGATTGTTTTATTATTATTATTATTATTATTATTATTATTATTATTATTATTATTATTATTATTATTAATAATAATAATAATAATAATAATAATAATAATAATAATAGGTATTTATATACTGCCTTTCTTGATCTTTATTCAAGACTTTATTCAAGGTGGTTTACATAGGCAGGCTTATTTAAATCCCTTATTAAATAGGGATTTTTACAATTGAAAGAAGGTTCTTTCTTTCAAGAACCACTACATTCAGGTGTTTCATTCCGATCTGGCCACATTCTGGCCTCCATCCTCCCACGCTCAGAGCAGATGGAATAGCTCGGCTTCAGCTTGTCAGCTGCTTCAAGGTTGCACAGTGCCGGTGGCTTCGAACTGGCGACCTTATGGATGTTATCTTCAGGCAGACGGAGGCTCTGCCCTCTAGACCAGACTTCCTGCCTGTTGATTCCAGTCAGAGTGAAAATGTCTCTGGTTTTAATAAAGCAAATGGTTGTGGGCTGAGAGTTTGAGGTAGCAGCCCAGCTGCATCTGCTGGGCATTTCGGATTACTGCATTCATTTGGGGAAAACTTTTCTTTATGCTTTCCAACCAAGCTCAGGCATTTCCTCCTGTTGTACCATCTTCCTGTTTGTACCTTTACTATCAACCTTTCCTTCCCCATATTGTCTTTTTTGTTTTCCTTTTTTCGTTTAGACTTTTAATAAGTTAGGTAAATTTTGACTCTTGGTCTGCCTGGTCCATGTTCACAGGTAATTCAGTGAATTGTCATGTATCTTCACTCTGCAGATGCTACTGTAGATTTGATTTTAGCAGGAATTACTGGGGTACACTGGTGTCTGGGATGAGATTTTTTTCCCCCAGATGCCTCCCTGGTCTCTGTAGCCTCGGTTGGTGTCAGAAGATGCAGACTACCAAGAATTCAGCTGCTGCTCCTGTAAAGGGAAAGTGGGGAATAGGAAGAGGTGTGTAAACACTAACCACTAGGCACAATTCCCCTTGGTCACCCAGCCTTCTCTTGGGAAGTCCTTTTGCCTGGCATCAGTGTGCTAATATGAAAACTTTATGTACTTTTTTTAACTTGAAGAAAAATGCATTTTGCCAACATGTGTTCCTACTACATTAAAAAAATGAAGTTTTATCAATTGCAGTGGCACAATTATTTTAGTCTACCAATTTAGGCAGTTACCATTCCTTACAGGCTTATAAACTGTCTGCCAACAGCACCAATGTAATAATTCATTTGAACTCAGGACTTGGTCAAAGCCTTATCTATTTGCTGTGTTATGGGTATGTTAATCTATGTCCTTACTGTCTGAGGTAAACCTTATCCAAAGCCTTCAGAGAGAAGAACTGCAAGCACTTGCCTTATTTTCTGCCCTTCTGGCTTTGCTTTCTAAAGGATCATTGGAAAAAAAAACCTGTGCTATCTGCTTCCTTGTTAATAAACAGATGTATAAGGTATCTTGCAGTGGTGTTGCTAGGGGGGTGCGGGTGGTGTGGGACGCACTGGGTGATGTGCACAGGGGGGGTGACACGCTAAAATTGTGGTGGTTAGGAGTAATACCATCATGTTATATAGTGTTGGATGCGGAATGTCCTGCAGAGTGCATTGCAGAAAACTAGAGTGAAGTATCTCCTTTCTATCAAAAGTTATGGCCCAAAAAACGGAGAACAAAAATGCATGGAGCCCTGTGGAAAGTGAAACTGAGCCGTATCGCACGCTTACTCATGGGTAGGTGAACGTGCCTTAGTTCATTGGAAAGGGCAGGCTGAGAGGAATCCAATCACACCAGAATGGTCCTCATCCAATGAAAGCAGCCCCAAAAAACATCTGAGAAGGAAGTCTCTCCCTCCAAGCAGACGAATGTATTGAGCCCTATGGAAAGCGAAACTAAGCCTCACGGTCGCGTTTACTTGTGAGTAAGCAAACGTGCCTTAGCTGGTGGTCAGGCCAGGCAAAGGGGAATGTGAAGCCACCAGAATGGTCCTGATCTGATGGAACTGGAGCTTAACAAATGCTCCAAAAGGCAACCTCCACCCCCCCCCCCACTAAGAAGGATCAGTACAGAGGCTTCAGCTGATAAGGTGAACCTTTTTGAGACTTGCAAAACCAAGTGGATCCTGACAGTGATGTGGTTTAAACAGAAGTTCTTAAATTGAATTGGGCACTGAGTATGTCTGAAAACCTTACTGATTTTAGAGAGGGGGGGTGTAATTGCAGGCAGGCCGCCGAAGAGATTCACTTGGTGGAACAGAGCTGGCTTTTGCTTATTTAATTTTGTTTTACTTTAATTTATACTTATTATTTTAATTTGCCTGATGATACCACTTCCACCATCACTTCTGGTGGGTCTTGGACAAATTGTCATTCTAAAAAGTGTGTCCTAAAGCTAAACGCTTGAGAACTGCTGCAATAAGGTGTTAGTAAGTTGACACCCTGGGGGTGTGTGTGACAGCACTAGTGACCATATTTACTAAAATAGCAGTTTGGAGGAATAATACCATCATGTTATATATAAATCAGTGCGTAATTTCATGCAGAATGTGTTCTATCTTTGTTCTATCAAAAGGTACAGCCAAAAAACAGTGGGGTGGAGTGATGGTACATCACCACGCCCACCACCTGGGGTGCTGCCCTGCTCACTGTATGGGGGTGACGCGCTGGCATTCCGCACTGAGTGACGCAAACCCTAGTGACGCCACTCTGTCCATTCTGTCTCTATGGTAATAGGAGCAGAAAGTCTTTGAAGTGACTTTTTTTTTCTCTTTGAGAGTTTGGTGTCGGAGCATACCCTGTTGGAGATCAGGGTCCATTATACTGTGTATGAAGCAGGAGGCCACACGATAACTTCAACTTCAGTCTGTTTATTAGCTGTGCTCTCTGCACAAGGCAGGGTGCCTTGCCCGGAGAGCAGCAGAATGTTCAGCCTTTGTGGTGCAGAAAGGAGCTTTGATTTTCCATGAACTGAAACACAACTTAAATTCAGTTTTGTACAATGGCATTTTGAAAATCAGGGATATTTTATGTATGTTCGTATACTGCCTTTTTTTACTCAAAAAAAGGACCTCAAGGAAGCGAAAATGCTCCTAAGAATAGCTATTTACAATTGCATGCCAAGAACAAGAGCATGTTTGCTGTTGCATGTTGAAGTACATAATCATTGTCATCAAAAGCATGGGTGTCCTTGGTAATGGACACAAAAACAAAACAAGTTAAAAACTCCAGTTTATATTTGGAACTCCAATTTGAAACCCACGCGAATAATGAGGCTCAACCTGTACATACTTGAAAGTAGGTCCCTTCGGTATCAGTGGAAATTTACTTCTGGGTAAACAAAGAATTGAGTTCTAATTGACTTAGGATCCTTGGCTGAGGTGACAAAAGATGCAGCAAAGAAGGGAACGGAGAAAGACACTTTTTAATGAGCAAGATGATTTCCAGTTGCGTATCTTTCACGCATTCAAAAAGGTCATTATATATATATATTTTCTACAAACAGTCAATTGTCTCAGGCTTCAAAGACTCATGCAAGCCACTCAGTGAACATATGTTAGAAGATGGATTGAAAAGCCCAACACTTCATTAGTTTTACCCCATTAGCTGCTTTGGTCAAATGAACAGGCAGAGACACTATTTGTAACCTCAACTGAGTGTATATGTCTTTCACACTTTAATGACAAGTGTGTTCCAGATTGTTGATATCCAGCATATACATACAAGTGCTACTTTGTATATGGTTATCTTGCCTGTTTCTACTGATCCTTGATATAGAAACTATCCATAATGGGAACCAAGGTGAGGAATTACACGCACATATTCAATGTCTGCTTTAAGATCCTAGCTATTGATGAAGATGTTAGTGAAGAGTTCTCTTAAAAATCATTTTTCAAGTGGATTTTCAAATGGGGTGTGAATTTGAAACAAGGATAATCCAATTGATATAGTTTTTGGATTCTCTTCAACATATTTTTTCTGTTGTAAAAATTGCTGTAGCTAAAGTTGAGCCAAGAACAGATTTGGAGAAACCAGTAACTACTCGTAATAGCTTGTGTCTTTATCAGCTTATTTAAGAAGAGTTCCTCTTGATGGTTAGGTCAAATTTGATCATTGCCTCTCAAATATTAAGACTCCCCACCAAAGTGGAGAGCTTTTAGGGCCCAGTCCAATCCAACTTTCCAGCACCTGTGCAACCATAATGCAGCCCTGAGGGAAGGGAACAAATGTTCCCATACCTTGAGGAGGCCTTTGGGACTGCCTCACCACCACAGGATGCAGTGCACACGCCATTGGCATGTCTGCACCGGCGCTAGAAAATTAGATAGAATTGAGCCGTTGTTTATCTCCAATTTCCAGCAAATGCCTTCAGCAGTTTTGGATGGATTTTATAGTATCACAGTGTCAATATACAAGTTGGCCCTTGGCATTAGCAGGGATTCCGTTCCAAGAATGGAATAGATTCCAAAAACCGTTGATAATGAAATCTGTAGGTTGGACCTCCAGAACTGCTCTCCAGTCACATCCAGAGGCGTTGTGAGCCCCCAGAAGTGCCTTTCCGGCACCTTTGGGAGGTGTTCTGAGGCCTGGAGAGGCCATGCACCTGTGGTGGGTCAAATCTGCGGGTTCAGAGTCAGCAGATGAAAAGGACCCACTGTACTTTGTTTTTGTAGTGTGTGGACACAGTTGAGGATGTTCTACACTATTTATTCTAGTGCTATAGTAACCAGGAGACCAGAGCGAAATGGCTGGCTGCCCTTTTGGTAATCAACCAAAAATGTAGTTCTTGCTTGCAAATGGAGAAATAGTTTTAACAGATAAAGGTGGTTTATTTACTTCTGCACTTAAAAACAGAAACAGGTCCATTGTTAGAGATCCGTGGAGTAGGTGTTTATGGATAGATGGTTTTTTAAAATATCTCTGCTTGAGATATACACGTTTTTCTGCAGTGTTAGGTTAAGTTCAGTGTGATGCTGTAACTCAGTGGCAGAGCATCAGATCTGCATGCAGAAGGGGCCAGGTTGGATCCACTAGGTGGGCTGTGAGCCAATTTCAAGTGGGTCCCCATTCATTTCAATTTTCTATTTTTAATATATTAGACTTGATGCTACCATGGTATGTGACTGCATTTGGGGAAATGTGACAGACCTGTACTTTTAACAAGCTACTATGTATATTCTTTTAACAATGTTAATAAATGGGACTTACTCCTGGGTAAATGTGGGTAGGATTGCAGCCTATGAGTGTTAAAAATTTTCCTGCTTGATGATGTCACTTCCAGTCATGACATCACTTCCGGTGGGTCCTGACAGATTCTCATTCTAAAAAGTGGGTCTCAGTGCTAAATGTGTGAGAACCACTGATGTATACTGTGGAAAGTTGAATTCCCCTCCTTCCCTTCCTCAAGCACACTATGTTGACAGCTGCTATGAAAGAAGTGACTGACTCCAGACCTGAGGATGTCTATAAAACTTCCACTGTCTGCACTGGATCAGTCGGGGTTTGATAATGAGAACTGAAGGAAATATATGTGCACATAAATTTTTCCCCATCTTCTGGACAAACATTTCACAGTGCACAGATGAAAATCTGCAGTTAGTGGGATGAGCTGGAAAGCTGAAAAATGGTTTGTAGTGGTGGCATTTCTAATTCATTTCTGCCCTCGTCTAGTCATGTAATAACTGGCACCCCTCTTGCAAACATCCATTTAGAAGGAGGCAGTTGAACTCTTTGATAACCTCTTGCTATTCTTTTGTTTTGTCTTGTGTCAGCTTGAGACTCTTGAAACAGAACCCTCTTAAATTTGTCACGGGGAAATTAAAACTCAAAACTGGAAGAGCTACAAAATCATCCATAACGTCAACAGACATCTTTACCTTATGGTTTTGCCTGCCGCTCTGCAATTCGGGGCAGGTCTTCACGCCTGAAGTGATAAATAACTTGAGCTTCCTGATAATAAATACATGAAAAAGATGCATATGTACAGTCTCACCGGAGCTGCAGGACAGGGAGGTGATTTATGCCCCTATGTATCTAAGATGTGTTATGTGCTCCATTGGAGTACAGTTCTTCGCTTGTCAGTCTTGTCTGAGTTCTGCGGGCATGGTCTGAGTTTTGCCACAGAGCATCAGGGCTTCTGGAAATAAGCACCATGGATAAGTTATAAAGTTACCTGTGGTGGGTTTGAACCAGGAAATACATAATTGGGCTGAGACAACTCAGTAGGCTAGCCAAGCCTGATGGAAAGCATGTGATTGGCCTTGCTTCCTCCAGATGTCTGAAAGTCACTTCCTGTGCGCCGCTGTTCTCCTTGTGTCGCACTGTAGTCCATAACAGGCCTGCACAGCTAGTCAGTCACCAGGTGACATTGCACCCACCTTCCATATACTATGGCTTGTCAGGGGCTTAGTAAACCTGTTTGCTTTGTGGATAGTTTCAGGCTGGGGCCAATGGGAGGATGAGAGAAATATCTGGTAGACCGGAATGCTTGGCTTGTGATTGGAGCACAACCATCAGTGGTGTGTGATGCGCTTCTGCTTTGTCTTAACAGAGTGAGCTTGCTGGTCTCTTGGTGGACCATTTCCTTTTGGAAAGGGCTGCTGCTGCTAATTAAAGGAATAATAAAATAAATGAATAGCTCACAATTGTACCCCACTTTCTATTTAAAAAAAAACTTTGGTACTCAGAGCTGGTTGCAAAGTAGAATTTAAACCCCAAGTGAACAAATCTAAAACTAGAAAAAGCATAGCATTGTATTCTACCACTGAACATCATGGGCAGCAGCATTAACTAAAACAGACTTTAAAAACAAAAAAAGCATCAAAATCCTGTTTGGAAATTAAGTGTCCAATACATGCTGAAGAATGGGACCCTGGAATTTTTCCCCAGTTGCAAAGTTTCCCCATTGCAGAGTTTTGGCTCTGCCACTGAAAAGGCCCTGGCTCTCTCATACTCATCTGCTATGTTTCCAATGGTGATGGGATGGAAAGTAGGGCCTCTGAAGCTGCTCTCAGAGACAGGTTCACAAAGGAGAAGGCAGCCTAACGCTTAGCCATTAAGGGATTTAAAGGTTAACAGTAGCACTTTAAATTGATCCAGGAAACAGATAGCAGTGTAGCTGGTACAAGTTCAGAATTATATAGTCTCATTGTCAGACTACAGTTTGCATTCTGGCAGCCAGATTTTGTACAAATTGCTGTTTTTCAAATTGACTATAAAGGCACCCCTTCTAGTAATCCAATCTGGACATAATTACGGGGACTGATGCCAGATCAGATGTGATGCCAGATCTGTTTTGTTTAAGAAAGGATGTAGCCTGCAGAAGTTGGTAAAAAATTCTTCTAACCTCCCTGCAATAACTTATGCAATGACTTGTGCCTCCCTGCCATGGTTCCAGGTTTGATCCTTGGCATATGTAGGTTACTGTTAGTGCAGTGTTTCTCAAACTGTGGGTTGGGACCCATTAGGTGGGTCGCAAACCAATTTCAGGTGGGTCCCTATTCATTTCAATATTTTATTTTTAATATGTTAGACTTGATGCTGCCTTGGTATGTGACTGCATTTGGGGAAATGTTACAATCTGTGCTTTAAACAGGCTACTATGCATAAGCTTTTAACAATGATAGCCAGTGTGGCTTAGTCTTGGGTATGTGTGGGTAGGATTGCAGCCTAGGATTGTTCAAATTTTTCCTGCTTGATGATACCATTTCCGGTCATGACATCATTTCCGGTGGGTCCTGACAGATTCTTGTGCTTAAAAGTGGGTCCCGATGCTAAAAATGTGAGAACCTCTGTGTTAGTGAATGTGCTTTTCAGAAGATGCATTAAAATGTACACAGGGGGAAATCTGTTTTGTGTGCAGTAGCCAGAGGCAGAAGTCAGGGGTTTGGCAGGGAAGGAAGACGGAGACGGAGACAACAAGAACATTATTGTGTGCATATGGAAGGAAAATAAAAAATAAGCAGCAATTCAATGTCTGACAATTCAGCGTATGAGTAGGCTCTAAATTTAAGCAGTTACTACATACAGGGGAAAAGAAAAAGCAAAGACAAAATCCTTAAAATGGAAAAGGGGAGAATCATGATGGAAACTGGAAGGAGAAAAGGAAGATAGGGAAATAATGAAGGTTATCCGGGGGAACTGGGCTGAAGAAGCAGGGATTTGATGGTTGTGAGAAGGGAGAGGAAAAACTAGGGGAGAAAGGGGAGGAACGCAAGAAAGATTCCCAACATACTGTGCGTGGTGAAGGAACTTGACTGAATCTTTTGTAGCTTGAATACAGGCAAGAGCAGGCTGTAAATTCATTTCCTTGTGGTGGGAGAATGGTCTCCCACTGACTGATCCCTCTTAACCAGTGGCCCACGCCTCTGAGTAGGAATCAATAGGAAGGGGTGATTTCGCTTGTTCTTGATGGATCAGTTAAGGCAAATTGTTCAGTGGGGGAATGAGGTAGATCTTGGGCCTCCCCTAAAATGGTTTAAAGGCAGCGTAATTCATACTCAGGAGAAAAATATTTGAGGCACTAAGTATGTCATCTGTTTGTGCATGAGACAAGAAAGATGGAGGGGGATTTGCGGGTTGATGGGGAAGCTATGCAAAAGACTGAGATTATCAGTCCTTTCTCTGCTGATTTGTGCATGCTGTGCGGCAGGAGTTGCAGGGCTAGGATGTTGAAACCAAGCAGTCTTTCTGTTCAGAGACAGGGTATAGGAAAGCAGAAAAGCCTTAGAACAAACCCAAAGGATAGGCTGCAGCTGTTGTCACGGAGGGAAACAGGACAAGAGAGCAGAAGCTGTTTTCCCAGGGAGAAGGGAGGGTTTTGTAAGGCAAAGGAGCACTGTCTGACCCACACTGGCACCGTGGTTTTTGGCTGTGCTAAAGCTAAGGGAAGAGAAGAAGATTAGAAACGAAAAAGGGAGGCAGTTGGTTACCAGTCCTGGGTCTTGGCTTGACACAGTAGTTCTTGGGAGAAGCAGGAATGGCGGTGCTTCATGCAGCACTATCAGGTCAGATGCATGATTGTAACAACACCAAAGCAGGGAATGAACAAAAGATGTGGGGCTGTGTGATCCGACCTTTTATACTTTTTTCCTTATAGAATCCTGTGGGGCATTCATCAGTGAGGTGATGAATCAAAGATCCCTCTTTTGTGACTTGATGACCTTTGATTGCTCATCCCCATCCCTAAATGGGTGCTGCTCTTGCTTTGCATCTTACAGAAGTGCAACAGAAAACTTGCAACAAGCCCAGGACTCCTTGGTCCAGGGATGTCAAACATAAGGCCCTGGGGCCGGATGCGGCCTGCGGAAGCTTTTTATCTGGCCCTCAGGCCCTCAGCTGCTGAGCAGTGCTGAGGTGTTACTTCTGAAAGTGCAGCCTACTTGAAAATTGGATTCTCCAATATCTTGAAATATGATCAAGATTCTTGCCACCGTGGGGTGGCGGCAAGAAATAGGGCCTTCTCAGTAGTGGCACCAACGTTATGGAACTCCCTTCCCCTTGATTTGAGAATGGCTCCCTCTCTTGAGACTTTTCGGCGAGGCCTGAAGACTTTTTTGTTTAAACAAGCCTTCTGAGTTCATGGCCTTTTTAAACATCTTTTCTATATCTTTTAGTATTTTTACAGGCCTGATTCCTCTATGATTTGCTGCGTTTTGCTCTTTTTATCTGACTACGTATTTATCTGACTACTGTTTTTATGGTTATTTGTTAATCTGTTTTAATATGTTTTTATTTGCAGTTAAATTAGGTTTTTAATCTGTTGTAAACCACCCTGGGTCCCTTCGGGGAGAAGGGCGGGATATAAATAAAGTTGTATTATTATTATTATTATTATTATTATTATTATTATTAGTGTGTTTTCTTTTCTGTCATTTGCAGCTAATGGGTTCCTAAGTGAGAAAAACTGCTTATTTTTGTTTATGACACATCATTTCCTGCCTAATGACATCACATCTGACCCTCAGCAGGCATCGTGAGTGTTATTCAACCCTCAATATGAAACGGGTTTGACACCCCTGTCTTAGTTGTTAGCATGGACTCCTTCATTGAAATTGGCCATAGAGTTGATGATGACAGGTATGGTCAGAGACCTTTCTTTGGGTTGCTAGCTATGTGGTTCACTTCAAGTCAGCAAGCTCACAGGATGTGCTTTTGTTCACAGGGTAAAATGTGTTAAGGTGTTAAGGTGTGGTGACTCATGAACTTTTCCAAGAAATGAAAGCCAGCCAAAGCTTCTTCCAAGCCACCCTGATAGTGTGTGTGTGTGTGTGTGTGTGTGTGAGAGAGAGAGAGAGAGAAAGATTGCTCTGAAATGTGACCTTCCTCATATCTTGTGGGTTCTGAGCTCTCTTGCCAACGGTTCTGCTTTAAAATAAACTGGCTTGAGTTATGCTCTCCTGACAGGCAGTGAGTTCCACATATACATATAAGCAAATGTGCTGCACATTTTGCATTTAAATAACAGAAAGTGTTGTCAGGCATCAGTAGAATGGGAAGAGATCCTTGCTGAAACCCTGGAAAGCTGCTTCCATTTTGTGTAGTCCTTGCTAACTGAACCAATAGTTTGACTGAGTATGAGACAGTTTCTTGTATTGCCTGAATGTCTAGAGAAAGAGAGATTGAGGAATATCCCCAGGCAGCAAACTTGATTGTTCAGGAACAATGCAGCCCCATCCAAAACATGTCCAATTTTCCTAGTGTCTGAAATGGTGACAGATAAGATTGAGATGATCATCTGCCAAAGACATGCAAGACTGTAAGTAAAACAACAAAGTTTTGTGTGCAGCATATGATCTTCTTTTGTCGGGTTTTTTTTTAATAAAAAAAATCAGTTTTAAAACCTCTTTTTTGTGTTTGGTCTAGAGTGTCCTCTGTAAACCCATTTTTTTTCTCTTAAAAAACAGCAAAATGAAGCACAAGCCCCATGTTAATGGCAACATGCGAAAAAGATCAACCAAGTTGTGGTTAATGTAAAATCTCTCTAGCAATCTTTCTTGGGCATGTCTCCTTCTCTGGTTGTAAGAGAAAATCCTCAGTTTGAACATTAATCTTACAAATAAGGTGCTCACATGAAGCAATTTCTGGCATGGTGACATCCTCATCTTTTAAAAGTGGGACACAAGAGATTTTCTATTTCTTAAGAATCAATCTCTCTTTCTCTTCAACCCCGAGCAATTGCCGTCCACTTCTAAATGTTTTTGAGGTTCATGTATTGAAGGAAAAAAATCAAATAACAGACCTAGCTCTAGCTTATTCAATAATTTAGGATTCCATGCAGTTACTGTGCTTTGAACAAAATTGTATTTAACAGATATAGGATGGCTACGCTTCTTTCTGTACTAACTGCACACATTGTTTTCCAATAGGAAGTACTCAAACATAAAGGGAGCCCTCATTTTGTAATGCGCCAAGTTATTTCATAAGAGAGAGATGGCAGTGTGTGTGTTAGAGTAGGTAGTCGACCTGAGAGATAGGCAACTGAGGGACAGATTAGTGGTGAAGATGGAGGTTGGAGATGTGTGTGTTAGAGTGTAGAAAAACAGGCAAGGGATATGTTTTGTTGGCAAGATGGGGCAATACAAAGATGGCTATTTTGTGCAGGTAAGGAATGACCAAGACTCAAAGAAATTAAAGAAAGTATGGCAGAGCAAGTAGCTGGTTAAAAAGCAGAAACCTAAGTTAAGAAGGAAAGAGCCAGGAAAGAAGTGGGTCTGGGACAAAATCTTTCTCAGGACACCATGGTCCAGTTGAAATGTCATATTCCTAGAGTAACAAGCTACTGTTAGATGAGTTTGAACATTTCTTCCTTGCTTCGGCTTACAGAAGTCTCTAATAACAACAGAATCTTATTCAATGACAGAGGTTGCTTTGATGTCTGAATCAGGAGGCTATTTTCAGTGGTGGACCTGGAGGGAGGACAGGGCCAAAGGCCACAGGCACCGTGCCTGCAGACCTTGCAGTGGCAGCACCATTGTATGTGCCGCGCCGCCGCTGCATCCACCCACCACACTGCTTCTGTCTGCCCTCACGAGCTGTCCCAGTGTCAGGCGAAGCCCCATGCAGCATTGTGTACTGCTCAAGTACTCAAGTTTTTAGAAGTACTTTTCAAGATTGCATGAGCAGCCACCCAAGGCTTTCTGAGTAATCCTCAAGGCTGTGCAAAGCTCCATTGTGCTGGGTAGGTATCCAGCTGAGGAGCGGTGTGATGCGGTGGGGGCAGAATGAGAGGCGTGTCCATAACTGACTGTTTTTTATCTTTTTTTTTTTTAAGTGCAGTATGTCTTATGAATCAGGATTGCAGGATTGCAAACCACAGTTGGATTCTGGTTTGCAAGGTGTGATAGGTGAATGTAAGATGGTTTGTTGCATCAGTCTGACCTGGGCCTTTGTGTGCTACTTGTAAGAAGTGAATGAATTGGCAAGGAAGAAAAAATCGAGGGGCTAGGATTGTGCAACTGTGAAGTTGGGGAAAAATAAGATTTGCGGGGCTAAAACCTTGCGCTTCCCTTTAGTTGTAGATGCTTTCAGTCCTGTAGATTCTCAACCCCATTTTTGAGGAGTAAGCCCACTTTTCTAGAGAAAGATTGACAGAACAGGATGTTAATTCCAGAAGCTGTTGTGGCTTAGTATTGCATCTGGGATTCAAAGTTAGAAACTGACTGTCTTGTTCTGATGATAGACCAAATTAAATACAACAAAATCAAACTGGCCTTTGAAACAAGAATGAGCATTTTTGATAAATTTTAAAATGCAGCTATGACGTTTTGTTGCACAATAGTTTCTAATCAGTTAAATGAAATTTTTTTAAAAAAGAATGCACTCTTGGTTCCAGAAACTTTAATGGAATCTAGGCTTTCATCCTCAATTATCATGTTGCCATATTATTTTGACAATACAACCAGTACTCTACCCCAAATTACCAATGTACATAATAATTAGACAGTGACTCTGGTCAGGTTAAATTGCCTATCAGAAATGTACTTGCAGCACTGGTTGCCACAGGACATTTTTTTAATCCCATTTCAGTGAAGTACCAGCAGTTGTCCTGCTAGATTCTTACAGTTTTTGTACACATTCGGCTTTTATTCTTTTTCTCTATGCCGTATGTGTACAATAAACTTGTTTTACCCTTCTAAACCTGCCTATGGAAGAAAGAGTCTGTTACTGCCTTCTGAAGTTTACCTATTCCCTGCTGCTTGAATGAACGTATGATGGTATTATTGATTAATCCTCCTGTATAGCCATGTAAGCTGTCACACGTAGGCATATATGTCACTGCTACCAGGTGCCCTATAGCTAAACAGAAAGGTTAAGCCATTGCCTAGATTGGAAAATTATTCTTTATGCCAATCTCATGTGCCATTGAGCAGCACTGCTCCATCGAGCCATGGCGTAACTTTCATCTTCACAATATTAGCATCATTACTGGAATCAGGACTGTTTACCAGTGGATTGCCACAAGTTGCCATTGCACTGGCAGTAGGGTTTTTATGCCCAATCCTATACAATTATTGGAAAACTCATGGGATTGAGTTAAGATTTGTCAGTCTTGTACAGCATTGTCCTTTGGGCATCAAAAAATGTTCTGAAACTACTTATTTATTTAGTGTAGCAAGGCTAATAAAATATTTGCGAATTATATTTTTCACTTTACAAAGCTCATCCCAACCATACTTGTGTTGAGGGAAGTGTTGAAAAAAAATAAATTGGGAAACGCCTTGACTTCATACGCAGTTAGAGTAAACAAGAACATTCTTGTTTTCAGGTAGTAATAACAAGTTTAAAATCTGAAATGTGAAATGAGTTGATAATTTTCTCTAGGTCATGCTCTTTTCCATAAGCCAAGCTGCTCTGCATTCTCAAGGGGAAAAGGAACAACCGTGTTGACTTCTCATTATTTCTTCCTATGGCGCATTCTTATTGAATTATTGCCAGGTATTGCCAGCAGATGCTCATCAACTCACTGCAGGACTCCTCTGTTAATTGAACTATAATGGGGATGACAGCAGGGAAGGTCAAAAATGATAGGGCCAGTGATGATATAACATGAACTCGGGGCTCCTACAAACTGAAGGGATAATTGTCATTGCTAGGGTATGGTTTCTGCAAAAGTTTTCTTTGGAGAATGGAGCATTCGTCACTGTGTATCATGGCAGCACTGAAGGTCTTGGTAAGAAAGAGGGTAATTATGCTAGGACTTGTAGCTTTACTGTGGGAGTACATAAGTGGTGAACTGAGAGAAGGAGAGGAAGGGAGAGAACAAATGGTTAGCAAAAGCAGTTGACATGAGTTTGAATTGAAACAGAACCTGGTAAATATTGTTTGTTGGTAGATATAATTGGAAATAAATGTTCCCCTGTAATGGCTATCCTTATACTTACTGTCATTGCCTGTCTGGCATCTCACTAGTACTTGGACTCCAATAATTATTTATTAATCCCAATGGCTGACAATAATTAAATCATTGGGAAAAAATGGCATTTTATTTGTAAGCTCATTTCTCTTGATTTGAGCAATGTATTCTGAGATTGGTTATCAGTAAATGGCCTCAACATGAACAGATCTTGTGGCCTTTTTTTTTTTCTTCTGTTGAAAAGAAGGTATTTCCAGCACTGATTTGGTTGAACAAACAACCCAAGCAACTAGTGACTTGCTTGGCTTTGGGTTCTGCAGGAAGCCCCATAATAATATATACAATATGTTATTGTGTCATTTATAATGCTTACTCTCAGAAGCAGATTATTTTCCCCATAGTTTTGTTTGTTTGTTTTTCTTGATGGAAAAGCAACTTTTAATTCAGTGGCCTCTTGCACATGTAACCGTAAAGCAATGTCTGGTACACTGTGGATGAGTCCTGAAGAATCCTTGTGTTTGCACATTCCTTTCTCCCCTCACAGGCTGGTGTTTTTTTTGTTCTTGGTTTGAGACAAACCATTTTTCATTTGAGCTTGTCCTGTTTCAAACATGCATGAATCCTTGCAGGGGAAGTGTAGAATGTAATTTGCCTGTTATAAAATAAAATGGTAAATTATAGAATCATAGAGTTGGAAGGGACCTAGAAGACCATCTGGTCCAACTCCCAGATTGAAGCAGGAAAATCCTCTCTAGAGCAGGGCTGTCCAAACTTTTTGGCAGGAGGGCCACATAATCTCTCTGACACTGTAGCGGGAGCCAGAAATAAAATTTGAATAAATTTACATAAATCAATATATTAGAGATGGAACTTATATGAATGAATGAAGGTCTTGCAATAGCTCAAGGCCTATAAAAGACCTTGCACAAAACAAGGCAGGTGTTTTCTTCGCTGCTGCTACTGCATCACAGATGTCAAACAGCAAGCAGCCCTTGTCGCACAGCTCACGTGAGAGGTTGAACAGTCACCCTCGTGCTGAGAGCAGTTGTGTCGGGCCAGCATGGGCTCCAGCAAATCTCTGGAGGGCCAGAGGCTCGTTGGAGATTGGGGGCTCCCTGCGGGCTGGACTGGGAGTCCCTGAGGGCTGCAAGTGGTCTCCAGGCTGGGGTTTGGGCACCCCTGCTCTAGAGCATCTCCAACATGTGCTGTTAGACTTCTTTCTTGAAGACCTCTAGCAAGGGACAAACTATCTCTTCCCTCAGTAATTGATTCTGTTGTTGATTCACTCTTACTGTTAAGACATTTTTCCTGATTTTCTGTTGAAATTTCCCACCTACAGCTTAAGCTCATTAGATCCAGACTCCAGTCATCCTCTCTGGGGCAGCAGATAACACATCTTTGCATTCTTTCATGTGATAACCCTTCAGGTATTTGAAGAGTGCTAACATGCACTCCTTCGGTCTTCTGTTCTCCCGGTTAAATGTACTTTACTCTTTCCTCATAGGACTTGTAGCCTTCTTCATTTATTACCAAAGTGGGTACACTACACTTGGATAGAGAGGGAGTGGGAGCACTCTAGCTAGTTCTAGTGCTAGGTCTTGCCAACAGTTGCAATAGCTGCACCACAAGCTCGTGGTAGTGTCCCCAGCATCTTGTGCAGGCAACAAGTCTGAGTAGATAGGAAAACGTAATATTGTAGGAAATTTCTGCCCCCCCATTGGCTCCTGGGCCCCCCTTTTGACCCTGGGCCCGGGTACAAATTACGCCCTTTACCCCCTCTCCTAGACCCTGGGGGAGTTTGCAAGTCTAACCTAAGGTTCCTTCAGAGTTCATTCACTTGGTAATGGCCATGATTTGGCATTATGCATTATGTGACTGATAGTTGACTTGGATTCAGTTTTCAGATATTATAAATGTAGACTTCTAACATACTTGTTTGATTAGAAACCAAACCTGAATTTATGTGTTTTATTTAGTACAGTTATTAAAATTGAATTTGTTTAAAAAAATAAAAAAGACTTATTTATCTGTTTAAAAACAATATTCATTATATCAAATCTGAAAAGGCACCATCTGAAGAGACTTTTTCTTGGGTTTGTGTGAGCATTACTTATCTCATCTTGATGATTTCTGAATATTTTCAATTTTATGTTCTGTCTGTCAATATTCAGCAGTGTAAGGGAAGCCATAGCAGTCTTCTCATTAGAGCTTTATTACATAAGCAGTTCAAGCATCTGGGCAGATATATAGTGCTATATATTTGCATACAGATGAAACAAACTTGGCTCACTTGTGTGTCTTTGGATGACCTGTTCATCTCGGCTACCAGGAGATATGTAAAAACAATATAATGCTTTTAAAATTAGTATCCAAACTTGGGAGTAGTTTCATAGCATGTGCTGGAAGTACTTAATAATGAACTGAGTCTAAGAGTAATATCACTTCACAAAACAGTTCCATTCTATGATTCTTTTAATTAAAATCCTTTTTGCTGATGGAAACTTCGTTCTCTGGTGTTTTCCTTAATGTATTCGTAATGCATCTGTTTGGGCTCCCTTGCTAGAGATATCTTTCATTATAATCCACTTAACTGAGTTCATAATTAAACTTCTAAATGCAAAGCTTCCTTCATTAAATTTCTAGGTCGTACTCTGAAATCAAAGTTTGTGGTAGTCAAGCAGGAAATTTGTGGGTTTCAATATTTTTTTGTTGTCTCCTAATTATGCCAATAGAACGAAAGATGTATGTTTGGTATCAATAGAACAACAGATTCCACTTCTCTGTGCTGTATAATCTCTGAGACGTCCTTTGTGGCTCTGCAATGATGAAAGGATTGTGGTGTGAATAAAGAAAGAATGATGCTGTAAGAAAATGTGAAATAACCAAGTAGAAACTAACAGCTCAATCCTGAACTGCCTGGCATGCAGGGCTGCTGCTGTGCCAAAATGGCTGGTGTGCATCTTAAGCATGCCAGGGAGTGACCAGCAGCTCCTTGGGGGAAAGGGACATTCATCCTCTTCAGACGAGAAAGGGAAGTAGTCCCACAATGGGGCTACTTGATTCTGTGGCGGCTCTTTAGCTAGCGCAGAATCAAGGAGTCCTGTGTTGGGCCACGTTGAGCCATTCCCTTCCCCTGCCACACCTTCCCCTTGCCCTCCACCTGCTCCAGAATGCCTCCTCCCTGCCTTCCCTGACCTGACTTACCTCTCTGCTCCCTGGTGCTTTGTTCTGGCACTGGGCCCTTGCTAAGGTTCGCAGTGTGCCTTATGGCACATTTGCAACAGTGCATGCTAGCTGTGAGCCAGCGTGTGAAGATCTGAACTGGGTCTTAAAACTGGTTGTCAGCGTTGGATATTTGGCAGTGTAGCAATTTGTCTGTAGCCTTATGTGAGTCTTCCTGTACCGTGCTTTGGCCCCTAAAATAAGATCCGTTATACTCTAAGTCTTTCCTCTGTGCCTCCTTCCAGGCCAGTTGGAATTGGTAAGTAGCAAAATGGAGCCCCAACTGTTGCAGGTTCAGGCAAGGATGGAAGCGGACACCAGGAGGTTTCAAGGAAAACAAGCTTTTATTCTTTCAGCCGGCTGCTGGTCACAGAAGAATAGCTTCCAAAGTCTGTGACACCCGATTTTCTCAGGGCTCTGAGTTGATATACAAAACGAACTTCCATTGTAAAGCACTGGCTGGACTTCTGATTGGCAAAATGCAAATTACAGAGCCTTGGATACATTCTTCATTGGCAGACAGCCCATCACATGGGGCTTTGCCCCTGCCTACACAGCCCCTTACTCAAATTCCACGCTGCATGCTCTACTATATATGGCACTTTAAAATATGTGAAATCTTTCTAGCTGCAAAAAGTGCCATCTCCCCCTCTCTGCATTGGCTAATAACATGCTTGCAAAAGTCTCTTTTCTAACCACCTGTCTGTTGCGGTTAGCTAGCAGTTTCCTGTTTTCTTTTTTAACTGCAGAGGTTCTACAGAACAACTTCTTGCGGTCAAAGCTTGTGTCTGCAATACCACTTCCTCTTTAACACAAAGAGGCATTCAAGAGGCATCTTCTAAAATGTCCTGTTGACCCAAGCAGCTAAGTATAGGGCCTACTTTGGCCAAAGCACCCTGTTTATGCTCACAGCTAGGCCCGAACGGGGGCCTGAATGGGTTCAAACGCTCTAAATTCTGGGGGGTTTCCTCACACAACAACGCAAGAGGAAGGACAGGAAGAGACAAGGGGAGAAGCAAGTAGACTGGAGCGGAGCAGGAAGGGACATGCGAGCTTGACAGAGATTGTGCTTGCTGTGTTGCAGAGAGTGGAGAGACTCCACTGTTTCTATCCTGATATGCAATAAGGGACCCCATCATTTGTGGCACACACTGTGAACTGATAATAAGCCTAGGTTTTTGGTACATATTGACAGCTGCTAATGATGGTGCTGGGAGTCAGACTTGGATCTGGAAGATCCAGGTTCAAATCCTCACAACCATGAAACTTTCTAGGTAACCTGGGGACTGACACCTCTCTCCCAGTCTAACCTACCTCACAGGATTGTTGTGAGGCCACAAGGTGGGAAGAACCACGCACACCACCCTGAGCTCCTTGGAGGAAAGGTAGTATAAAAAATGTGAAAAATACATAAATAATGCTTTCTTAATGATGGCTGATAATAGAATTTTCTAGGGCCTGGGACTGAGATGGCAACTTGCCTGCTGGGTTTGACTACTAGACTACTTCTTTCTGAACAAATTCTGGGTGTAGGTGTGTGGGAGAGAGGAGAAAAAAGAACAGTTAAACTGAGTTGGAGAGATGGTCTTAGCCCAAGTGAATCAGTGTCATGTCTGAAGTGGTTATTTGATAAAACCTGTATATTTTAGGCCACTGCACCATCATTTCAAATGACTTGGTCAATTCAGCAAGTGCACTTATACATCTCTAGTTTTCTGCTCCCTTCAATGATTGCAGTCTTCCCTGTGCCCCAGCTTTAAAGTCAGCATTAGTGCATGGTGTGCAGAGATTTCACTGAGAAGGAGAGTAGCAGACAAGGAGGGCTGGGGTAGCCCATACATTGTAGCTATGAAATGTGAGGTAAAAATAACAGTAGTTTCCTCCTTGCTTCTAAAGGACGAAGGTATCTTCCACAGATTCTCTCGCCTTTCCCTAAAACTTTAATTTATTCTTAATGATTTTCCTCTGAAAAAGTAAATGAATCAATAGTCAAAAAGAAAAGGAAGAAAATATAGCATGCCTTTTCGAAATTGCAGGGCATACAATCTGATCGCTTTTAAATCGCTTGTGAATTGTTTTAATAAGAAACAACTACTGACTACTTAATAAATAGCTGCACATATGTGCACAGGCAGACACACATTTTTCCCCCTCCTCAGCTATACTAACGCATTTGGAAACTGTGATGCACAGTAGCTAATTTTGATGCGAATGTTGGAGGCCTTCATAATGCAATTTATTCATGGTGTTGTGGATTGGCATATGGTATCAGTGCGATTTTTTATCATATCTTCGCAGAACTGTTGGTGTTTCAGATAGTGTTATGAAAACATAGCGTCTGATTCTGATTCTGTTCTCTTACTCTGGTGCAAATTGGTGAAGCTGAAAGCAGTTAGTGTGGCATTTGAGAATTCGGTTCAGGCTGGCCTGATTTTTCCCCTTGATATAATCTCTACAGCATTGTTGGAGATTGCACAAAACCAATAGGCTGACTGCTGCTTTTCCTGAAAAATTAAAATATGCTGAGGCTCAGAGGCAAGATCCTCCCACACAAGCAGATGCTTTGCGCATCCTTCCAGCCATTGACACTATGAATGCTCTCTAAGAAGAGGCTTACTTAGTAAGCAAGGTGATCAGTGCTGCCAGGTTTTAAGGAAAAGCAAAGAGCATTTTTGCATGTCAGTGCAATACATTCTGATTAAGCCCAGCAAGGCCAGGTTTTGTTTTTAATTAAGCACAGAAGACAATGTACAGCTGTTTCTCAGTTTGTTTATTTTGAAACATTTTAGCTCACCTTTCCCTTTTACAGTAAAAGTCCCAAGGCAGCTAACAATACAGCATAATACAATATGATTAAAATGAAAACATTTAAATAGAAAATGAAATCATTTAACAGCAAAAATATAAAATCCCAGAACAAAAAGGTACAAAAGCTGAGTGAAATAAAAACATTTTTAGGCTACACTGAAAGGATAACAGGGATGGTTCAGTTCCTAATTCAATAGGGAAGGAGTTCCAGAATTCTGGTGCCATTACAAAGAAGGGCTTGCCACCAACTGAGTAGTTGCCACAAACTGAACTTCAGATGGTGGTGGTGCATGCAGATGATCCCAGAGAATGGGTAGTCTCATACAGAAAGAGATGGTCTTTAAGGTACTCCAGGCTCCATGCTGAGAAGGACTTGGTCAAGGCCAGCAGCTTGATTTATGCCCAGAAACAGCCAGTGCAGCTGAAAGAGCAGTAGCCTGACAGAGCCAAACTGCCCAGCTCCCGTGACCACATTAGCTATTTTTTTTTTATTTGCACTAACTGCAGGTTCCAGAAGGTGTCATGGGGTGTCCCTGGTGGCCCCTTCTATGTATTCTTACAGGTGCCACTATCTTGGAACTTGTAAAATCTTCCTAGATTTGCCTCTGCCATCTTGGATCTCACGAGATTTCATGAAATCCAAAGTGGTGGCACATGGCTGAGCTGTGAAGAAGAGGCCATGGGCTTCCATGACCCCATTATATTTGTGAACCGCTACCCTAAATTGATTTAGGTTCTTGATATATCAGACCTGTGTAAGCATTTCTCAGATTTAAGAAGTAAAAGCAGAGTACAAGTATAGGTAACACATTATTTTTCTCTTCTGCAGAACAAACATTGAATCCAAAAGTTAAACTGACTGACAGCCCGACACTGAGCTGCACAGGGCTGCCATGGCGCCAAAATGGCTGCCGCGACATCAACACGGAACTGGGCAGCCCGGAACAGCTCCTTGGGGGAAGGGAACTTTTGTCCCCTTCTGGGTAAGGGAAGTAGCCCCACAATGGGGCTACTAAATTCTGCTGCAACTCTGGAGTCAGTGCAGAATCAAACAGCCCTGTGTCAGGCCTCATGGCCCAACAGGGGCTCAGGACCTGGTGGAGACGAGCTCCACCAGTCCCACCCTCTCTCGCCCCACTCCCTCCCCCTGCCATACCTCCTCCCTGCCCTCCGCCCGCCTACCTTCCTCCACCCCAGAACGCTTCCACCCTACTTCTCCCACCTACCTCTTCCCCTACCTACCTCTCCACCATCCTGCAGTATGGACAACCACCAGGCAGTGGAACGCAGGCCCAGCACAGACTTGCGCTGGTCTAGATCTGCTGCTGGGCCCACAGTAATGGCTCGCGAATGTGCTTTATGGCATGTTTGTAGCAGTTTGTGCCAGCAATGAGCCAGCATGCACTGTTTAGGATCAGGCTCTTAGTACATACAATCCACACAAAAAAATCTGGGTAACACCACTGCCTGGATCAAGTAATCTATATGCTGTGCCTTTCCCTACAGGTCCAGCTATGTAGCTTTTAAATGATTGATGTTTGCTATGCAGCTAAACTATATGAATGAATGAAGCTAGATAAAAAATGTCATTACTTTTTCTATTTTGGGTAGTCTGTATCTGATAAATATAATTGCATGAGTTTATCATGATAGACTGTTTCAGAATAATTTAAATAACTACAATTTAATTTTTTTTCCCCATTGTATATCTACTTTGGGCTGTATTTTCAGGTTTATCTTTTCCTTATCAAGAATTGCACACTATGTATTATATATAGTAATAATAGTGCATTTTTGTAAGGTTCAAAATGTAATAGTTTGGAACTAAACTGTTAATAACTGATAACTTTTTATAGAAAAGTACCACAATGATGTGGCTAACCTTTCGTGGAAAGAATCTGGTTTCTTATATTTAATTTATCCTATTTCTAGATATAAAGCTGCCCAGTAAACATAGTACACATAAGAAATAGCTAGTAGTAAATTAAAATGTTTCAAATGAGACCAATTTCTACCTAGCAGAAGAAATGCATTCAATATAAAGCATCAAAGATATGAGCTTTTTCTATTGACTTTTTGTGGATACAAACGTTTCTACTTCAACTTTGTGAAGTTTCTTGATAGTTGTGGTATGTTTTCTGTTTTTATAAATGTTGGAATTGCAGAGTATCAAAAGTGATATTTTTCTGCAGTGTCACCAAGTATGCATTTTGATTCAGAATTGTTGATTTGGAAACAGCTGAAAGAGGCTTCTCACAAAAGAAAATTCCTACCAAAGAATTGTAAGGAAAAAGATATAGTGTCTTTATGAATCAGCAGAAACTTGATTACAAGAATACTACATTCCTTGATAAAACTGGTATATGGCATAGTTAAAGGATGAGCTGGTGAACATGACTTTTAAACATCTATTTATTTTTTTCTCTCTTCTAGGAATAGTGAAGTGAACTGGATTGAACTTCATGAAGTATGTTTCTAAGGGATAGCTGGCTTTGCGCTCACTGGGCATGGCAGAGCACACAAAGGTGCTTGGTTGTGCTTGCGCTGTTGTTGTTGCACACATCTGATTTGGAAGGCAGAAAATCTCATCAGTTTGTCTGGAAAACAGGTAGGAATCACTAAGTAATTATTCACTCAGGCTGTAGTTCTTTACACGTTTCAGATGCTTTGGGGCCAATCTATACAGAAGTGTCAGATGGCATAGTCCCAGGAAGGCTACCACATGATTTTTCTGAAAAAAGTAGAACAGCTGTCAGTCCCTTTTTGTTAATAGTCCTAATTATGCTGAAGATACCAGGATTACTTACTAATTGAACCTGACCTACGGATCTACAGTGGCTAATTTCTTTTCTTATTTGCATGTGTGTATCTCTAGAAGGAAGAGCAAGCAAGGGAGAGAGCTTTGGTCTAGTGAAAATTATAACTTTGTTTGGCAGAGTTGCACATTTTGATTAGAACATATGCTAGTTTTAAAATCTATGCATGAGATATACGTATAAGAGGAAGTGATTTGGGAAGACTTCTTCAGGAGCCTTTGCTTACCCCATCAATCCACAGTTTGTGCTTCAGTACTTAATCAGTAGTACAATTCTATACATGACTACTCAGGAGTAGGTGCTATTGTGTTCTGTGGGGTTACTCTCATGTAAGCACATAATTGATTGCTTCTCAGATGTTGGAGGCCTCTCCCAGAGCCGTGGCTGTTTCTTCACCTGCTTTGAGTCCCTCCAGGTTCCAGTGCTATGCTGAATGTGTAGAATAGTGCATGTACTAACCCTTGGAGAGTTTTTCCTAAGAAATAACCAGTAGTAAAAGACCACAAAAGAAGACTGGCTAATCCCAATTTTCGTCACTATTTTGTACTGAAATATCTTCAAGTGCTTTCTAAAAGATGGAAGAGAACCAGATTTTGTTTTTCAAAAAAAGATAAAAGAGAGAACCTTGGAAAACTTTGGGCACACTTCACTAAGCATATGCTAAAGCTGGATGCAACTGACAGTTTTTCTAAATAAGGATTGCTTTGACCAGAACAAAGAACTGGTTCCCACATGCATGTACATCATGAAGTTGTTCAGTGCTTGAAGGTTCATTGCTAGATGTGTTCATTGCAGAGTGTTGGACAAGGAAAAAATTGGGTTTGGTTTCTAGTTCAGATTTTTAAACTCTAGTTCAGAGTCCAGACACTCACTTACAAAAAGTGACTTGGTGTTTAGATAAATTTTTTGCAGAATCATATCAACGTATTTTTGCATGTTTTACAGCTTTTGCAAATGAAGTGCATAAAACAGGATTAAAAACCAGGAAAATACCCCACTTAGGATAAATTCTAGCATGACAGCAAGGAGGTCCTGCAGTGCTGAGGAAGCATAAGACACTTTCAGGCTCAGTACAAAAATATTTAATATTTAACTGAAAAATCGTTGCTGGACCACAGCTTGTCTAGCTGCTTCTGCTTAAGCTCCAGGAAGGCTACCAGTCCTAGAACCTGCCTGCCTATTGCCTGCTCCTCCACTTCAGACAGCTGGTTGTAAAATGTAGTTTTAATGCTATTTTTTTTTGATAGGCCTTGCACTTAACATCGGCATAGTCTAGTCTATTCCCTCTTAAAACATTTATCAGAATATTCAGTTGCTCACTGCTTACTGGGAGTTGCTGTGTTTTTAGCTACCTTCTCAAATAGTTTGACAATTTCTGGCTATTGCTGAAATGCCACATTGTCATCTTTTCTTTCATGACAGGAAGGGTCACTTCAACCTTTCTCAGTTAACTACTTTCCCAAGTTTCTCTCCACATAGTTTGCTCTGCAAGAAGGAGGATGTATGGAATCAAAGTTTACCTGTCTTTGGGTCAATTGTTTCAATTTTTGAATGATCAAAAAAAGATGGGCTAGTTGCTTTTCTCCATAAGATCCCCTTCAACTACATGGATGAGAAACTGATGTGTCTATATGTGCCTGTGTGCGAGAGAGAGAGAGAGAGAGAGAGAGAGAGATTCCTGATTTTCATGCTCAGTTTTCACACATTAAAGTCACTGGCAGATTACATTCCCTCTGGAAATTGCCACAAATCAGGCTTTACTTTGTATCACTTTTGCTTGCTTAAGATACTAAGCACATTAATCTGTGTGCAAGCCATAAGTAAATATATTTAGGATTGCAGTCTCAGCTTTATATCTGAGCAGAACAGAAGCACTGCAAGCAGTTTGGAAGATCTAAGACATGAAGATTGGGGAATTAGATTACATAAAACATAGCCTAATCTGGTTTGTAGCATTAAAATAGCACTGAGTGAGTAGGGGGAAATATTTTTGCAAGCTTCAATTTAATGATTTTTTCCCCCCAGATTAATTTCTCTTACTTTTCTTTCTCAGATCTGAGTGTACAAAAAACACAAATGGCTAGCTCACTTAGTTTTCATGCACTGTTTTATTGCTTGTTTAGAAAAGATGTTTAAGAATGAAACTTTCTTAAGAACAAGGAAAGTCTTTCAAGTTCACTGTTTTGTTTGAGGAATTGGAGGTGTAGAGATATTAACCCTTTCTTGGCCTTTTTTCTTTTTGAAAATATTTTGACCTTTGCAGTTATGCTTTCATTGATTCTTAGGAATAACTCAGAAGTTTTGAGGATTCTTAAAATGTCATTGAAAACAAATGATATGTTCTTTCACGGATATCTGTGCTCAAGATACTTGTGAAGAGTGTATCAGTTCAATATCTAAAGTGATTTAAAAAAATATTTTCTCTAAGTTGTTTCTTGGGGCCAGAATGAAAAAAAAAATTATTTTGTTTTAACAGGATATTCTACTGGGTTGCTTTTTCTTACTAATATTACAGGAAAAAGAATCAATTAATACATGATTAAAGAAGAACAGTTGCATATAAAATGTCACTGTCCTTCAGAAGACTTTCTGCTGTTTTTATACTGTTTTGCTGGGACATCTTTGCCATGACTCGTCTTACTTTTTTCAGTTTTTAATTTGTCAATATGTTCTAGAATCTCATTTCTGTTTGGCTCAGTTATTTGACTTCTTAACTCACAAGGTCGGTTCAGGCATGGGTATCTTCCCTATGTTTTCTGTATTGATGACATATGCAAAATATTCATTCAGCATCTCTGCAGTCTACTTACTCTTTTGAGCTTACCTTTTATTCAGTGGTATACATTTTAGTTAAAATTCTGTTATTGTGACTTTAAATCAGCCCCCTCCAAACCCCCGGCCTGTGGGCTGGATCCGGGGTTTGGGTGAATCCTTCCCCCCATGACCGATGCTTACCATTCCGGCATGCCACAGGACTTCATGTCCGCAGATTGGGACAACGCAATGCTCCAGGCAGTTGTGTCTGCCTAGAAATCTAGATGCAGTGCCTTCTGGGGCATTGCGCCATGGACAGGACTGGTCAGAGCATCACGTCATCCTGAACTGGGGACATGAAGTCCCACGACATGCCAGAACAGTAAGCGCTAGTTGTGCCGGGGAAGGCATTTCCAGTGCGCAGCAGTCTCCAGTTTGGAGCCCATGCTTTAAATAACCCCCCATGTATTATCCCCTCCTTTGATTCTTTTGAGTTTTCCTTTCAGCTTTCTTTCTGCTGATCCCCTCATTTGAGATGCAGTGATGAAAAGCGGATGAGATAGTAAACAGGAACATAAAATGAACTCTGCTGGATCAGGCCCATCCAGTCCAGCTTCTTGTATCTCACAGTGGCCCACCAGATGCTTCAGGGAGCACACAAGACAAGATGCCTGCATTTTTTTTCCACTTCCTTGCATCTGGCATTCTGAGGTAGCCTATGTCTAAAACCCGGAGGTTGCACATATCCATCATGGTTTACGGGAATAATGGGATTATAGTGTTAAGAGCTCTCCCAACCAAGAAAACCCTGATGGTGTAGTGTGCTTTGGGCCACAGTTGTGAGAAGTGCCTGGACAAAATTCCTTGTGCAAGCCTCGTTCTGTTTGTAGAAGTTAGGTTCAACATAATGCCTACAGCTGACCTGTGCCCTGTCAGAGTGATCCTGGTCTTTGACTTCAGCACTGTGCTGAAATTAGCATGCCATCTTGCTTGGAACCTTTATGTAAATAGTCTACCCATTTCATTATTTCATTCATATATTTGAACAGCACCTAATCTGGCTAAAAAAAGTCAGTAGCATATAATGAAAGAATTGCAATTGAGTAGTACTCTGTGCATGTAAAGGTCTAAAATTCTTTTAGTTGCAACAGTGCCCTGCATATCATTTTAGCCATACTACCATCGTGCCATAGTGGAGAACTTTTAAATCCCATTTATTTCAGTATAAGAGATTTTTAAGCATAGACTCAAACCTCTCCCATAAATTTCAAGGAGATGTTAGAGTGCTTGATTTGGGTTGGATTGTCATTTAGGATTATTGAGTTTTTGAAATGTACTTCTTAGAAATATGATTAAAAGCGCTCTAATTAGGGAGGTTCTGAATATGTATACTTGGAGGCAACTCCAAGAGTTCTTGCTGCAGCAGACTCTCCTTTTGTGCTGGGCGACTTGGAAGGCTGGTCATGAAAAATCACTTTTCAAATTAGAACTTAATAAAAACTTTCCTGCTCTGAACGGTAAGCCCTACTCCCTATGCGATTAGTGGTTTCATTTCTTTCTCAGCAGTTGGGTAATGATTATGGCTCCAGATGCTGCGGGAGCGATAAAGAGATTGATTAATTTGACTTGAAAGGGCATATGTTCAAAGAGAATCCAATCGGAACACCACGAACAGGGTGCTGACATCCTTGCTGCACGAAAGCTTAACGCAATGCAGTCCCCAGCTGTGCTTGAGAAAATGATCGGAACGCAAATATTACTAATCGAGTTGGTATATAAGATATTTGGCATGCCTGTTTGTGGGAGATATTTTATTCTAGGGTGTTTTTTTTTTTGTTTTGATTTATGATGACTCAGAGAGCAATCCTACAGATGCGCTTGGCCAGCCCAAGTCCTTTGCGCTGGCCTGGGAGGGTCGTAAATGTGCCATAAATCACATTTGTGCCTCCTTTGGAGAAAGCCACGCAAGCACACAGTGGTGCGCTGGCCCTCAGAAGCCAGATTCAGTCTCTGCAGTAGTGAACAAAGGTAGGTTTGAGCCAGCTGAACTTGACCAGCGCGGGAGTCTGGAAGGGACGTGGGGAGGGCTGGGAGGAGGCAGGGAGGAGGTGTTCCAGGGTGGGGGGGAAGACGGGCAGCAGGTGGGCCTGTGAGCACGCAGATGGGGAGCAGGATGTGGGACCAGGATCTGGCAGTTATGCCAGATCCTAGCCCCTTTCCTGGCCAGTGTGGAGCAGCTCCAGTGTGCTTCATTTTGCTTGGGTCTGTGCCTCCTCTTCAGGTGGCGCAGATCCGAGTAGACCTATTGGGACCACTTTGGCTTTCCCTGGGGAATTCCCCCCCCCACTTCGGGCCAAGGCTCAGACAGTGCCAAACGTGTGCTGGATACAGCACAGGCTCCCCAGCCTGCCTGTCCCAGCTCAAGTTAGGATTGCGCTGAACGTTTTAGAAGGCAATATGACAAAGGCTTTGCTGTACTGGTAACTGCTAATGAAACCCTAGTGAGCATATTCTGAGTTGGCTTGAGCATTCGTGTCTGTTTGCATAATGACGATGCAGATAACCCAAAGTTAATACTCTTATTACTTGCTACTTTAGAAATTCAAATGCAAATGGGATTGGCATGTTTTCCTAAGTATTTTCCTCATTGAGTGGGTAGCCTGATCATTCTATACTTCTGTTTAGCTGATACTACTGAGGTAGGGAGGCAGGGACAGGAAAGGGAAGGCTGAGGTGTTGCAATCAAGATGGGGATATTGGCTGTTCTTGAAGTTGCAGTGACTCCGCTCGAAGGGAAAGATGAACGTTGGTTGCACTGTTCTTCCCATACACTTGTACGCATGCACACTTGCACATTCCTGCTTACATCTCCACTCACTCTCCTGTGCTCTTTGGGAAAGGGGTACCAAGGGTGCTGCTGGGGAAAATTCCAAGGGAAAGGGTTGTTCTTGGATGGGCTAACCCAGCAGTTCCCAAACTGTGTGTTGCAGTGCCCTGGGGAGTTGTGAGGCTTTAGCACAGTGTTGTGGGTTCTCTGCTGCCCGGCAAGGAGACTGTGGCACTAACCTCCAAAGAGTGGAAAGAGGCTCAGTGCAGCTATCAGAGCTGCAGCACATGAAAACCGCATACTGTGCAAAGCCCTCTATGTCCCTCTTATCATTCTTGGGAGGCTTGTGACAACCACTGAATCTGGAAGAGAGTGGCCGGTGACATCATTGCATGATGTGTTTTGTGTCACTGCCACTCCTCAATTCTGAGGGTATTGTAGCTCCGGAAACTTTGGGAACCTCTGGGTTATCCCTAAATCAAACTGTTCTACCTGTATAAGAATAATTGGATCCTTTCTGTGATAGGGAGTTGTACCTTGGTAAAGTTTTAGAGCCCATTTTGTTCTTCACAAAATAAAAGTGCCACCATCTGGCAAAAGTAGGCACCCTTATTTCCTGCTGAGAGGATCTTGAGGACAAAAACAATCTCAGAATGTGTGTGCCTTCTTCAGGCTACACTTTTTGAGGGGCCTTGGTGCTTTTTATCTGAGGCAGGGCAGCTTTAACTGAGGTAGTTTTAACCTTTTTGGCTTGCTTAGAGGGCTGATTTTGAGGTAACAAGTGTGTTCTTATTTTCTTTATAGATTTTATTAGCCCTGTTTTTACATAATGAGAAAAAATTGATTAACTTCGTCAAGCTAAATCATTTAGATGCAATACCTGGTGATAACCTTGAGGCTAAACTGTAGCTCCAGATGATAGCCAAGATTAATCAGGTACTACCGGTAATCTAATCTATATTTTGCCTGATCGTATAGTTCTTCTTGAATTTATTATGGAACCGTAATCCTCATATAAGTTTCAAAAATTCATCCCCCCCCCCAGTCTAAGCTTTTCAAGAAATATTTTTAACTTTGCTTGGTGTTTAAAACTTTTCTTCAGGAAAGCTAATGAAAGGCAACATTAAATTCCATGCCTGTATCAAGGTTAAAGTCCAGTCTCTTTTGATCCCTCAGAAATGATACTGTGTGTCATTTTAAATGTTTTTTTAATAGGACAAATCACTTGCTTCCAGCTCTTTGGGGGCACTGAGATATGTCTGTCTTTAGTTATGACATTTTATGCACACAGTACGTTCCATAATTAAATTAGTAATGTGTATTAATTATATATATCTTTCCATACTAATTACCTGTACTATTGGCTCTATTGGAATAAGGCAGGATAATTCTGCTACCAGTATTTAAAAATGTATATATTCAGTGGTAATTAAAATCTTCCTAAACCATCAAAAGTGGCTTTCTTTTTATTAAAAAAAAATGTGTTATTGGCTTTATGAACAGAAGCATTATCTCAGGTGATATATATAACACAATCATGATATACAAACTGAGAGAAACTCCTGCTAGTACTTTATGTGTAATGAAGTATTCCTGAACTTGTGAAGACATACAATTAAATGATTAATAACATCTTAATTTGTCCCTTTTCCCATTGCTCACCAATAGCTGGGAAGCCAATGGTGTCAGAATCCGCTGGTCAATTTTCCAGCCAATCCTCATAGCTTTGTTTAAACTCCATGGAGTATCTTAAGGGTAGACCAGTGTACTTAATAGATAAGCAGTCTTTCTAGATCTGGTTTATTCTCCACGGTGTCTTAGCGACACCTGATAGAGCACAAATTGATTTGCTCTGGAACTGATTAAATTTTTTTAAAAAAATCAATTAACTGTCATGCTTCTAACCAATTGATCAGTTGAGGTTAATAATACATTATCTTATTAAAGGGAACATTTTGGAATGTTAAATATCAGATTCTCTTGATTACACAACAAAAACAAATTATATAGCCCGCAGTCCTGCACAGACTTAATCTGTACTTTGTGCCACTGAGGTCAGTGAGGTTAAATAGAGATAACTTGTAGGCACTGTATCAGTAGCAAACGGATAATCTTACATATATTTCTGCTGTCAAGATTTGTACATATGCTACTTGCATCCCCTTTTTATAAAGGACATGTCTTTTGAAATCTTGTTACGAATCTTGGTTTGATTTTCAGGCACCATGTGAATAAGCAAGTTCCTTCTTTTGCACAGTCCCTTTAAATCAGCGGTTATCAAACTCTCCTGGAGTTTGAGAACCTCTATAAGTATTTACAGGGACAGGGAAAGGTGGCAACACAATCCCCAGGACCGTTCCACTGCTAAGGACATGAACTATTTTCAACCTTATCTGTGTCGCTGCTGGCCTCGCTGGGGTGTAGGAAGCCCTGTGGAGCCCTCTTCAGGGCTCCCTGCAGCTTGTAAAAAGTAAAAAAGATATTGCAACCCACTTTCGGTTTCATAATTGCAAGCCGGAAGTGAGTTGCAATCACATTTTTTTTAATTGTTTACAAGCTGCTGGAAGCTCTGCAGAGCTTCCGGCACCCCAGGGATTCCGGAAGTAACACCAGTAAGGTTGAAAATAGCCCGTGGTCCTGGCAGTGGTGGGATCCTATGCATTGCATTGCTGCTTTCACCCGCCTCTTAAGGGGCCAGAGGCTGAGGTCCTCAGGCTGGAGCATCACGGCACCCCAGTTTGAGAACCTCACCTTTAAATCAATCTGGAATTCCTACACTTTTTCACCTGAGGAAACCACGCAAAGAGCACAGTAAGCGGCTGCTTTTGTTTGGGTTTTTTTGTAATTGTGCAGAGGTGGCAGACCCAAGGCAGCATTGGACGGCGTTTCAATTTGCACCACCACTGATGTAGCCAACAAGACTGCAGTCTTATTCTATGGCCAAAAAAGGGAATGGGATGATCTTGAGTTCCCTTATTGCTAAGGAGCAAAATGAATTTTTATTGATTTATTTAAAACATTTATATATTGCATTTCAGCCCCTCAAGGGGCCCCTGAGGTGACTCACCAGACCAGTTTAAACAATATTGAGTCCATAAAGCATTTTTTTCCTCCCAAAACTAAATATGGTTCCCAAATTTGTAAGAGAATTCAAGTTCGCCTTTTTTTTCTTTCTTGCATCTTGACCAAAGCCAGCCCATTGAGGGTTCAGTTATTATTGTGTTATAAACTGAACGCTTTCCACATGCGCTGCCTCCGACGCATTCTCGGCATCACCTAGCAGGACAAAGTTCCTAACAACACAGTCCTGGAACGTGCTGGAATCCCTAGCATGTATGCGCTGCTGAAACAGAGACGCCTGCGTTGGCTCGGTCATGTCGTGAGAATGGATGATGGCCGGATCCCAAAGGATCTCCTCTATGGAGAACTTGTGCAAGGAAAGCGCCCTACAGGTAGACCACAGCTGCGATACAAGGGCATCTGCAAGAGGGATCTGAAGGCCTTAGGAATGGACTTCAACAAGTGGGAAACCCTGGCCTCTGAGCGGCCTGCTTGGAGGCAGGCTGTGCAGCATGGCCTTTCCCAGTTTGAAGAGACACTTTGCCAACAGTCTGAGGCAAAGAGGCAAAGAAGGAAGGCCCATAGCCAGGGAGACAGACCAGGGACAGACTGCACTTGCTCCCAGTGTGGAAGGGATTGTCACTCCCGGATTGGCCTTTTCAGCCACACTAGACGCTGTGCCAGAACCACCTTTCAGAGCGCGATACCATAGTCTTTCGAGACTGAAGGTTGCCAATATATATAGGTAGGCGACTTTACGCAACCAACATGCTGTGATTTCCTTAAAAGTGGCAAGTGTGCCAATCTGCTCTACTGTCTTTTTTTAGTATTAGTAAGGCTCATCTAAAACAATGGTTCTCAAACTTTTAGCACTGGGACCCACTTTGTAGAATGTGAACCTCTCAGGACCCACCGAAGGTTGATGTCATGACTGGAAGTGACATCATCAAGCAGGAAAATTTTTAACAATCCTAGGCTGAAATCAGGGCCTAGGAAAGGGGGGTAAAGGGGGTAATTTGTACCTGGGCCCAGGGTCAGAAAGGGGGCCCAGGAGCCAAAGGAGGGGGCCCAGAAAGTTCCTGGGATCTGACATTTTCCTATTTTACCTGAATTAACTGCTAGCGAATAATGCTGGGGCGCAACCACGTGCATGCAGTATTAACTACTGCTGCAAGCATTGCACACCAGGCCCAGGAAAGCATCCATGACCCTCCTTAACACAGTGTCAAATCTGGGAGGAAACTGGCCTGCTACAAGAGCAATTTGGCATTTCAAAAATTTTAGAGAGACTTAGGAGAGTGTTTGGTATTACTTTATCTGGCTACTAATGCCGCATGGTCAGGTAGACCTGGACTCTGCATCAAGATGCCTAGTAGATCTGCACTCCAAAGTCTATTGTGACTGTCAGCACCCTCCTCTGCCCTATTCCCCCCCGTTCTGCCTGCCCCTATTGCCCTCCTGACGCCGTTGCCCAGAAGAAACTTTGTACCCCCTGCTAAAATTCCTCTCATAGGCCCTGGCTGCAATCCTACCCACACTTCCCCATTTCCTATCATCATTAAAAGCATATACATAATAACCTGTTAAAAGTACAGATCTGTAACATTTCCCCAAATCAGGATGACCAGATACAATGGAGGACACAGTGCCTGCACCTTTAACCACTGTCCAAAAGGAGAAATTTTGGCAGGTGCAGCTTTTTAAACTCTTCCATGCTGAGCTGCACCTGCCAAAATTCCCTCTTCTATTCAGTGGTTAAAGGTATAGGCACTGTGTCCTCCATTGTATCTGGTCACCCTGCCTCAAATGCAGTCACATCAAGTCTAATATATAATAAAATATTGAAATGAATGGGGATCCACCTGAAATTGACTTGCGACCCACTTAGTGAGTCCCACACTCAAACTCACAGTTTGAGAAGCACTGATTTAAGACCATAATGCAAGTTTCGAAATAGGAATTGGCCTGGTCAATCCAGTCCATGACATTTTCACATCTTTAGTCTGTATTGATAGATATTTGACTGCTGACCTTTTTGAGAATACCCTCTGAAAAGGCACAGAGTGCAGGTGAATAACATTTGAGGATAACAAGCCTATGACACTGGAATAAATTGGGCTTTGGAGGAAGATCAGAGATTAAAGATGTTCTCTGCAAACAAGTCTGTTAAATCCAACATCTTTGCTAGATACCTGCTTCTACTTTCTTATTTCTAAACTTCTGATGTCTCTAGGCATTTTGCCACCTGTGCTTGTAGTCTGAAATATTTGCCAAAGTCATAAAAGTAAGCTTGGATTAAAAAAAATTCTTTTAGCTCCAGCTCTGTCTGTGTTAATCTTTTATTTTATCCTGGATGTGGAAATGGTAAAAGCAAGGAAAAAAAGCAAAAATTAAAACTTGCAATAGTTTCTTCACCTTGGTTGATATTCCCATTCGTTTGCCCTTGATTGATTCTGGGAGGGATGAGCCAGCTTTTAGAGCCCTCACAATGATTTAATTATTACAGCATACAAAGGCCCAAATCAGATTGGAAGTACATTGATAAGTGTGCAGAAGAGGGGGGAAGAAAAAGCTAGTGAACAGCTGCAGATGATGCAAGGTGGCTGATAACTGATATCACCCTATTGGCCTATCAGTAATGGACTCCCTTCAGGCCTTTTCTGAAAGGTCAGAGGGCTGAGTGTAATACTGTCATTTAATCTGCTAAATATATGGTGATTGGTTCAGAGAAACCAGTGGGCGCAAGAGTGCTGAGTTCTTGTAATACTAATATATCAGTGTATATTCACCCTGGATTAAGATGTAGGTAGCCAGATGTTACAGAACTGCTAATCAGGTTTCCTTGATTTTGTCCACATGGGGTGGATCCATCATTCCGTACAGGTTTTTCAGTCACAGAGGAGCCCTGTTCTCACCTTCATATCCGTGCACTGAACAGGGATTGCATATGCTAGGCTTGCCCCCAACTCTGCGAGTGTTTAGCAGACGATGAGAATAGGTTCAGCGTGCATCCCTCTGTTTGTATAAATGGAAACTCTGGTGTGACAGAGATTATTGATTGTGGAAACAGCCCATTTTCACCTTTCACTGAACATATGGCGGTTGAGAGCAAGATCCCGGTGCTTCTCCAGGCCTTCACTAAATGCTTGACTATGGAGGTGAGAACAGAATTTAGGCTGAACAAAAAAAGGCTCTTCTTTTATCTATGGGAACACAGCATGGTACTACAAATGCAATATTATTTGAAGAAGATATACGATATATAGCACAATGTTACTGACTGGGCAGTATTAAGCACCTATCAATACTCTAGGACAGGGTAGTCCAACACATGGCCTGCAGGCTACATGTGGCCTATGAAATCTCTTTTTGTGGCTCTTGAAAACCCTGCTGCACCCACTGCCTCTTCCTGCTTCAGCAGTGTTTTGCTCTCCCTGCAGTGCCATTCTGGCTTTTTTGGAGAAAGAGGCAGGGAGATGAAGAAGTCCTGCCGCACCCGCCGCTTCCTCCTCTTTCTCCTCTGCCTACTTCTGCCACCTTCTCCTTCAAGTGACTTTGGCGGTTCAGTACCAAGAAGTAATTGGCAGTGATGTCATCACATCTCTGCCAATTATTTCCATGTCTGGGTACTTGGTTGTGATAGTGGTGACAGGGTCTTGTGGCCTCCTTAGTATTAAAAGTTGGTTTTGGAGATAATATTATTTGGAAAATCCCTGGTCTTGGAGAATATTATTTGTATGTGTTTTACACCTAATTAATTTGTGTGTGGTCATATACACAATATACAAAGAGAGAAGGAACATAGGTAGTCTCTTATGGCCCAATTCCATTTGGGCAATGGTGTCGCTAGGGGTGTAGGGCCGCACTGGGTGATGAACCGGGGGGATGACATGCCCTGGGGGGGATGACGCGCTAAAACTGCGGCTTTAGGAGCTACCCCATCATGCCATACACCGTTGGATGCGGTGTCCAGCGGAATGCAATGCAACAAACCAGAGCGAAATAGCTCCTTTCCTTCAAAAGTTATGGCCAAAAAAAATGGAAGGAAAAAAATGCATGGAGCCCTAGTGAAAGTGAAAGTGAGCCGTATCGTGCGTTTACTCGCGAATAGGCACACTTGCCATAGTCCGTCAGAAAGGGCAGGCTGAAAGGAATCCATCGACACCAGAATGGTCCCGATCCAGTGAATGCAGCCCCCTAAAAACACTCAAGAAGGAGGTCCCTCCCTCCCAGCTGCGAGCCTATTGAGCCCTATGGAAAGTGAAGCAGCCTCACGGTCACATTTACTTGCAAGTAGGCAGACGTGCCTTGGCTGGTGGTCAGGCCAGGCAAAGGGGAATGTGAGGACACCAGAATGGTCCCAATCTGATAGAACTGGAGCTGAACTGATGCTCCAGAAGGCAGCTTTCCCCACCCCCCACCCCACTAAAAAGGACAAAAAAAGAGGCTTGAACTGGTAAGGGGAATGTTTTCTATTTTGCACTTGCAAAGCCAGGTGGGTCTTTATCTTGATATGCCTGAAATAGAAGAACTTTAAACTGGGCACTGGGGAGGGCTGGAAATCTCACTGATTCTTTTGGGGGGGGGATGTTATTGCAGGCAGACTACAGAGAAATTCACTTGGTGGAAGAGGACTGGCTCGCCCTTATTTAATTATTTCTTTTATTTCAATTATTAATAATTATTTTTTTTAATTTGCTTGATGATGTCACTTCTGGCCATGACATCACTTCTAATGGGTCCTGGACAGATTGTCATTCTAAAAAGTGGGTCCCGGTGCTAAAAGATTGAGAACTGCTGCAATAAGGAGTTAGTAAGTTGACACGGGGTGTGTGTGTGTGATTCTACAAGTTTTCAAAATTACTAAAATCAGAGTTTGTAGGAATAATACCATCATGTTATATCTCAATCAATGCGTAATTTCAACGCCGGAAGCGGCTGGAAAACCAGGCTGCTATAACTCTGCTGCAAACGAGGAGAGGCTTGACATACCTGCCAGATGCTCCTGAAGGCTCCACCGCTCTAATAAGTTGGCAGTGGAAGTGTACCATATTTGGGTCAGAGGGTGGATCCCACGGACACAAGCATGCTTCAGGGTTCTATCCCTTCTTTTCCAACCTTCCCCACCCTTTTTTTCTCCTTGGACCTATACCACCTATATAGCTGGCTTGGGTCAGAGGAGACCCTTAGGCTACCATATGCAGAGGCATATGCAGAGGTAAGTCAAAAATATTTTTATTTAGCTCTGGCAGGCCTGCCGATCACCACCCCACCCCCACTCCCGACCACTGGATTCAGCCAGCTCTCCATCAACTCTGCTGCATTGTCGGTAATGGTAGGGAACAGAATTGGGGCCTTAGACCCTATACACCCTTTACTGATAGTAAGGCATCAAAGAAATTGGACTTTTTTTTCTGAGAAGGCATGCATGGGATTGTGCTGTTATTTTCTTAGATTTATTAACTAAAACCACCAAAATTAACTAAGCACAGGATCTGTTTTACACAAGCAGGAGCATAATTAAAGAAAAGCACCATTAACTTCAATTGCGGTTTCACTATTAACACCAGTGACCGGTGGTTAACTATGCTAGAGACTCACAGCTATGCACTTTATAATTAAAATATAATAAATCAACCTCATTTCCTGCCGCATGATACAATAAGAAAACATTTCCCATATTAGCTTTTCATAATGCTCCTGATTTGTGCCAAATTACTCACAGTGCAGTAATAGTTAAGTCCAGACAGGCTACCTAATTTAACATTGTGTGGTTGACAGGAGAGAATGAACAATAAAATACACAAACCAATGGAGTTCTTTTATCGGTCTTTGGATTCTGAGAAGTGTGGTTTCCTACAATGTTTTGTGTTTGATCCAGTGCTGTTCTGGAATTAAGGGTCTTCTGTAGTCTTGGATAGGAACGTCTTTCCAGTGTGTTCTCCTTCACATTCTGGAATGATCTGAATAGAAGTGTGCTCTGATGAGACCTTTCTGTAATTTTTTACACTGATGGTTCTTGCAAAAACTGTGAGATCACGCAGGTAGAAATGGAAAATAATCCTTTGATGCTTTGCTTGTGCTCACATTTTAATGCAGTGCAATATACAGTGTCACACTTTTGACCTGACTTTCTCATCATAGTTCCATGTGTGTATTCAGAATGTTGCATGTAAACATTAACTTGTTTTGATCTGTTTTTTGCTCAAGTGATTGAAGTTTCATGTGTAATTTCATAATAATAATAATAATAAACCACACCTTTCCAATCCTTCCCTAGAGACTCAGTTGATACAGTCTCCTTTAAGGCATGCATTACAAATTAAATGTGAGAACCTGCAGCTAAAAGAAATTGCTCCAAGGCAATGATTTGCAGGGATAAAAAATCAATAAAAGTTTCATTAAGGAAAGGAGGAAGGGAAGTTTAGACATGCTCTTCGTTTTCCTTCTTATGGCAAAGAAAAGGAACAATCATTGATCATTTTGCTCTGTTGTATCGAGAGGAATAAGGCCAAACGCAGCAGCAATGTGAGTGGGTTTTCAAGCTTGCTAAGCTGTCCTAAACCTGCAACATTTCTTAATCTACTTCCACTATTAAAATGAGTGACCATAGAACTTCTTTTACTTTATATAGTTGTATTGGGGAGGGGGAATTTTGGTAGGAGCAGCTTGTCTTACTGTACCCCAGTGATGTGACAATCTGCTGAACTATCCTCTTCCATACAAGCTAAAGGAACCAGACTCTGCATCTGGCCACAGTACCTACCAAACTGTTTTGAATTAATGCATGTTCCAGGCTTTATCAAACAATTTTTCAGGTGGTGGTTCAATTTTGGCAAAAAACAGGCTTTCCCTCTCTAATATTATTTATTTATCCACAGTTAGATCCCACCTTTTCCCATCCTATGTAGTGTATCCAAGATGACTGTCAGGGAAGATATCTGGAGAAAGCAAACTGACCAAGCAGAGTAGTACCTAGTGCTTAGCACTTGTGCAACCTTTCTGCTCTCTTCTTTTACTGGTTCAAGCAGCACAATGGGAAGAAAACAGATAGTTCTATCCATTGCCACCATCTCAGACTTTAGAGACTAAAGTGGGGGGGTGGCTGTCTGAGAAAATCTCCTAGGAAAGCACAGAACTCAAGGTATTCCTATTAAGAATCAATCTCACTTGTGCTTACTAGTGATCCGATGAAACAACTGACTGAGAGCCTAATCCTGAGCTGTTAATGCCAGTCCTCCAGTGGCACTGAGTGTTGCAAACATGCCGTAAGCACTGGCTGGCAGTGAGCTAGTTCTGGTGGACTGCCGCTGCTCCGTCACTCTGTAGTCACCCAAACCAATGGGCAGTGGAGAGGTAGGTGGGTGTGTGTGGGTAGGCAGGGAGGAGGTATTCTGGGATGGGGGGAGGTGGGTGGAGGGTGGGGAGGAGGCGTGCCAAGGGGAGGGAGGGAGGCAGGACTGGAAGAGCTTTGCTCCTCTGCACCCACAGCCTCCATGTCAGACCACCGGCCCAACACAGAGGCACTTGATTCTACGGCAACCCAAGGGTAGCCGCAGAAGCGAGTAGCCCCATTGCGGGGCTACTTGTCTTACCTGGGGAAAGGGAACAAAAGTCCCCTTCTCCCAAGAAGCCACCGATGACTGCCCCGTTGCGCGCAGGATGCTGTGGCAGCCATTTTAGCTGCTGCAGTTGCAGCGCAACAGGCAGCTCAGGATTGGGCTGTGAATCACTCAGGAACATGGGATAGGCAAAGAAAGAGTCAAAATATAACTAGTTTATTCAAAATCCAAAAGAAATTAATCAAAATGAGGGGAAAGGGTGTAGACAAAAGTGTTAACAGGCTGATGGGAAATGCCTGAGAGTGCCAGGATGGAAACAAGGAAAAAGCTTGACCAAACTGGATATAATAACTAGTAATGCTCAGCAGAGGAAACAGGGGTGCTACTGGGGTGCAACTCAAGAGCAAAGCTTACAAAATCCCCAACGTGTTCACATCCAACCCAGGATTGTCTGGGAATTGTGTTTTCACACAAAGGTCAAAGACTGTTGCAGAAACGTGTCTCAGCAGCTTTTAGGTCTGCTGAATCAGCCCAGCTTCTGGGGGCAGGGGGATAGAAGTGTCTGGAAATAAGAAAAAATAGCAAAAAAAAAAAAGTGGGGGGGAGGGAGGGGGGAACATAGCATTCATCACACTGTCTTATAATTAAAAATAGCAAAAAAAATCAAAATAAAACAGCAAAATGTAATAATACTTTAAAACCGCAACCGATAAAACTAAGAGAAAAAACCAACAGGTTAGTGACCAGGTCACCCCAAATTAGGAAAAAAGCAGAAGGAAAATCGTAGGTTCTTAAGCATCGCCTAACATCTAAGTGGGAGGGGGGTAACTTGATCTCAGAAGGGAGGGAATTCCACATATGGGGTGCATAGTTCATGCACCATGCCTATCCTGGCTCCCGTACATACAACTTTTATATTTTGAGCCTTTATTTTTTTGTTCATGCATATTGACTATGGTGCCTCCTTGCCGATTGGGGTACAGAAGATTAATCAGCTAAAGCCGTTGGTGGAATGCAAGAAGCTGAGCTCGTTTTATGTGTGTTGGCAAGACTGCGAGGTCAGTGAAAATTAAAGTATCTATTTTCATTGTTTGGTAGCAACTGCACATAAAATACAAGTGGCCTTGCTTATACAAAATCATTGAAGCCAGTAGAAACAGTCCCCACTGTGGCTATCTGAAATGCACTGAGTTTTATAGTTGAGAATTAACTGAACATATTCAGGCTTGACTCACGTCAAATGCAGTGAACAAAACGGAGAGCACTCTCATATAGGGCACGTTAAATCCCAGGTCTGGTTCAGATGCCACAAGAGCAGCTGGCGTGAGAGATCCAAAGCTACTTAAAGGTCTTTTGTAGCAGGCCAGGCCTAATGCTTTCCTTTAATCCCGCAGGGGCTTCTGTACCTCTTCCTGACGTTGGTGTCAACCATGGAAAGATGGGAATAATGAAAATGGAGCTCTAGAAGTGACTAGCTCTAGAAGATGTCATAAAAGCAAAATGGTAAAGGGATTATTTTGTTAATAGTTCTAAGAATGCTCAAAGTGGCTTATGCATTAATTTAAAAAGCACAGATAACTAAGGGTGTTTGTTTCAGGTGAATAAAATAGAATTACAGCTTAAGCCTTACAGTGGGTTTACTTCTGAGTAAAACAAGTAACGCCATTTTCAAACACCTCTACAGATAATTGTGTTGCCGCACAATAACCATGCAATTCTGCTTGCCCTCCCCCACCTGCATGCACTTGCCAGGGACGCAATCATGGTGCTGTGCCCATTGGCTGCAGCCCACAAGGGGGTTTACCATTGGGGAGCCATTGGATCTAATGCCCCTTGCTCTCTTCAGTTGGGACTAGCTCTTGGTGCCCTCTCCCCATTCCACCCTACGTCTTATACAGTCTGAGATTCACTGGTTGTACATAGTGGACTGGGTAGGAATTTTTGTGCTAATTTTTGCCGATTGGCCATTGGTTGGCTGTTTTTCACCTACCCCAGACTGGCATGTACGTGGTGGACCTTAAAAGAACTTAATTTTATCAAATTCTTGTTTTTTCCTTAACAGTCACTTTGCTAGGCTAGATGGCGTGTGGGCCAGCATAGATAGGGTTTATCTTGGTATGCATTCTGAGGTTGGCACCACTGGGGGATGAGCCAGAACCACTCAGACAATGCTTGTTCAGATCGCTGAGGCTAGCAGGAAAATCCCCTGGTTGGGATTCAAAGACCAATTTGGGATTGCCTGCAGGATCTGAGATGTCCAGCTACCTCACCTCTTTAAGGGTTGGCTTTGATAACCCGTTATCAAATAACACCATTTGAAAACAGTGAAAACACCTCTAATAATAATAATAATAACTTTATTTCTACCCCGCCTTTCTCCCCGAAGGGACTCAAGGCGGCTTACAACATATTAAAAACAATTTAAAAAACAAATAAAAACATATTAACACATACTAAAAACAGCAGTCAGAGTAAAAAAAATAGGTAAAAAGAGCATAGAGCAGCAGCAAGTCATAAAAGAATCAGGCCTGTAAAAAAATATTAAAAGATGTTAAAAAGATGTTAAAAGGCCAAGAACTCTACAGATAACTCAAATACAAAAAGAAAAATCAAGGCAGCAGGAAACAAAAAAAACACCACTTAGGAGTCAGCAAGCAAATTCAAAACCAACTAATGACTGACCTGCTTAAATATGTTGTCAATGAGTAGTGAAAGGCAGGGAGACTGGGGAGCCAAGTGGATTTTAAGGGTCATAGTGTTCCGCAATCTGGGGATCCTCTGGAGAACAGGCTTACTTTAAATATGCTACTGAAAGAAGTATCTTATCTGTGTTTAGTCATTTTTGACTTTTATTATTAGGAATATGTAGAAGCAGCTTTTCAGCATAATGTTTCCAAAGTAGTTTACGTGGCAAAAAGAATGAGATGTCCTCCTATCTCAAAGGTTCTCGGGGCCCAATCCTATCCAACTTTCCAGTGCTGGTGTAGCCACATTGCAGCCCCGATGTAAGGGAAGAAATGTTCCTTTAACTTGTGGAGGCCTCTGTGACTGCCCTCACAGAGGCCTCCACAACTTCAAAACTTCCTCTCCGCAGGAAGTCTCCACAGAGACTTCAAAACTTCCTCTTTGTCCTGTTAGCAGGGGTGTGCCATTCCAATTGTTTTCATTTTCATTGGTTGCTATGCAACAAATATATCAATGAAATATTAACATCTTAAAATGAAACTTTTTTTGTTTTTGTTACAGAGCTCTGCAGCCTTGTAAAATTTTCTAGAGTTTTGATTTTTTGTGTCTTCACCCTTATATAATTACAATTGTTAGAAAGTATATCTTAAGAATACCGAGGGCATATTAAGGAACGTCACTGTATTGGTTTATGTTAAAAAAGAGAAAGTTATCTTCAGGTGGAAGGCTGAAAATTTCATATGTCCATTTTGTATTTAGCTACATGGCCTTATCAATACAGAAATTGTATTGCCTATATCAGTGGTTCTCATACATTTAGCACCGGAACCCACTTTTTAGAATGAGAATTTGTCAGGACCCATTGGAAGTGATGTCATGACTGGAAGTGACATCAACAAGCAGGAAAATTTTAACAATCCTAGGCTGCAATCCTACCCACACTTACCCAGGAGTAAGTCCCATTTACTATCATTGTTTAAAGAATGTACATAGTAGCTTATTAAAAGTACATGTCTTTAACATTTCTCCAAATGCAGTCACATACCACGGTAGCGTCAAATCTAATATATTCAAAATTAAACACTGAAATGAATGGGGACCCACCTGAAATTGGCTAGTGACCCACCTAGTGGGTCCTGACCCACAGTTTAAGAAGCACTGGCCTATATAACTGTTAAGATTGTCAAAGTCTCTGAAGACTAGTTTGGCTTTCTGGGGGTGGGGGGTAGAACACTATTCGACTCGGTACTCATCTTCTTTATTCAGGCTTCTTAGAACATTCTTGGATCTTTTTGAGTTTGGTGTGCTCATTCATTTGCACCCAAATCCTGAGAGCAATATGGCATAAGCCATTCTGACCTCTACTTGCCTGTGCAACTGATGTGGGGAATCTCAGATTGCATTTGGTGCCTCAGGTAGAAATGTATTGGAATAAAAGGTGCCACATTATACTAACCTTTCTCTGGAGCTGCTTTCTGCACTTGTTTGCTGAGTAAATTGGCATGCTATGGTGCAGATCAGTCTTCTTCAACTTGTGGGTCGTGACACCAATGGGATCACAAAGCCTCATTGGGGGAGTCACCCCAAACTTTCAAAGCCTGTGCAAGAGAGGGCTTGGATCCAGTACAATAATGGTACTGCCTTATCAAAACTGAGCTCTTGGTACAACCTTGCACAGCTTCTTCTTGCTGCCTTGCCCAGCAGCTTCTAACGTCGACCCTGCTTAGGCTGCTACTTTACAGCGTTGTTCTGAAGACACAAGGAGGAGGGGAAAACAGGGCAGGCGAGAGTGGAGGGTGGGCGGATTGGTCCCAGGAGGAGGATGGCATCAGCGGTGGGTTCCCAGTCTAATAGTTTATTTACTTTTGGTGGTCATAGAATGAAAAAGCCTGAAGACCACTGGTGCAGATAACCCCTTATAGTTATAGACCCAGCATCGTTTAAGGGAAGCATATTACATTTGCAGTATCACTGCTAGCGTAGCATCCAATAGAGCTCAGAAGCCGCTTAGCCAAAAGTGGCATTGTGTGTATTCTGTTCACTATTGCTTTAGGAAACATGAATTTGTTATGCTGTGAAATTGGCTTAAAGACTCATTCTGTTTCCCATTGCAAATTACACCAAGAAGCATAATAAATCCTTGTGGTATGTGGGTATATTTAAAGTATTACAATTTGGTTATGAGTGCACGTACCATTTATACATACCATTTATATTTACCATTTGTGCATACACATTTTGTTGTAGACAGTACAGAATATACACGTGTGAATGCATGTGTATTGAGAAAATGTATATCCCTGTACTGTACCTCTTGTCTTATATGTTCCAGGAACATTTCAGCTTTTTATTATGCCTTGGTGATAACATTTGTCTCAATGTGTTTTCATTGCATTTGTCAGTTAAAGACCTGCTTAGTGTCCCCATTATATGCTCCCATTTCGGAAAACGTAATGACCAGCCCATTAAAATGTACTTAGGACTGATTATTTCGGTTAGTGACAAGATTTCTTTGCAGAAGCCTACTTGTTTGAAATGGTCTGTCTTTCTCTTTGGCTTCTTAATTTCAAGCAGCAACAGAAAAAAATAACACCACAGCAACAACAACTGGAGTAACAAAGGGGACATGAGCAAGTGTAATGGAAATGCGCAAGATCCCTTGAGGAGATAGAGTGTGGTGTCAACAGTGGCCCCTTGCTCTGGCAGGCAAGCATGGGGTTAACACCAGGGTCTTAGATTTAACTTGGAGGCAAAAAGGCCATTAGGGTTAAAAGCAGCAGCTGCAGGAAGGAACGGGTGTGGGTGAAGAAGGAAGGAGTTTGGAGAGAATAGAAGGGAGGAGCTTAGAGGAGAGAGAACTAAGTTGATGGATTAATGGGCTGAGGAACTAATGGACTGGCTGCTAGATTTGGACAGATGGGCAAATGGGCTTCTGAAGCTGGAACGGGGACTGCTAACGACACTGGAGATTGGTGTGTGGCTGTCACTCCTAAGATGTGCTGAGGACCAAGGTGTTACTGTGGTGGCTGGAGAAGCTGCTGGCAGGAAAGGGGAGGAAGGAGGACCTCTGCAGGTTGAACAGGCGAGCTACCCTGGTGGTGGGGTCCAGCAGTGCAGAACTAGGGCTATTGTTGGGGAACACAGAGGAGCTAATTAGCTAAAAGTGGGCATAGGTTCTCTAGGAGAAGCTTGGTCTGGGAATGTAGCCAAACAAGTGTGCCTAATTTGCAGCTGTGTTTTTTGATGTCTTTATTTACAGTTTGGTGTTTAGGATTAGGCTCAACCCCAGCCACAGTACAGCAAGTCTGCACTTAAAGTTGTCGATAGAGTCTTGGAAAGTGCAACTTTAAGCAAAATGACTTATAGTGAAACCAATTTTACCACTGGTTAATTGATATAAGTAAACAAGAGTTACATTCCTACAGCATACTTCTGGTCACAAAAACACCACCAAACTTCTAAATAAAGACCCAAAACACTTCTAAAATTTAACATTGAAATAAATGTGAGCTTTCCGGGCCAGAGTAAACCTAGGCAGATATGGTGTGAACATGCAAACTCCACACTGACAATGGCCCCAACCAGGAATTGATTAGCTTTCCTCATCAACTTTATAACAAAATGACTTAAAACAAAATGACTTTAAGTGAGGACTTGCTGTTTTATAAACATTGTGGTAAGAAATAGGCAATAATGCTGTATGGGGAATTGAGAATATTTGGAAGAGGGCTCCAAATGAGTTTCCTGGTGCAACTTGGGGGAAAAAAAAGACTGGTTGAAGTTCTTGCCATTAGTGGGCAACAACTCTGAAAATAAACCGTGCCCTTATAAAGAAACTGGTGTCTGTTGTTTTGAGAAGTTAAGAGAACTATCTAATACAATTCTATTAGCACTCCCAATTTATGCAGGAAACATCCACTTTCTCTACAGAGTAGCACCAACAGTGAAGCGGATACTTTGACACTGTAGTGGGAAGATAAGTGATCGGGGTGGGAAGTGTAGTGGGAAGATAAGTGATTCTTCTAGGAAGAATCCAGGCATGGAACATTTTGGAAGAACAACATGTTGAAAATAGGTGTGCACCTTGCTCGTTGGCTGTTAGGGTCAAGTGAGGGGCTGTCGGCATCTGCATATTGGACTTCCTTTAAGTTCCTTTTGGATTAAAGTTACAACCTAAAGGTTGTTATTGTTTCTATGTGTCTTTTGATCTTTTATGTATGTTCTATTGGAGGGCAAAACATAACCCTTGGGGGCTATTTGATCTATTGATATCCTATATGGCCAGACTTTTGATGATGCTGTGTATATTTTGCTGGACTATAATTCTGAGTACAAGATCATCATTGCTTTGTTTTTATAAGTGTGGTTGGTGCTGAAATTCTTTCAGAAGAAATTGGTTACGGTCTAAAGTGAAATTTTAAACGTATTTGTATTTAGCACCTGATATATAACAAGCACACATTTGTGAAGAATCGTCTGCCTTATAACACTGTTCCTAACGATTAAAGGCATTTTGTTTTTTTAATCATCAATTTTTTTTATCTTCATTTTTTTTAAAAACAGAATTGACTGAAATTGGAATAAAAATCATCACAAAAATACTGTTTAAAGTACAGTAAGATAATTAAAGCAAGACAAGAGAAGATAAAACTCATAGCCTGTTTCAGTCTAATTAATATTATATGCAGTTTAATGAAAATTATAGAAACAAATCCTTTTGCATTATTTAATTTGCTTTTATTATGTTTAATATTTATTCATACAGTAACAAACAATTCAACAGTTGAATACAGTAATAAGATATTAGAGGAGCAATTGGAGGCCCTATCTTAACCTGTGCTGGTGCAGCCACGCCACATGGCATGCGCAGTATCTAGTGCAGGTTAGGAGGCGGCTAGAGGTCTCCTTGGGGTAAGGGGATATTTTTCACGACACCCCAAGTAATGCCCCAGCCAGCCCTGTGGGACTACTCAGATTTCCACCAGCTGTATAGCAGGCAGAGGTCTGATCAGATCGGTGTAACTCCAACTGTCCCTGGAGTGGGGTTAGGATAGGATGGAGGATTATATTTAGTGTGTTTCTTCTAATTCGATCAAAGTCTTTCTTCTTTGATAAACAACAGTTGAGTTCAGGTGAAGATAGGTATAGATACTCAACAATCAGTCTTCCAGCCCCAGTACTGTAATTTATTTATTTATTTATTTATTTATTTATTTATTGAGTTCTGCTTTATTTAATTAACTGGATTATATGAGCAAATACAGCTGCACCCTCACTGGGCTTGATAAAACACTTTGAAGAGGGACAATAACTGTACAGATCCTACAGTACAGCTTCTGGGTATAAGAGAATAAGAAGTGCTGGTTGGTAGTATTGTCCTGCCTTCAGACATCAGTTAGACCTGTGTGAGCCTAAGAGCACAATCCTATCCTGTGCTGGAATAGGCAAGTGTGAGGCTTGCGCTGTATCCAGCACGGGATAGGGGCCCAAAGTGGCTTAGTCAGAGGTAAGGGGGAACGTTTCCCCGTACGTCTGGGTAAGGCACCCTGGCCTCTATGGGTCTCCTCGGACTTGCGCCGCCACCTGAGGATAAAAAGGTAAAAGATATTTTATAAAGATATTTTATTATCTTAAAATAATCTGCAGCAACATTTCCTTAAAATTTCTCAAGTTTAGGTAAGAGGTTGCTGAAAAACCAATTTCTCATTCCATACACTTTTTATGATTTTTAAAATTGTCTTTAAAAAAAACACCCTTTTAGATTAATATGGAATTTTGTAACTGGAAACTTAACCTTGGCACTTTAGCCAACATTTCTTGTTTTAGATGTATGTGAATAACACATTATGTTCCAAAAGAGACTTTCTGAAGTATTCCTGGAATCAAACAATAATTCCACCCAAACATGTATAATACAACCATCCTTCCAAATGAAAGTGCCTTTTATTTATTAAAAACAGCTGCTCAACAGAGGGGCAACCTCAATTGGCACTGGGAAGGGAGCAGTTTACTCTTCCTCTGTGACCCATTTTGAAGCTGCAAATTGCCCCCTCTCCCAACGTAACAATGTTTTCTTGAAGCTGCTAATTGAGGACATTTCCACTTCAGGGGAAAGTCACTGCTAGAGGGAGCAATTTTCAGCTTCAAAGCAGTGTGTGAGGGAAGAACGACCCCCCTTCTTGTGCATCCCAGTTCTGACTGGGGTACCCTACAGCATGCCTGTTTTAAGTGAATGAAAGGCAATTCCTGTTAACAGGATAGCAGTTGACCTTAATCTTCTTTAAGCTTGTGTAATTTCTGTAGAAAGAGGATGTCAGGGTGGCGTTTACTCCACCACTGCAAAAGACTTTTGTGCCAAATTGGACATGACAAACCTTTGGCACTGCAAGTGATAATTTTCAGCCCATTCGACTGAGCAATCTCAAAAGGCTGCTGCTGAAGAAAATCAATAGCGTTATGTGAATTGGTCAAAATATTGAGGTAGGAAAGAGACCCACATAATACCAAAACACATGCTTCTTATTGTGTCAGCATAACAGAATGAGGAAGAACTTTCACAAGCGTCTCGTTCAGAAGGGTCCATACTTTGTTAGTACAGAAGGATAAGCAAGGGAGCTATGACGGGAATGGAAGGCTAAAAGAGTTGATGGGGAACTTGTTCATACCTTGATTTGAAATAATGAGACAAAAGTTTGGCTGCAACAGGCGTGTAGTTAAACTTTTATAGCACTGGTTTTCAAGAAAGTTGGGAATTCATTTTTGGTCTGAACCCTGTTTTGACAGGCCAGGAACCATATTGATTAGAAGGATGATGCTATGTTAAGGAGAAGCAGTTTTCAGTGACTGGCCATCTATGTTATCTACTGTTATCCCACTTCAAGACTGTGAGAAGCCAGGTGCTAGAGAATTGAGTACAGCTGAGATTTGCCAGTTGGGAGGAGGTGAATGCAGGGCCACTGCGTACAGTTGTGCAGGTTGTGCGCTGCATTGAAGCGCACAACCTGCGCTTCACAAAGCGCCACATTGAAGAGGACACCATTCACATCATCAGTCAAGTGCAGGCTGAAACTGCCCAATTTATTCAGCTGTGGCTGCAGACACACTTCAGCGAGTCTAAAAGCAGTGGAGTCCCCTTGGTGGCAAGTGCTCACACAAACCCAGGGCTCAGCTGTGTCAGCTGCCATGCCTGCTATGATTGATTGCGAGATGGAACATCCTAACATGAAATTTAGAGCGATGTGCAGTCTGAACTTCTGATGAGCTTTGGAAGTCCTGCTCACACCTGCGGCCCCTCTCTGGTGAAGCTCCTCTATTCTTTGCACTCCACATTACATTGGAGAACCAGTTCTAAGTGCAAATTGGAATTGCTTTTAAAGGTGTATGGGTATCTTTTGGGTATGTCTTTGGGGAATGTAAGGTAAAGGGGACCTCCAGCTTCAACACACTTCTAAATGATGCTTCTGGTATAACTTTGGTCCAGCACTTTAATCTTCAACACTAGAGCAACACATTCCTCTCTTCACCCATAGGGACAGAGAAAGACTACAGCAACACAGCCTCAATTTCTGGTAAAATCAGAAATTCACTGGAAGTGCCTATAGGCCTTTTAGTTTTCCCTTGACTGGAGAGATGACAGGTGAAAGGGCTGGTGGAGGTTTACCTTTGTGAACAGGTCTGTCCAGGAGCAAACCAAATGCTCTGGGACAAGACTGGAGTGGGACTGGTTTCCAGTGAGTGTCAGCACTGTGGGGCAGCATGACATGGGTGTACTGTGTAGCAAAATAATGTACTGCAGTGGTTCCCAATCTGTGGGTTGGGACCCACTGGTGGATCGTGACCTGATTTTTGGTGAGTTGCCAAAGGATGAAGGAAAGATCAAATAGCTTATTGCCTCAATCCTTGAGGCTATTCAATAATCAGATACTATAGCTGCTAATTATGCTGCAAACGGCTCAGCTCTTGGAGTTTGCAAGCATGTGTAAATATAGGGAGATAAATGCTTGAGGGACTTTTGTCTGTTTATTATTAGTTATAAATTTAAAAAAATTATTTCTTTCTGGATCTCCTTTTTAAAAGTCTGGTAAACTTAGAATGTCATTTAAAAATGTGGGGAAAAGTGCTAAAATGTTTGGGAACCATTGATGTTTCGTCTACCCCATAACTATCAGTGCAAGAGGATCTTCCTGTGATAAAGTAGGAGGGTTGTAAGAGATGCAGCATTTTCAGCATAATTGTGGGGGAAATAATACCTATCAATACCTGAGATGTCATTTTTGAAGGGTCATGGTCAAGTACTGATATAAATGCACAATATACTCATAATAGGGACTGGGTTATAGTTTGGTGATTGATCACATGCATAAAGTGCCACACTCGGTTTCTGGCATTTGCAGATAGGGTTGGAAAAGACCCCTGTCTGAAATTCTAGTGAACCACTGTAGTCAATGCCGAGCTAGTCTGACCAGCAGCCTGAGAGTAAAAGGCAGCTTTCTATGTACCATATAATTTGGTATGTTTTTAATAGTAGTCACCCATACCTAACATGCTGTGCAAGTATATATTGTGACATGCTGCAAGATAGATTAAACTCAAAGTGACTTAAATACTGTCCTTTGGCTAACAGGGTTATACACAGTGCTTCATTTGATGTATACTGAGTGTACTGAACTAATTATATAGTTCAGCAGATCGCTAACTTAGTTTTATATAGGTTGTAGATCTGGCCCATCGAAGTTCTCTTTTTTGAGTCAATTAACTGAAGAGATCTTTATGGTGCCTCATAAACTTACACTTTGTTGTATGAGATTTTTAATGGGACCAAACATCTGTTCAGTGCTTAAGTTTCAGGTCCCTGGGAGACCTCTTCCTGCCTAATAGGCCCTATCCACCTTGCCTGGTCTTAGAATGCCAATTAGTGTACGGATGGGGACAGATCTTATTTCAGCACAGTCTGTTTCTTGAACGGAAATGCTCACGTCATATCAATTATTGAAGATACAGGATCTGTGTAACTGGAGCCACACAGGTAAAGGCTATGGGTCCGTCTGTTCAGAGAGTAGAACCTCCAATATGTCTCAAGCTGTTCCTTCACTTTGACGAAAAGTCCAGCTTACAACAACATGGGAGGCAAATAACTATTGCTCTTATAAGTGCCGCTTACTTCACTAGGATCCCTTCGGGGGTATGTTTGGCACAGCAGTTATCACCCTGGAATTGAAATTTAAGCCAGACTGTTTACCCTTTCAGAGACTGTAGACTTTTTGGTTGTGTATGGTACATCAGTTTGTGAAAGTTACCCTGAAAAATCGGAAGTATAATACGAGTTTTGCCATTTTTTGTGAGCATAAGGAAGTTAGGACACAATCCTAACCCACTTTCCAGCACTGACATAAGTGCAATACTGCTCCGAGGTAAGGGAACAAATATTCAGTTACCTTGAGGAGTGCTACCCAACTGCAGGATGCAGTATACATCCCATTGCCACTGCTGTGCCAATGCTGGAAAGTGGGTTAGAATTTGGGCCTTAGCGTTTTTAATTTCAGTTGTTTGTTTTTATTTACATATTTTCATTTTTGGATGTTCATGCCGCTATGGACAGGTTGAAAGTTGAGGCCTTAGGCTTACAGCTCAATCCTAACCAACTTTCCAGCACCAATACAGCCATGTCAGTGGGGTATGTGCTGCATTCTGTGATATGGGGGCAGTCATGGTGGCCTCCTCAAGATAAGAGAATGTTTGTACCCTTACCTTGGGGCTGCATTGCAGCAGTGTTGGAGCAGGAAAATTGAATAGGATTGTGCTGCAAATATGTCAACAAGGTATAGAGCAGTGTTTCTCGAACTGTGGGTCGGGACCCACTAGGAGGGTCGCAAGTCAATTTTAGGTGGGTTCCCATTCATTTCAATATTTTGTTTTTAATATATTATTATTATTATTTATTAATAACAACAGTATTTATATATTGCTTTTCAGTGAAAAATTCACAAAGCGGTTTACAGAGAAAAGTCAAATAACTAATGGCTCCCTGTCCCAAAAGGGCTCACAATCTAAAAGATGCAAAACACCAGCAGGCAGCCACTAGTAAAGACACTGCTGGGGTGAGGAGGGCCAGTTACTCTCCCCCTGCTAAATAAATAAAGGAGCACCCACTTGAAAAAGTGCCTCTTGCCTAATTAGCAAGGGTTGATGGTATGTAATTGCATTTGGGGAAATGTTACACATCTGTACTTTTAACAGGCTACTATGTATATGCTTTTAACAATGATAGTCAATGGGACTTACTCCTGGGTAAGTGTGAATAAGATTGTTAAAAATTTTCCTGCTTGATGATGTCACTTCCGGTCATCACATCACATCACATCTAGTGGGTCCTAACAAATTCTCATTCTAAAAAGTGGGCCCCAATGCTAAAAGTTTGAGAACCACTGGTATAGAGACATTGTATATAGTGTAGAGAGATGATATCATTTTGAGTTGAAATGTCTCAAAATGAAATTTTGAGTTGAAATGGCCTGTACAAGAGGGACGGGCTCCACTTGAACCAGAATGGAACCAGACTGCTGGCGCATAACATTAAAAAGGTGGCAGAGCAGCTTTTAAACTGATCCCTGGGGGAAGGCCGACAGGAGCCGAGGGGCATCCGGTTCGGGACTCCTCATCCCTATGGGATGAGGATGGGGAGGTTAGAGAACAACAAGACAAAGGCAGAGTAGGAGAAGAAATTGGGAAAGGTAGGGTGATGGGATGTGATAGATGGTTTGGCACAATGAGAGGATGCGGGGACAAAGGAGCGAATAAGCAGCGCATCCTGGGGCATTCTGTGTATAAATGCTTTTATGCGAATGCCCGAAGTCTACGAGCAAAGGTGGGAGAACTGGAATGTCTGGTGACAAGGGAAAACATTGACATAGTGGGCATAATGGAAACCTGGTGGAATGCGGAGAATCAGTGGGATACCGCAATCCTGGGCTATAAACTCTACAGGAGGGACAGGCAGGGGCGTGTTGGAGGTGGGGTGGCCGTTTATGTTAAGGAAGGGATAGAATCCAGCAAAGTAGAGATTGAAGGTGGGTCCGACTCCACCGTAGAATCTCTGTGGGTTAAATTACCAGGCTTGTGCAGCGATGTAATACTGGGGGCGTGCTATCGTCCTCCAGACCAGAAATCTGATGGGGACCTTGAAATGAGGAAACAGATCAGGGAGGTGACAAGGAGGGACAGGGTTGTAATCATGGGGGACTTCAATTATCCTCATATTGACTGGGTCAATTTGTGTTCTGGTCACGATAAGGAAACCGGATTTCTTGACGTGCTAAATGACTGTGGCTTAGATCAGCTAGTCACGGAGCCCACCAGAGGACAGGTTACTCTGGATTTAATATTGTGCGGTACGCAGGACCTGGTTAGAGATGTAAACGTTACTGAGCCATTGGGGAACAGTGATCATGCTGCGATCCGTTTTGACGTGCACGTTGGGGGAAGAATACCAGGCAAATCTCTAACAAAAATCCTTGACTTCTGACGGGCGGACTTCCCTCAAATGAGGAGGCTGGTTAGAAGGAGGTTGAAAGGGAGGGTAAAAAGAGTCCAATCTCTCCAGAGTGCATGGAGGCTGCTTAAAACATTAGTAATAGAGGCCCAGCAGAGGTGTATACCGCAAAGAAAGAAGGGTTCCACTAAATCCAGGAGGGTGCCCGCATGGCTAACCAGCCAAGTTAGAGAGGCTGTGAAGGGCAAGGAAGCTTCCTTCCGTAAATGGAAGTCTTGCCCTAATGAGGAGAATAAAAAGGAACATAAACTGTGGCAAAAGAAATGTAAGAAGGTGATATGGGAGGCCAAGCGAGACTATGAGGAATGCATGGCCGGCAACATTAAGGGGAATAATAAAAGCTTCTTCAAATATGTTAGAAGCAGGAAACCCGCCAGAGAAGCGGTTGGCCCTCTGGATGGTGAGGGAGGGAAAGGGGAGATAAAAGGAGACTTAGAGATGGCAGAGAAATTAAATGAGTTCTTTGCATCTGTCTTCACGGCAGAAGACCTCGGGCAGATACCGCTGCCCGAACGGCCCCTCCTGACCGAGGAGTTAAGTCAGATAGAGGTTAAAAGAGAAGATGTTTCAGACCTCATTGATAAATTAAAGATCAATAAGTCACCGGGCCCTGATGGCATCCACCCAAGGGTTATTAAGGAATTGAAGAATGAAGTTGCTGATCTCTTGACTAAGGTATGCAACTTGTCCCTCAAAACGGCCATGGTGCCAGAAGATTGGAGGATAGCAAATGTCACGCCTATTTTTAAAAAGGGAAAGAGGGGGGACCCGGGAAACTATAGGCCAGTCAGCCTAACATCCATACCGGGTAAGATGGTGGAATGCCTCATCAAAGATAGGATCTCAAAACACATAGACGAACAGGCCTTGCTGAGGGAGAGTCAGCATGGCTTCTGTAAGGGTAAGTCTTGCCTCACAAACCTTATAGAATTCTTTGAAAAGGTCAACAGGCATGTGGATGCAGGAGAACCCGTGGACATTATATATCTGGACTTTCAGAAGGCGTTTGACACGGTCCCTCACCAAAGGCTACTGAAAAAACTCCACAGTCAGGGAATTAGAGGACAGGTCCTCTTGTGGATTGAGAACTGGTTGGAGGCCAGGAAGCAGAGAGTGGGTGTCAATGGGCAATTTTCACAATGGAGAGAGGTGAAAAGCGGTGTGCCCCAAGGATCTGTCCTGGGACCGGTGCTTTTCAACCTCTTCATAAATGACCTGGAGACAGGGTTGAGCAGTGAAGTGGCTAAGTTTGCAGACGACACCAAACTTTTCTGAGTGGTAAAGACCAGAAGTGATTGTGAGGAGCTCCAGAAAGATCGCTCCAGACTGGCAGAATGGGCAGCAAAATGGCAGATGCGCTTCAATGTCAGTAAGTGTAAAGTCATGCACATTGGGGCAAAAAAATCAAAACTTTAGATATAGGCTGATGGGTTCTGAGCTGTCTGTGACAGATCAGGAGAGAGATCTTGGGGTGGTGATGGACAGGTCGATGAAAGTGTCGACCCAATGTGCGGCGGCAGTGAAGAAGGCCAATTCTATGCTTGGGATCATTAGGAAGGGTATTGAGAACAAAACGGCTAGTATTATAATGCCGTTGTACAAATCGATGGTAAGGCCACACCTGGAGTATTGTGTCCAGTTCTGATCGCCGCATCTCAAAAAAGACATAGTGGAAATGGAAAAGGTGCAAAAGAGAGCGACTAAGATGATTACGGGGCTGGGGCACCTTCCTTATGAGGAAAGGCTACAGCGTTTGGGCCTCTTCAGCCTAGAAAAGAGACGCTTGAGGGGGGACATGATTGAGACATACAAAATTATGCAGGGGATGGACAGAGTGGATAGGGAGATGCTCTTTACACTCTCACATAATACCAGAACCCGGGGACATCCACTAAAATTGAGTGTTGGGCGGGTTAGGACAGACAAAAGAAAATATTTCTTTACTCAGCGTGTGGTCGGTCTGTGGAACTCCTTGCCACAGGATGTGGTGCTGGCGTCTAGCCTAGACGCCTTTAAAAGGGGATTGGACGAGTTTCTGGACGAAAAATCCATTATGGGGTACAAGCCATGATGTGTATGCGCAACCTCCTGATTTTAGAAATGTGTTATGTCAGAATGCCAGATGCAGGGGAGGGCACCAGGATGAGGTCTCTTGTTATCTGGTGTGCTCCCTGGGGCATTTGGTGGGCCGCTGTGAGATACAGGAAGCTGGACTAGATGGGCCTATGGCCTGATCCAGTGGGGCTGTTCTTATGTTCTTATGTCTTATACTTTTCATATACTGTTAGCTATTTACTCTGGGTTTTTCTCCTAGTTTTCCTGTTTCCAAGGAGTAATAGCATCTTTTTCTGTTTTATGTGCACAGACTTTTATCCATTTGCAATATTTTCTTCCTAATATCACTTAATGAAGAGGTGGGAGGCTGGCACACATTTTCAAGCCAAATTTAAGTTTTTGTGGAGATAAGGCTGTACGTGCAGTTCACCACAAGTGCAAAGAAGCACACTGACATTGAAATGCTTTACGACCACTTTTGGTAATGTGTAAGCTCATCTGGCCTGATCCAGAAAGGGAGATCTGTTTGCAGATGCAGCCTTATGGATCCATAGGCAATCTGCTTCCGTAGAAGTGGAATAAAGCGGATGGAGACTTGGATCATCAACACCTCCATTGAAATAGTTGCCATCCGTGGGGAAATGCCCAAAGGACACTACTTGCATGCAGGCAGGCAACATAATACAAAGATGTCACAGAGCCATCAGCAGGAAAGGGGCAGAAGCAAAGAACCGCTAGGAGCCCCTGTGCCTAGGGCTCAAATCCCCTCATCCCACCAGCACAAACACACACATCCAATAAATACATTTTAGAACAGAGAAAGGAAACAAATGCACAAGCATTTGTGCCCATGTGGAGACATCCATCAGCTAGAAGGACCCCTTGTGCCAGGGGAGGGACTGGAGAAAATTGTTTAAACAGCCATGCTCCATATGATTTTTCTGCTACTGGAGCCATGCTGGTGTCTGAGCTATATCATTGTGGTGTCCTTGGTACATTCATGTGCAGTTGGGCTTCTACAGTGGTGGGGCTGTCGTTGTGCCAGTGTGCATGGAGATACACTGTCATATCTTGAGGATAGGATTGGGCTTTTAGACTTGTAATACAATCAGGTGTGTGTTATATAGCACCATGGATTTTCTGGTTTGGTATATAAACAAAGAGGTAAGTCCTTGCCTTAATGGCTACTTTTCTGTTGTTCTTTTTTCAGTCACAGATTTTTTTTTTAAATTAAAACCAATATTTTCATCCTGACTTCATACTCTTCCTGCAATGAAAAGTGTATAATATAGACCTGACAGACTCTCTAGTCCTCACTTGTAACTAATAGCAAAGGGTTGTCACAGAGCCCACTAATACACTCTAATTTTTGAGTGGAAATGGAAAAGCACTTTTCTGTGAATTGCAGAGTTGGTTTTTTTGATGGGCATTTCTGTTGTGTGCGGTGTGTATTTACATTCATATATTCATTCTCGGTGAACCACTTTCAGAAGATGTGATGCTGTCAACTTATTTATTATCGTCCTTCTGGAGTACATAATGCCAACAAGGGTAATATATCATAACACTGCTCAACAGTTTGTTGATATTTGTTCTTTGGTGTCATTCTTCTGCTTCCATGTAATAATCTTTTCAGTCTTTTTTATCATTCATCCTGTTCTTTTTGAAATACAGTCTTTATTTTAATCTAAGAACATTTTTTGGAAAGAATTGGACTCTTCAAAGTTATTAGTGTTTCCCATCACTAATCAGTGTCTCAATATTCTTCTCACGTATCATTATTCTTTTATTCTTTTATCTTTCTCTTATGGTAGTTTTTGTAGGCGAACCCTAATTATCCGAGGCGAACCCAGTTAAGGTCTTCAGCCTGTTCTGTGGTAAAGTGTGTTCATGGAGTAGATGCATTGTAAAAGGGTTGTATTTCTCCTTAGAGGTGGTTTCAAAAAGCCTATGATGTCACTATCAGTTTCGAATCTATACTCTTATGAGAGCCATTTTCCAATTGCTTTTTCCCATGCCTCTTTTGATAGCATGTGAGTGAAGAAATTATGTGAGTGGAGCTAATTATGTGGTTCTCTCCAGTATAATAGGACTGATTTGGGAAGAAGCCATAAGGGAGTGCTCCCACATTATTACTACCAAGAGCAAATTCACCCTTCATCTTTTGTGCGTCTAAGGTGCAATCCTAACCAAATTTCCAGCACAGAGGTAAGGGCAATGTAGCTCCGAGATAAGGGAACAATCATTCCCTCACCTTGAGGAGACCTCAGTGACTGCCACCCAACTTCAGGATGCAGCACGTGCCCCTTGTGTCAGTTTGGGAAAGTTGGTTAGGGTTTAGGCCTAAACCAAACCAGTCCATGTTGGAGTTCATATTTTTAAAAGTTCCAAGCTAGTTGTTCAGAGCTTGGTTTTTAAACATGTTGAATAATCTTTTGAAAATTTGTTGAGAGGTAATGCAGGAGAACCTGACAGCCCAATCCTATTCAGGCACTGTACTGATATCGCACAGATGCTGACATAATGTTGGTCGTATCCTCAGCCTATCCAGGCAACACCACAGCTTTCCCAGTAATCTTATGCAGCCCTCCCAGTGATGCTGACTCAATATATCTGAGCAAGGCTGATAGCATATATGGAAACCCTGACAAAGGTGTCACCAATTGGAGCAGAATTTTGACAGTCTGTGAAGGCAGGCAGACTATAGGCATCCCTTGGTGTCCGCTATATGTGTATGTGGATAGTTTACAACTATAGTTCTCTTTTGATATATTGGCTAATCCCCTTTTTTCCTAAACTCCAATGCATTCAGCAATTATTCTCTCCTGCAGATGGAAATCACACCCCCATCAACAGGATCCCCTCCTGTCTTTGTCCCATACCTTTAAAGGTAAACGTTAAGGAGAATGTTTTTGCCTTGTTGCTCTTTTCTCAGAGGATTTCATGAACAACAATGTAAGTTCAGGGTGTCAAACTCGTTTCATACAAAGGGCCGAAGTTAGCATTCATGGTGCCTGCTGAGGGCCAGAAATGATGTCATTAAGTTGGAAATGACATCATGAAGCAGATGATGGCCAGAAGTGGTTAGCACTTTGTACTCCCATAGAAACTCCTTAACTGCAGATGAACAAAATCAAGTAAAACTGGGAACAGCACAGAAAACTTGCATCCAATTTGTTCTCATCAGTCTTATGGTAGACTTGAAGTCCAGATCTACTGGTTGGGTATGCCTGGTTGAACTGGCCTCCATGACCAAGGTTTGCTGGGCTGGGCAGGTAGACCTGGGCTTCTGCCCAGACTAGGAGCCCAGATCTACCTGCAGGGTAGACCTGGGTTCTTGGTTGAACTGGCCTCCATGACTGGTTTGCTGGGTGGGTAGATCTGGCCTCCTGCCCAACTTAGAGCCCAGATTTTCCTGCCTGGTAGACCTGCTTTTCCATACTGCCACTTCCAGGTGGGTAGACTTGGGCTCCTGGCTGTGCTTGGGCTATTTCCTTTCCTGGTAGGCATCCTTCTGCTCTGGTGTCAGTTTGGGGCTGGGCCCACACACCCATGATACCCCCTTGGATCTGCCCCTGACATATGTTCAGGTGGGACCTCAGTATCCACTGATTTGGTATCCACTGATTTGACTTACCACTGATACTGAGGTCCACCTTTAAATGCCTTGTAACTAGAAAAAAGCACCAAAATCCAACTTCCTACCTTCATGCTGTTAATTATAATTTCATTCCATTAGATTCCATTATTCACCTTATCTAAGGTTGGCTATTTTAACTGCAAATATATTCTGGAGTCCTGGCATGCCAGATCTTTCTGTTTTTATCATGCCTGGGTGGGACTTCTGAGGAACACCTGGATGGGGGGGGGGGAGACACATATTTGGATTACGGATTGCCTTGTACTTTATAGTGTCTATAATCTCTAAGGGTTTCCAAAGAACTCTGATAATTTCAAAATAGTAGCTTTCTGGCATGATTATTGATCATCTTCAGAAGTTTCAGATAGCCTAACCTGATTTCCACTGCTTTTGGGCCCAAGAGTGACTGGTATAATCTCCCACTGCAACATTTTCTTATTGCCAATTGTGAGTTCTTGATACTTTCTGATCTTTCCTGCACACGCTATCTCTGTATTCTCATCAAGTGAGAAATCCATGTCAAAGATGTAAATGTTTGCTCTTCTCTTTTTCACATTTACCATCTCTTTTTCATATTACCATCCAGGTAATAAACCAATCAATGAGATGCTGCAGAATTGAAGTACTATTCAAGAAGGCTTGTGCAAGTGCATAGTTTTAATAAGACATTTCTTGCTCACAACATGTTCTCTCCTTAGCAAGCCTTTGATGTGTCATATTTGCAGTGTTTTGCTGCAAAGTAATTCATGTTTATAATCAAAGGATAGCTCAAGGCTTCTTGTTTTATCGAGTTAGAGGTCATTCCATATAGGTGATACTTACTAGGAGTGTTCTTCAAAATCAGGCTGCCATAAAGACTAGTTGGTAACCAGTGGTACTCGATAGCCAAGGGGGGGGGGATCTTTCCTTGGAAAGATGCTTTTTCTTTGCCCCCATTCATTTAGTACTGTGTAGAAATAATTTCTGGTCTCAACTGTAAAGAAATATTGAATATGTTACTTTCTCATTGTAGTGAGTTATTGATCTGTTTGATCATAGTGTAAAGAACATACCACTCTCCTGATAGCAGTCACAATAATTTTTGAGGCAAGAACAAGGAAATCACACTTACATAGTTTTGGTAAACCATTTATATCAGGGGTGTCAAACATAAGGCCTGTGGGCTGAATGCGGCCCCCAGATGCAATTTATCCAGCTCCTGTGATAATTGGGCTCTCCCAGCATGATAACTGGAGTCTCTAATCTTGAAAATATGAACACGTTTTGCACATTTTTTTCTTCTGTCATTTGCAGTTAATGAGTTTCTCTGTAAGTACAAAGTGCTTGTTTCTGGCCATCATCTGCTTCACGATGTCATTTCCTGCTTAATGATATCATTTCTGGCCCTCAGCAGGCACCATGAATGCTAACTTTGGCCCTCTGTTTGAAGCGAGTGACACCCTTGACTAATGTGGTTGTTCACAGAATCCTCTGAGAAAAGAGCAACAAGGCAAAAACATTCTCCTTAACGTTTACCTTTAAAGGTATGGGACAAAGACAGGAGGGGATCCTGTTGATGGGGATGTGATTTCCATCAGTAGGAGAGAATAACTGCTGAATTCATTGGCTTTTAGGAAAAAAGGTGATTAACCAATGCATCAAAAGAGAACTATAGTTGTAAGCAAGGAATGTTGTCTTTAATTAGGAATATGGACACTAGGATCTGAATATTCAACTTCAAAGGAAGCTTCTGCTTTGCTTTCTCCATTGTCATCCTAACAGGACCATAAAATTTAGATAAGAGATAATTTACATTGCTTTTTAGTGGCAGTGATTCAGACGTTCAAAGTTAGGGATTTCTTGAAGGCAAAATTAGTAGTCCCCCACGGTCCATTTAAGATTGACCTCCGGCTAGTAATGATGTTATCCCAGTGCCATCATTTCCCACCACTGCATCTGACCCCTTTCTTACTGTATAATCTACCTGCTAGCTACATTGGCACCCCCATGTTCAAGAAAACCTAGGACATATACTGTATTTTCCAGGTTGCATGGCATCCCTGTGAAACAGAGAACTACTGTGGAGAGCTGTGTTCCAAGATACCTGGTACATGGAATGTTGCACTTAGAGCCCAATCCTATGCATGTCTATGCTGAAGTAAGTTCTGTTATAGTCAATGGAGCTTACTCCCAGGAAAGCATGTATAGGATTGCAATCCCAGTGTTCCAGTTGTTAGAGAATACTGAAGGGATTGCAAAGAGGTCTCCTGCAAAACCTTCCTGCCATTCTGAAATGGAAATGTGCAAGATCCCTTGAGGAGCTAGGGTGTGATGTCAACAGTGTCCCCTTGCTCTGACAGGTCTGGGAAGCATGGGGTTAGCACCTGGGCTTTTGATTGCAGTGAGTGTGCTGCACAGCTGTAGTGCACTTGGAGCAACAAGGCCCTCAGGGATAAAAGCAGCAGCTGGAGGAAGGAATGGGTGTGGGTAATAGAAGGAGGAAAGGTGGAAGGAAGGAAAGAGAGAGGATGGACTGGCAAACTGACTAACAAACTGGTTGGCTAACTAATGAACTGGTGGACTGACTAACAGACTGACTGCCTGGCAAACCGACTAACTGAACGGGGGCTGCTAAGTGTTGGAGAACTAAGGGGGCGCTACTGCGCCTAGAAGAAGCTCCTGCTTTGAGAACTGGGAGGAGGGACCCTTCAGCCCCACAGGCAACCTACTGGGTACCTTCCCATTGTGCTGGGGTCCAGCAGTAGTTTTTGTATACCATTAGAGTGAGCATGGTTGAGCCAGGGGGACTAATTAGCTTAGAGAGGGCATAAGTTCTCTAGACCAGGTTTGGAATGAGGGTTTGGTAGAACACACTCCACCTCTTGTCAGTCACATTTTGGGGGAAGGAAGGGATGGTGGGATGTAAGGATGTGTATGGGATTTGAAGAGTCATTCAGGTCTCATCACAGTCATGTCACCAAGAGGGCAACTAGGAAAACTTGGTGTCTTTTTTGTTTCAACCCATGTCCAAACATTCATGAAGCCCATTTCGAATAGAGGTTGGGAATTTTTCATCCAACACTACTTTTGAGTGGGGAAAAGGAGCTGCTTTGGGGGAAATCAGTGTGGGCCTTAACTTCAGGCATTTCTGCATTATGTCACATTTCCAGACAACATTATATTTTCTTTCATGTGGGCATCTCATTTCTTTTTACATGTATTTCTTTATCAGTCTTCTGAATGGTAAGTGTTGCTTGATAAAGTCAATATAGGTGTGTGCACTTCTTTCTTTGGGCTCAGCCAATCTGTGGGCTTTAACTCATTATTTTTTTTAAAAATTTTTTTAAGCCCCTTATTAGAAGTAATCATAGTGATGCTGTGTCTGCATCTCTGTGTTTGTACCAAACTGGAAAAACCTTGGTTACCCTGTTGCTGTTAGAGCCTAGTTATAGATGCGCATGGAGGGTGTTTGCAGTGGTGTCAGCGAGTGGTGCCCTTCCTGTGTGGACAAATGCACCAAGTAGACATTTTCAAACAAAGTAGGGGTAGTTTGTTTATGAATGTGGTTTTTCATTCATTGGTTTTTCAGAATTGTGAATAAGATTATTTTTTTGCGCAGTGCAGTAAGTTATAGGTATGGCCAATAAAGAAAGTTATAGCCATAGTTAGTGCCATAATGAAAGGAAGTGCAATCTAGAGGGATGTTCAGATTGTGCTTAACCTAGATACTGTACAATTAGAACTGTGGAATGTGCATGTACTGTTAAAGGTAAAGGTTTCCCCTAAACCGTCGTTTCCGACTCTAGGGTTTGAACAAACTACCCTTTTCAAACATAAACTGAATATCACGTTAAATTAGACTCCATTTGCAAGTGACTAGACATACCTAATTTTTTGCCATTTAAAAAAACTACCATAAAAGTATGGATTGCTTGTGTACTTTTGATTCATTGTGTGCTACAGTTTGCATCAAATCTTAAACAATGCTAATGTTAGTTTTGGTGCATAATAAAAACATTCGAGAGATTGAATTTTAGACAGGAATTAATGTAGAGTTTGATATGCTTGCCATAATCTTTATTCTTTGTTGTCTCTTTGTCACTCTTTGTTCTATTGTTGTCTCTTAACTGAGAGGAAACATTCATTGGCTTCCACTAAATTTCATTTACTGTCTAAAAGTATTAGAGGAAAGTTGAAGCCAAATCATTTTAACAGTGTTGATTTTAAACTTGTTTTAAGTTTATGACAGTCATTTTTCCTGTATATTTCCTCTTACATTAATGTCACTTCTTCCCTGAAGCTATTACATTGTAAGGTAATGCACTGTGTATTTGCAGAGGTGACCTGGTGACAGAGACTTTACGCAGAAACCAAGGTGTGTGTGCACAATTTCAATATTTTCCTCACTATCCTTATTGAAAAACATAAGTGCGGTTGTGAGGTTTGCTTCTTGATCCCAATTGACTACACTTTATCTCATATTTTCTGTTTCATGTAAGTGCTTTTCTCTCAAATGTTTGAGGGCTTCTGGTCAGCATTAGGTCATGGAAACTGAAATCTTTCTGACTGATATGATACTGGACAGAAACCGTATAACTTCTGCAGTTGAATACACCGTCCACCACTGTACTTCTAATGCCCTGTTTAAGGAAAGCAATAAAAGCTTTTAATACATTTTATCGTTTCTATATACATCTTGATAGAAGTAGTACATAATCCTTATGACTGTAATTTTGTATTTTTTGGGGTGTGTGTGTGGGAAACGTTTCTATAGAATGACCAATTCATTCACCATAAGACTGATGAGAACAAATTGGTTGCAAGTTTTCTATGCTGTTCCCAGTTTTACTTGGTTTTGTTTATGTAAAAGCCTTCATGATGCTGCTGCCATCTGTTGTGACACCACAGTACTAGGGTGGAAATTGATATGAGGAAGCAGCTAGGGAATGGATGATGTGTTTTAATCACCTCAATGAAAGTCCTGTGTTGTGAGCTGCTCTGAGAGGTTTTTCTTCTCCCTGAAGAATGGCACAGGAATATATTAAATGAGAAGTGTGCTGTAGTCGTTAGTGCCAGATTGGGGCCCAGAGGATCTGGGTTCAAATTCCTCTCTTCAACTGTGATCTTAGTTCAGTTGCAACCTACCTAACAGGGGTGTTGTGAAAGATAAAATGTAAGGTACCCTGCACATGCCCAATCTCCTCTGATCTTGGAAGCTAAGCAGGGTCAGGCCTGGTTAGTACTTGGATGGGACACCACTTGGGAATACCGGGTGCTGTAGGCTTGTACCATAGTCTTTCGAGACTGAAGGTTGCCAACCAACACTTTGAAGAATGAATGTAAAATAAATGCAAAAATTATACACTAAGAAGGAAACTTATTGCACCTTCTCTAGCATAACAGTTCTTATGATGCTGTATATACTGTATATAGGGTATACAATGATCATATGAGATTTTCCTTTTGAGGCAGCATTACTGTGATTTTTCCTGTGCTGTCGTAAGAAACTACTTATCCCACTATCTGTCTATTTTGCTCTTACTGGTTTTTCTAAATGCCCTCTGAAATAAACCAATCAAATAAAAAGCTACTTATTTTCTCTTGTTTAACTTTTGGGATGAATATTGCCTGCTTGATGACTTGGAGGCCTGTTTGGCCTAAATAGTTCTGTGGCTCTGCTCTTATCCTCAATAGTGAAAATATTTTAGGGTGCAATCCTAACCCTTATGTCAGTGCTTTCCAGCACTGACATAAGGGCAGTGCAGTTCTGAGGTAAGGGAACAAATATTCCCTTCCTTGAGGAGACCTCCTTGAGTAACACCCAACAGCAGGATGCAGCACATGTCCCATTGGCACCGCTATGCCAGTGCTGGAAAGCACTGACATAAGGGGTTAGGATTGCGCCCTTAATCTCTCTCCACCAACCCCCCTCCCACCAAAACATAACTGGAGATATATTTCCTTCCCTCAGACCTCCCCCTATTAATTGTTCAGCCACATCACAACAGAACAACTGATCAATAATTCTTATAAAAGATTAGCTTCAGTAGATAAAAGGGCTGGAGAAAATATTAAGTTAAAGGTCAGGTGAAAAAGAAGTTGGGAAGTATAGATTGAAGATTCATTAAGCAGTTTTCTCATTTAGATTAAGCAAAACATAGACTTGTGTGTTGGTTTAAGAGTGAAGAAATATATCACTGGAGCGCACCATCATTTGTATGTCAACTGCAGCATCATACGTTGACATGCAGGTTCCAAATATGTGATCTAAACAAAAGAAATTGTATTCCATCAGGGAACAGGTTTTGTGGGCAAAAATTTCATTAGGAGCTCCGTTATCTTGATTTGTGCCTACAGTTATAGCGGGGCAGAGCAGGGGTGGTGGTGGTAATAAAATCCCGGCCTCAGAATATTATTGTTAGTGTTGAATAGCAAGCCGCAACTTTATTTAGCCGTTCTTCCAACTTTGGCATATGAGGCAGGAATTAGGCCTTTAGGTCACCAGCCTAGCTGTCAGGAGGCAACTTCCACACAAGCCCTACTTGATTGCAGGGTGAATTTGGAGAGAAGAATCACAGTGAACAGAGGACTAGACACAGGTGAGTCTCTATACACTTTGCCATTGTCCCTGGCAGTATGTTAGATTTCTATTCCTACTGCTGTACTGCTTTAGCTTAGGGTGTCTGAAGGCCCTTAAGAAGCGCAGGATTGTGTACTCTTCAGAGGCTGAGTTCCTTTCCAAAGCAAAACACTGCTGGTAGAAGGTAGCCTCATAGGAAATGCAAATAGCCCCAGCAAATCCAACATCAGTTCCTTAAGCCAATTATGATTGCTCTTGTCCAACAGGTGAACTTCATGTGTACATCAGATATTAGGGCAGGAATATGTAGTATTAGGATTTTATATCTTATTGTTGGAACAATTCCACCATGCTGCTCCACCTCTAATCTAATCTATTTGCCATTGAAGTGTGGCCTTTCTCTTTCCTGACTTCTAATCTCTACTGACGCTGCTGGAAATAACATTGGTAAAAATGCCTTATCTTGATGTTGGCTTCTCCCTGCCACTGCTGGAAAGAGAAATGGGCCAAAATGAAGGCCATCCCTCCCTTGAGGCCTTGGCGTTCTGACAGGGAGGGAAGTGATAGCATCCATTCCCTCCTCTGCTGTTTGGTTCACTCCCTGGGCTAGTGTGGCTCCTACCTCCAGATCCTTCACCTTTCTTACCTTTAAATAGTTTGTCCACCCCTTCCTGTAACCTCCCCTTATGATTCCTTCCCATCATTTCCTTCTTTCTTCTTCCTGCCCCCAGTGAACTCCTTCCTGTCTAGAAGGTTGCTGTTGTCTGGATTTTGTAAGCCCCATACAGTGGGCGTATCATCCATGCCCACCTCTTTGTCTTTCAGCCCTGGCTTATTGGTTTGTCTGTGCAGGCAACTCAGGCCTGACTCATCCACTGGTAAACCCTGTGCTTGTTCAGACAGAATTAGTGCCCACCATTCAGAAGGTTAACAGGCTGTTCCTTTAGTTGATGCCATGGCTGCAGCCTGCATGCACTCTGGGCTGTTTGCCTGGCTATCACCGCACCCAATAGTGGTGACTTGGGCTCTGGACACATGGCATACTTTAGTTAGTGGGTCACAAGCAGTATTCTCTCTAAGGGGTTTGTGCTGCTGCAGTCACTCAGCAGCATTTCTGGTCACACAGAATGACATCATACTTCATTTCTGAACTTCTGGGAACACTGAGGTCCAAGCTGTGCAGGGCTTGGCTTCCTAGGTGTTCAAGCTGCGCAGCCACACAGCTTAAAGGGGGGATAGTAGTCACAAGTTGTTCAAACATACTCTAAACACTATTAGCTGTTTTGTGTTGCTATAAAGGTTGTAGTTTAACGTCAAGGCTAAAGCCGCATGTTCATCTCGTCTTATTTTGATTTTATTTCCATATGGTAACATCAATATTTTTCCCTGAAACCCTGAAGTTTTCAGTAGGATTTTATTTCTGTGGCACCATGAATTAAGACTGCAAACAAAATGTGGGGGGAAAGCCTTTTGCTTAGTGAATCTTCATTACATGGAGCTGCCTCTTGTGACCTGCCATTTTCAGAGCCAACCAAACTAAAAGCTTATTTCAGTGAGATCTATTAGGCTGAAGTTTATTTTCCCAAAGGCAATGGCAGAATCTTTGATATTTGAGATATTTAAAAGCACACTTGGGAGTTCTGTAGAAAAACTTTACCACAGAAGAGTACACTTCTCATTGTCAAATACGTTGAACTAAGTCATGCTTCCATTGCTTCTTTATGACCCAATCCTATTTGTTACTAGTGCCAGCGGAGGGCACTCTCTGCTGGTACAAGCTGTCACAAGCACCATAAAGCACTCTTTTCATCCCCACGAATCTATCCCTTATTCTTTAGTTCTCTCCTCTTTTCAGAACCCACACAGCCTTCCCTTTCCCTGCAACCCAGTGGTGTAGCTAGCGGGGGCGGGGGGCAGCCTGGCCCAGGTACCACACCCTTGGGGCGGTGACACCACAAATGCCCCAACATCACTAACATCGCGGAGAATGAGTAACCCTATCATGCTATATACCATTGGATGCGGAATTTCAAGTGGATTGCAATGTAAAAACCCAGATTGAAAATCTCCTTTCCATCAAAAGTTATGGCCCAAAAACAGGAAACAAAAAAATGCATGAAACTCTATGGAAAATGACTCCGCGCCATATCGTGCATTTACTCATGAGTAGGCGAACTTGCCCTAGTTAATCGGAAAGGGCAGGCTAAGAGGAATCCAATGACACCAAAAATGACACCAATGAAAGCAGCCCCCCCAAAACACCCAAGAAGGAAGTCCCTCCCTCCAAGTAGGAGTGTATTGAGCCCTATGGAAAGCGAAAGTAAGCCACATGGTCATGTTTACTCATGAGTAAGCAAATGTGCCTTGGTTCCTGGTCAAGTCAGGCAAAGGGGAATGCAAGGCTAGCTGCATGGTCCCCATCTGATGAGCTCAACAAATGCTTCAGAAGGCAGCCCCCCCAGGAATAAACCAGAGGCTTGAGCTAGTAAGGTGGGCACTGAGGAGGGCTGAAATTCTCACTGGTTTTTTGTGTGTGGGGGTGTTATTGCAGGCAGGCTACAGAGAAAATTCACTTGGTGAAACAGGGCTGGCTTCCCCTTATTTATCTGTTTTTCTTTAATTATTTATAATTATTTTATTTTGCTTGATGATGTCACTTCCAGTCATGACATCACTTCTGATGGGTCCTGGACAGATTGTCATGCTAAAAAGTGGGTCCCAGTGTTAAAAGTTTGAGAACCACTGCCTTAACTCAAAACAGGCCAATGAGACATCTGGGGGGGGGGGTGTGACACCCTAGTGACCAAAATTCTGGAAATCATGGCTTTTAGGAATAATACCATCCTGTTATATACCATTTGATGCAGAATTTCATCCATTGCTGGTGGGGAAATATTCACTGCATTTATTTTCTGGCCATTATTATTAATTTCATGTCACGACTATTACTATCTCTGTCTCACCTACCTCACAGGGTTGTTGTGAGGACAAAATAAGGGGAGGAACCATGTACACTACCCTGAGCTGCTTGGAGGAAGGGTGGTATAAAAATGTGGATTAATTAATTAATATAATTAATAATTATTAATAATTTATTATGTCATATGGGGTGACAAAAAATTATTGGCCCCGGGTGTCAAATGACCTAGCTACGCCTCTGCCGGCACCCTCTGGGAAGCCCATTTAATCTCTACATTTCTTCCCCCCTTACGATTTCCTTCTCTGTACTCTGCTTTCCTTTCTAAAGAGTTCTCTTTCCCCTTTATTTTCTCTTTCTAACTTTCATTAGGTTCCGTTGTTGTGTGAATATTAGCTGTAGATTTTCCCTGTCTGGAATAAGTATGCGTGAGCTAATTCAATTAGACCCACTGTGACTCCTTATGCCCTTTCTTTTGGTTTTTGAGCACTTTAGTAAATTTTATGCACTTCACCCTTCTCCCCATTTTCCTTTCACCACCAAATTATACTCCTGTTTAGCCATTATACTGTGTCCCCACAGACTATTCTCTCCCCACCCCCCAATGTGTGCATGTTACTTGTATTTTAAGAAGCACTGCTGGTAATACTATTCTTGTCTAGTCTGTCCTAAATCCTCTGTTAGTTATTTTCACTGGATAATCCCTGGTTCTAGTGTTGTGAGAGAGGAAGGGGGGGGGGAACTTCTTCTAGTTGTAGCATCTACATTTTAGTCTTCTTGATGGGACTATGTGGTGGAATAGTGGAAGATCTGGCGAGGAGGTAGAATGTGGTGTCCACAGTGCCCCTTGCTCTAAGTAAATGCAGGGTTAAAGCCCAGGTGGTAGCTGGAGGTGTGCTGCACAGCTGCAGCCACTAGAGGCTAAAGTGAACCTGGGAGCATATAAAGAGCACCTGGAGAAACTAGTGGGTTGTAGAAGGAGTGCAGGTTGGAGGGGAGACTGACTTGGCTTATTGAATTTGAAATCTGACTGTGGACTGTGACTTGGTGTATTGACTTTGGACTTTGACTTGGATACTCTGACTGATTTGACTGACTACCTGGAATCTGACCTCGGACTGTAACTCAGCTTATTGGCTGTTGACTCTGATTTGGCAACTCTCATTGATTGGACTGGTTTACTTGGAATCTGTGGACTGGGACTGGACTCTGACTTTTGCTTGCTGCACTGATGAGTTTCACAAGGGAAACTAATCAGCCTTAAGGAGCCATGAGGAGCTGTGGCAAGACAGACTATAATTCTGGAGAAGTTAACTCTTTGTCTTCAGAAATGGTCTGGAATTAGGGTGGTGTAAGTCACATATAGCCCAATCTTAATTAGGACTAAGCTACTTTTTATGACAGCTGAACAGTTTCTGGGCGGGGCGGGGGGGGGGCAGGAAGTAGGGTGGGGTATGAATCTTGGTGGCACCAGCATGCACCAGATCCTAACCTTTTTCTCTCTCCCTTTGCCTCTCCCTTATTCTCCCAGATTTGCACCAGCACAATACCTGGCACAGATCCAGTGTTGGGGCAGTGGAGGCTTAGCCTTGGGTAAGGGAACTTTTGTTCTGGACTTCCCAGGCCTCTGAACTCCCGTTCCCCCGCAGGCTACAGTTCACATGTTGGAACGTATCAAGGACAGTTAGTTATGGTATAGAATGCTTACCTGAAATGTAAATAGCATGGTTTTTGATCTCTCTCTCTCTCTGAATGTCCAAACAAATTCAACTTGAGTCTCACAAGCATTTGGCTGGAATTGGACAGCCTGCCACAAGATGTTCTCTTAGAACAATGTTGATACATTTGAATGAAGTCTTTGTCTTCAGAGCACAGAAAAAAAAAATCTAGCAGTTTGAATTCAGCTCGAAGTTTAACATTGCTTTAACGTCCAGTTTGAAGACTTTTAGAGCACTAAGCTGTGCACACACATGCTAGAAAGCACATATGCACACCAGCTCTCATAGAAGAACACTAGTAAGCTTAGCTTTTTTATATTTCCTTGTTTTTCATTTTGAAATCAGTTTTGGGGTACACATAAGTGTGACTAACAAATAGTAATATTTTAACTGAGTTTTAGTGGACTAACAGCATTCTAGAGTTTAAAGAGACATGATATCAAAACACTTCTGGATTAACACATTGCAAAGGTCAGATTCCCACAGCAAATCATTTTGCAGCAGTTTTCAAATAAACACACACACCATGACGTCAATAGCAAGTATGGGCAGGAAGTCTGGTCTAGAGGGTAGAGCCTCCGTCTGCCTGAAGATAACATCCACAAGGTCTCCAGTTCAAGGCCACCAGCACCGTGCGACCTTGGAGCAGCTGACAAGCTGAAGCCGAGCAATTCCATCTGCTCTGAGCGTGGGAGGATGGAGGCCAGAATGTGAAGCCAGATTGGAATGAAACACCTTGAATGTAGTCGTTCTTGAAAGAAAGAACCTTCTTTGAAATTGTAAAAATTCCTATTTAATAGGGATTTAATAAAGCCTGCCTATGTAAACCGCCTTGAATAAAGCCTTGAATAAAGACCAAGAAAGGCGGTATATAAATACCTGTTGTTGTTGTTGTTGTTGTTGTTATTAATTTCACAGGCTGCACATGAAGGCCACAGTGGATCATGCGATGGTTATGAATGAGATCAGGTTTGTGTGCAGTGCCATTGGCTAACTGCTGGGGGTATATTGTATATGAGGGATGTATAAGATGGCCTATTATAAAACAACGGATGTTTTGAACCCACCAATGAATTGTCTCTAAATGTGTTTCAAGGAGGGAACCCCAGATTGTAATAAAAGTCAGCTAAAGGAGGCGTTACAGGCTTCTCTTCTTCACACTTCCGATGCACACAGTTTCCTTTGAGGCTTCTCTTCTTCCCACTTCTGGTGCAAGCAGTCTCCCTTGGGGTTTTCTCTTCTCCCCATTTCTGATGCACACAGTCTCCTTTGGAGAAGTGGATGGATTTACAATCTTTTGCTGATGGATTTACAATAAAAGCCTGGATTTGATCACTGTTGTCTACTGAGTTTGCTTTGGTACCTGGGATTACAGTGCAACATCTGAGATCTCTTGTAACATCTAGGATCCCTTGTAACATCTTGGTTTTTGCACCTTGCAACACACACGCCATTGGTGCAGCTGTATTGGCAGGGGGGAATTTAGTTAGGATTAGGCTGATAGTTAATTAAACCAGCTTTAAGGTGTTTCTCCATGTTTCTTGCTAAATTATTAAAATGATTATCAGTTGAGAACTTGGATAGGTGTAATAATAGGTGTAATGTTGCTTTTAAAGTAACCAGAACTGTTTCCTTTACTGCGGCACAAGTTTTTGCCAGCAAGACCTTTCTTCGTCAGATGCAATTTCAGCTATAGGCTTTAGTTCATGTAAAAATGATACCAGAATAAACCAGGTAATCAGTAAGTCAATTGTGTTCTAACACTCTGCCACTGTAAGGTATAGTCTATTGTCATTGACCAGACTTTTTGTTTCTGAAGCTGTTATTATGCATTAATAGCTCTATTAAGTACCTAGGTAATAATACTGTGAGGCCTGCCTAATTATCCTATCATAAATGTAATAAACTATAGTGTGCTCATTTTCTGAAGAAATAAAGCACAAATTGCAAAAGATATTGACTCTTCTCTAAGCTGATTTCTTAAAAATGTGGTCCTAATTTTTTTCTTTTCATTAAAAGAAAAGAATATATATCTCAGAGTTTTATGTTGATTGAACTTGGTAAATTGTTTAATTCCTTTTGTGCATTATTTTTGAAGTGGAAATCTTTTTCTCTTGCTGTTACAATTGAATCCTAGAAGCTTATTATCAATATCTACCATAATGAAACAATTTAAGTAAAAAAAAATAGATATCCCCCAAATTTTTGTGTTACTTCAAGGGATATAGATGCTCATGCCTTTAAAGAAAGCAACACTAAAGATTTGTGTAATCTCCAACTACTCAGCACTAATGTAAACAGGTGGTATTATACATAATTCTCATGTTCCACCTAAATGCTATCTTGGAGAAGGTAAGAGTCAGAGTGAACAAAGCTGATGTTCAAAAGGTTATTTTATTGGAATATTTCATCTCATGAAGCCATCTATTTTCTTAATTATGTGTGTGTGGGAGGGATATGTTGGTTCATCCAAATCCCTTCCTTATCCACTGTGCTAAATGTAAAATTTAGCAGTGAGTGTAGAGGTTTGGCTGAACTGTCCCTCTCCACACAATTAGGAATATTTTTTTAAGGAAAGCAGGTGGCCAGGACATGCATGCTTTGTGAGTGTGCACATCTTTAATATGTGGGAATGATGGGGAGGAGGGAGAGATTGTCCGAACTAGCTTCTTCTTTTCCTTTCCATTTCATCTCAACTCTGAGTGACTGATTCACTTTCTAGAATCTAGATGCTGTGATTCAGATCTCTGTGTGTGCATTGGAATTCCTGAGTGTGAAAATGTCCTCTCATGTTTTCTAGTGAAGGTCAACTCCTGTTACTGAATATACATTTCCAAACACTTCATATTCCAGGTAAAGATAGTGGGACCCTTGCTTAATTCTACTGTTAAAGTTCTTGCCCTTGTTCCTACCTAAAAGCTCTGAGTCCCTTTGAGATGACTGACTTTCTTTTTGGATTCTTCAGTTGGGCTGTATTCTTTCCTGTGTTTTACTACAGCTTGAATGACTGATATCTTCAAAGAATTTCATCAGTCTACAATACTTGTATGTTTCCTAGTAAGGTTCATTTGCAGTCCCGTCACTCTATAAGAAGTGTTTATCTTTTGTTCCAGTCTCTCAAGAAACTCTTAACTGCTGATTTTAAATTCAATTAAAATTTTTGGCATACATCCATATACTATATTGGAGGAATGAGTGGGGAAAAAAGTTATGAAGAACACCGTTATAGCTATTTTTCTGTTCTATACCAAGGAATTTGTTTTATAAACCCAAACAAGTTAGAAAATATTATAATAGTGCAAATTACTGAAGATAAAGAAATAAAATTCTTAGAATGAGATTTATCATGGTATTCCTTTTAACTTGCACTCCTGCTGTACTATAAATGCAATAACCATCAGAATGAAAAATGCAACAGATTGATAATACCATTGAGTTTTAATTAAACCACTGAATTGAAAAAGACCCAGATGGATAACAGGATAATGTAGTTATAACCCTGTTATGAAAAATGCTGGGCTGCCAGTTATAGCATCTTTTAATAAATGTTATGCCAAAATAACACGATTTTTAGAAGATCATCCAAAAATTAATCATTTAAGTCTGTAAAACAGATGGTTTCTCTGTTTTATTTGATTTGGCTGTAAGGCACTGATCTTCTTAAATCAGTAAGGGTTCCCCTCCCTGCCTGTGTTTCCCAAATCCCTATCCAACTACACAGTCCAACTCTGTAGCTTGAAATTCACAGTGCTTAAACCTTTTGACATACTTTAACTCTGAAAGATTGCTCTTTTTCTGTCTCAGAATATTTAATGCTGAAATTGTTCTGGAGCTTATGTCACAAAGCCTAATTGCTCATAAGGCAGCAAGAAAACGTTCTTCCTTCAAGCTGAAAAAGCAATTTGTTTGGTTTAAAGAAATGAAAGCTGTTTTCAGTTCCATTTTTGGTGATTCCAGATATACAGAATTCACCCAGGTTCTTCATATAACACTTATAATACAGAATACTTTGGCTGGAATAAATCTAATCTCCTATAAAGTCAAAATCCACCTTGCATTTGCACATTGTCATTTAAGTCAACTTTTCGTTAAAGTGGAAGGACTTTGTTGCTGCCTCTTCTATGGTTGCTCTAAAATGGCTTTACATTTTCTACTTTGTGCTTAGGGCTGATCATGTGTCAGGTAGTGGAGTGGCATCGGGATTGGACAGGTCAGGCACTGGCTGAGAATCTATGCCCATCAGAAGGCCCACCTGACCAGCGCAACCTCAATGCTAGAGGCAGTTGTAGTGTCCAGTGTACCATCAGGGGGTAGTAGAATAGTGCAGGGCTTTCCCCTAGAGCCTGGATGAGTTGGGGCATGGACACAGGTCATATGCCATGCTAGCAAAGTGCACAGTATAGTATATGTTGCATCCTCCAGATGGTTTAGGCAAAAATGGTACGGGTAACCCACAGTGGCGTGAGAGGAATCATGGTGGTGGTGATTATCACACGATTCCATATAATGTGCAAATACAGCCTGATATACAAGTTGAGCCTCATTATTCATGTGGGTTCCGTTCCCAGAACTCACGTGGATGGTAAAAAACGCACTAAAGCAAATTCATTTAAAAAGCAAAGTTCCCTTACTTCATGTGATCCCATTTGCAGCAGTGACAGCAACTGTTGCCCTGCATGTGCCCGGTCTCTTTTGATCTCAGAAGCTAAGCAGGGTCAGGCCTGGTACTTGGATGGGAGACTGCCTGGGAATACCGGGTGCTGTAGGCTTATACCATAGTCTTTCGAGACTGAAGGTTGCCAACCATTTGCAGCAGTGATTCAAAAGCACCTGGCTCCGCACACTTCCTGGAATGATGTTTATGATGCCATAAAGAATGTTCTGCCACCAATGTGTTCTGCCGTTTGTGCCAGATAGGATTGGGCCATCAGTCAAGTAAGCCGAAGTAGAATTGTGTTATTTTAAGGAATTGATAATCTGACAAGAGGAAACGGAATTTTCTTTCAGCACCATTTCTTTCAGCATGGTGATCAGGTAGATGTTGGGGTGAGGACAAATCTGTTCATGAACCCGGGAAATACCACTCTGGCTCTAGTATCACTTGCTAGGTTGCATCTGTGAAACTGCAATCACTTTTAATTAGTTTATCATCTCTTACCATATCAGAAAATTGATGAAAATTACCTTGATGAAAGTTCTAGTCTGCACACATAAACACACATGCAAGAGAGATACATACCACATCTTGCCTATAATGTGGTGGTGATTACATAAACCAAACCATTTAACTCAAGCTTAATTTTAAAAGCCAAGAAATAGTAACTTTGTTTAGCAAAAGGGCTACCTTAAATATTATTAGCTGGAGAACTGAAGATAACTTCTTTGTTGTTAAAAGAATACATATTGGCATACTAAAAGCACAGTCCTATGCATGTCTACTCAGAAGTAAGTCCCGTTGCATTCAGTAGGGCTTATTCTAGGAATGTGTGCATAGGATTGCATCTGAAATCCAGCATTGGCCAGACAAATTCTTCCACAGCTTACAGGCAGAACATGATGGATGACTGCTGGTCTTAAACATTTTCACACTTGAAGTGAAATGTCAAAATGTTGGGAAAAACTGAAACATGATGGATGTCAGATCCTGGCTGCTAGGGATGCAGAATATTCTCTATGAGGCTGTTTGGGTAGTAGTTTGGGTGGGACTTCAAGAAGCATTTAAGCATTTTCAGATTAAAAAAAGAGAATGAGTGACCAATCCTGAGTGAAGTTATGATTGAAACATAGATGCTTTTGTCAGTCTTGTTTAAATGGAAAGAACCTTCTTTTTGACAGTGATTGAAGATTCTGTCCCCAGTCCTGTATTTCTGGGTGTATATTCAGACTTGTTTTTCTCAGTAGGCAGTTCCTCATACTTGGAGGAAGGTTACAAGTGGCAAGCTTCGATTTTTTTTTTCAGCCAGCTGAGGTGATCAAGAGCCCTAGTGTCATTTATCCTGATTATTGAAAACCTCTGGAGTGAAATGATGAAATTTTAAGTATAATAATGTGGATTTTTAAAAACTGTTATCTGTGTTCCTGACATGCTTCTGACTCCCACAGTTTTGACATGTTTCACAAGGGCTAGAGACTTGCGAAGAACGAATAAAGGCATATAGTTTCAGAATGTAATGTTGCTGATTCCTGATTACCTTTTTTCTTATGAAACAAATTCATTCTTTAATAAAACTAAATTGCCAGACTCAAATTAGCACAGAAAGCTTGCAAGGGTTCTTATTTGTAATTTAGTAGGAGTTCATTTTACAAAAGATTTCAACAAATTACATAACAATTGATAAAGAACACTTGGCAAAATTGGTGATCAAGAATTGTTATCCAGCTGCTCATAAATTCATTAACTTGTATTCTTGCAGCATTGGCACATATTCTCACTGAATGCTTTTCTAATCACCACATGACTCTTGGCTCAAAAAATGCAACAGCTATAAAAATTCATGAAATGAGAGAGACAACATTATCAAGACTTTATTTAGGTAGAGCGGTTAATGGATTGTGCAGAATAATGGAACAAGTGCTAAGTGCCAGTAGAGATCAAATTTGTTGCTTATGTTGTTTTACACTTAAACATGATAACTTTGTATCTTTATCACTGCATAAAAAATTATTCCAATTGTGTCTGAAAATGTGCAAATACCTGTTTCCATGTCAGAACTTAACAAGCTATTTTGTTTGTTTGTGCTAGAGACTTGTGAATCTTTTATATCTCCATAGCCATTGGAAAAAGAATCTGTATATCTACATTTAGATACAGATTTTGTATAGATATATTTCTTTGACAGCCCATATAATATTCAGCGTGTCTGAGAGTGTCTTAACAGAGCAGCTCTACACTTCATAAGGCATGGACATTTGCTGTGGTCATGTGACCCATGGTTCTTAGAAACACTGCAACCAACTGCAGTGGGACAAGTCTTCCCGGTGTTTAGGCTGGCAAAGACGTCTTTGCCAGGCAGCACTGTTTTGTGAGTGTTGGCTGGAATTTTGCAGGGGTGATCGTGACAGGATGGGATTGTGTTCAGTAGAAGTGGCAGAGAAAGAAGAGAAGGAAGCCGAAACAAGGACAGAGGCCACAAGGAAAAGAGCGAGCTGAAGACAGCAACGTAGAGATGAGATTGAAGGACAAAATGCAGAGAGGTACAACTGGGGAATGGGAGGATTGAAGAAGGATGGAAAGCATCAGCAGGAAGGTTGGGGGAGTAGGGAGTAGGAAGAACACGAAGAATAAAGGACACAGGGAAGAAGAAAAAGACAAACGGAGAAGGCTAGAGGGGGAGATGTCAGGATACAGGACAATTGGGAAAAGGCCAGGAGCTCCCCAGGAGACCTTGGGCTGCCACTGCCTCCATCCCTTGTGCTGGGACTTAAACATATCAGAGCAGTGGGTGCCTCCTCCTAGGAAAGACATCCTTAGGCCTTGACTTCCTGACCAAAAACACTGCTGCTCATGCTCTTCAGATAGGAGTGTTTGAGGGGAAGGAAGGCAGGCCGGTTTTCTAACTAATGTTGGCTACAAATATGGGTACAGCCTTTTGGCTTCTCATCTGCAGTACTGAAAATGTTGGCATTAGTTCTTCTTATGCCCCAAAGAAGAGCGCTTTGACCCTTACCAGAGCACTTCAGTTTTTTGATCTAGTCATGCTGCTCCTGGGACTTCTGCTTCTTTTTGACTCTTAGATTCTTTTGATCCAGGCATTCGTGATTGGAGAAAGACAACCAAAAGTATTCATTACAGCTGTATGCATAGATGTCCATGTTCCTTCATTTCTAGTCACTTTCTTAGATAGTCCAAGAACAGTATTTGAACTTCTCCAGTGTGGTCCCAAAACACAGTTTGGTAACCCTTGTCCAATAAGATCTGTTCTCATGGACCTCAGCATTTTTACAGAAGTCATTTATTGGCTGTGAGCTGTGGGTAGAATGGCAAATTTTTTTTGAAAATTCAGATCCATATGACTAAAGTGAAGAGCAGATGTAGCATCAAGGTTAAGAGCGCGAACTCAGGAAGTCCCCATTTAAAATCTCAACTTGGTCTTGGACTATCTCTGGGTCCTTAAGTGATTTGCTGTCTCTCAATGACTACATCTGTGATGTGGGAATAATAATACTGGCCTTTTTAACAGGATTATTATATGGCATTGGTTCTCAAACTGTGCATCATAATGCTCTGGGGTGTTGCAAGGCACTCCCTGGGGCATCGTATGTGACACCCACTGGCAGCAAGACCACGCGGGATGCCTGCAATTGAGGGCAGGAGGATTTGTGCAGCAGGTATAGGTCCTATGTGTGGTTTTTGCACGTTTTGAAAGGCCCTCTCGCCCTCGCTGATCCTGTTACCTACATTTGTAGGCTTCCCACATGCCTCTGAAACAGGAAGTGATTGATGATGTCATCAACAGTAACTTCTGGGAGCTGCTGCTGTCTCTGCAGAGTAGCGAAGTGTTGCAGGCCAGGAAGCTTTGGGAAACACTATTCTTGGGATTCCTGAAGAAATCTATGAGACATTCCTTGATAATTTCTGCTTAGCAGTATATAAGATCAGTAATTTGTATTAAAAGTATTCTCAGTCGAAACTTTACATTCATTCAGAACTTGCACAAAGAATGAAGAAAATGACTCACTATTTTTTTTTCTTTCCAGCAGCATATTGAAAGTTGAAAATGAAGTACATTTTATGTCTGGCATGTTTTGATCAGTACTTAATGTGGTGAATACTTTGCATTGGCATCCCATCTGCGTGAAACAGTTGTAAATAATGACCCATCTGCTTGAAATTGCAGTTTTGTTAGCACATTCATGAATTCAGTGCTTTGCATAATTATGTTTATTAAAGAAATGCACCTGAGTTTCAGTATTTAAACTGTTTTTCTGAACTGTAACATTTCAGTGAGCCTGTGTTAATAGGTGGTGTTTGTTGAAAAAAAGTTAAGTGCCGTTTGAGGTGTACGTGTGGTGTTTGTTTTGTTTCTGCCTAAATCATTTTTCAAACAAATATGTGGGTGTGACCATAACCATGTAAAACCACAAGACCTGATGGCATTTCCATTTCAAATGAAATGCATTTTTGCAAAAAAAAACCAATTATTTCAAAGGCAACAGAACTAGGGTTCTAGTTGAAGGCTGAAAAGTTCACGTCGTTCAATGTGGCATTTTGTAGAGTTAGGCAAGGTAGATGTCAGGGACGATTAACTTAAAATCATCACTTCTATGCAGTTAATTTAGTAGTTGCTCGCAAACCGCTATTAAATATGACTGAGCAGTCAGGAAAAAAAACACTAGCGCAGGATAAGGGAAAGAGCAGCAATCTGTACAATTCAGTAGTTTTATGGCAAACCATAAATCATTACTTAAACACTTTCCCCTTCCCCCCACGTGCATATTTCTCTGTGGCTTGATTGCCTACATTTTTTCTTTATTCCAATGTGGTGTTTCTTTTTTCCTTAAATAAATCCCCAAAATTGTGACTCCATTGTGTAACCTGGGCCTCACTAACTAGAGCAGGGCAGTTGGCCTTTCTTTCAATAAGAGCCTTGCTTTACTCACATACCTGGTCAAGGTTTGGTCAATTAACAGAAGACTTACTGAGATAAAATATTAATCCTACTCAAAAGTCTTTAGAAAAAGTAACCATAGTAAGTGTCTGACTGGATAGATGAGTTAAACATCTTGGCAGAGCTTCTTGTGTGTCCACAAATTGATCAGCTATAGGTGGCCACAAAGATGGCTGGAGCTCTGTAGGGGGTGCTGTCTGTGCTCCTCAGGCAAGCAAATCAGCAGTCTTCTACAAAGAATGCAATGCAGTTGATTTTAGCTGTCAATGAATGATTACTCAATTCCCAGCTCTTGGTATGCACAGTCACTGGAGAAGAATCAGGGTTAACAGAGAGCAATTTTAACTGACATTTTCCTGAAACCTTCTCTAGTTCATCTGTCCTCAGGGCTTTGCTCAGTTACCTAACTATTTCAGGGTAGGCAACTTCTACTTCAAACACAACAGCCACCCCAAGCAAGGCTGATGGGGTACTTGGGCTTTGCTGTTGGAACTTGCGTTTGTCATAAATGTCGTTGTGGAAGTGTGTAGAGCAGCTTCCAGGCAGCCGCCACAGATGCCAAGGAGCACCCTGTGTTCTGTGATGGCAGCCAGAAAAGACCCAATCAACGTAGGTGATTTGACAGGGTGGGGGAATCAGGAAAGGGAAGGGGGCTAGTCAGGAGCGGAGGATGTGTATCCTGGCACAAATGACTTGCACAGGGATGGCATCCCCTCCAGAGCCTTCCAACACACCCCTTTTGTGTTCTTGGACTTGAACCACCTTTATAGCTGGCACAGGTTTGAGAAGACCCACTGGCAATCAGGGGGCTTACAGAGGGATAAAAGAAAATATTTCCCCTTACTTCTCCCAAGCCAACCAATTGCCTCCCTCCAGCCATAGCATGCAGCACAACCTGTTCTTGCATGGCTGTAGGCTTTGGTGGAGAAAAGGATAGGATTGGGCTGTGATTCACATGACACCTTTTTGTGCTTTCTTTTAAGCTGGAAAACTTACTGAAGATATGGCAAATGGTTTCCATCCATTGTTGACAATGTCTCTTTTTTTAGCCTGAGTAGTCTTAGCTCTGGGATAGGGCCATAGTTCAGTGGAAGAGTACATGCTTTTATGCATAATGTCCCATGTTCAATCCTCAGCTCTGTCAGGTAAGGCTGGGGAAAATCCCTGCCTGAAGTCCTGGAGAGTTACTGCCAGTCAGTGCAGTAGTGTAGCAGGTGTGTGTGTGTGGGGTGTCCACCCTGGCTGAAGTGCCCTGGGGGAATGATGGGTGTGCCACCTGAGCCCCCCACCAAATGGATACCTGTGCTGGGTTTGGTGGCGGATGGACCCTCTAGTCCCCTGGGGTTCCAAATGGCTGAAAATCACCATCCCAAAAGCAATTCAGTAGTGTATGCAATGACATCATCACATCACTGCCAAACAACTTCTGGATGCCACACGTCCCTCCAGGTGAGTGCAGGGGATGACACCAGTTCCGGGTGATACCCATGTTGACAACACCACTGAGTCAGTGTCAACAGTACTGAACTAAATGGACCATTGCTCTGACTCTGTGTAAGGCAGTATTCTGTTTATCTAGTGTATGTCTCTGGTTGGCAATCTAAAGGCTCTTTAATTTCTTTAGTAATGCCAGCTCTTACCCACATTTTTTTTTAACCAGGCTGGAGGCTTTTTAACTTGCGGTTTAAGTTATGCAAAGAATGGTACATAGAAAGCTCCGTGCCCCTGAGACCTCAAATGTAAAACTCAGTGTTGGGTGCAAGCCATAGCTCAGCAGAACAGTACATGCTTTGTGTACAGAAAGTCCTTGGTTCAATCCCTGGCACCTCCAGTTAAAGGATCAGGTAGTGTGTGCTAGGAAAGGCTTTTACCCGAGATCCAGAAGGGCTGCTGCCATCTTGAGCATGCGGTGAAACTGAGCAGGCGGTGAACCACTCACTCTGGGTGAGGCAGCATCATTAGTTCATGTGTTTAATCACCTTTTTTATTGCTGAGATGTAGGAAATGGCAAGGATTTTGACACAACTTGACAGCGTTATACAATCAAGTGGAGTCCAAAAACGAAGCAAGCCAACTTTCTTTTTTGCCCTATGTGACAGGATACAGTTTTATGTCATCTAAAACTCATTTAGTTGATTGATATAGCAATGAAAAGACATTTGACTAGCAAACGAGCTTTTTAAAAAGCTGTGCTAAACAATCTTTGTCAAATACGAAAGTTCTTCATGTGATTTGACATCCTTTTTAAAAAGACAAGCATGGGGTAGATAAAGCATGATGCCTGACAAACCCATACCAGATGAAAGATTGTTTCCAGCATAGGAATATCAATTCACGTAATGCCAAGTTATAATAGATTACAGCACAAGAACTGCAGAAACCACTAAAATCTGGAAGCAAGTAGTAAATGCAACTGACTGTAAATAATTCAGTAAAAACTAGTGGGGGGGGAGGAGAGTTTTGTTCTCATCTGCCTGGAAGTTTTTCAATTCCATGGCTGCATTCAGCCATTCATCCAGATACCAGCCTTGGAAATGCCTGAACTGAACCTCTATTGTTGTCAATCCCAGACCTTGAAATGTGGCATCCTGTTGGGTGGGACTGTGGATGTGTTGTCCAGTCTCATAGTGGAGTGCAGTGCCAGCACCAACTTGCTGGAGACCTTGAAGCAATTTGACATGTTCAATATTTATTACAAATGAACATAAAAATGGTGATACCCCTTCCCCTTCCCCAATCACCCTGCAACAGCTTAAAAGCATGCAAGGTCTCTGGAATGGTCAATTCCAGCTGTCAACGGAAGGAGAACTTATAAGAAATATTCATCACATGAAGTTGTCAAAGTGAAACTATCTCGCAACAAATTGCACAGTAAATGGGTTTTAATTTCATCTCTTGGATTCTCTCCCCTTCTGTATTTCCAAATTCTGGCTTGAATCCTGATTAATTTGGGTCTAGAACATTGATTTTGCACTTATGAATCGGAAATGGCATAAGATTTCGTTCATTTAATCAGTTTTTCCTTTGTGTGTGATCGTTCTTCTATAAAGAGATATTACAAGCCTGTGTCATTGGTACTTTGGGTACCATTCCCATTTCTGGTTCTTTTGATGGAAAGCAAGTCTTGTTTTTTTAGTCATCTAGAGAAACCTTTGTGACAAGAGTACAATTCTTAGCTTTCATACATGGTCAGTAAATGCATATCCAGCTGCTTCTTGAACCTTTGGGAAAGAATGTTCACAATTTATGTATATGTATTAAGAACATAAGAACATAAGAACAGCCCCACTGGATCAGGCCATAGGCCCATCTAGTCCAGCTTCCTGTATCTCACAGCGGCCCACCAAATGCCCCAGGGAGCACACCAGATAACAAGAGACCTCATCCTGGTGCCCTCCCTTACATCTGGCATTCTGACTTAACCCATTCCTAAAATCAGGAGGTTGCACATACACATCATGGCTTGTACCCCATAATGGATTGGCAACCTTCAGTCTCGAAAGACTATGGTATCGCGCTCTGAAAGGTGGTTCTGGCACAGCGTCTAGTGTGGCTGAAAAGGCCAATCTGGGAGTGACAATCCCTTCCACACCGGGAGCAAGTGCAGTCTGTCCCTGGTCTACCTCCCTGGCTGTGGGCCTTCCTTCTTTGCCTCTTAGCCTCGGACTGTTGGCCAAGTGTCTCTTCAAACTGGGAAAGGCATGCTGCACAGCCTGCCTCCAAGCAGGCCGCTCAGAGGCCAGGGTTTCCCACTTGTTGAGGTCCACTCCTAAGGCCTTCAGATCCCTCTTGCAGATGTCCTTGTATCACAGCTGTGGTCTACCTGTAGGGCGCTTTCCTTGCACAAGTTCTCCATAGAGGAGATCCTTTGGGATCCGGCCATCATCCATTCTCACGACATGACCGAGCCAATGCAGGCGTCTCTGTTTCAGCAGTGCATACATGCTAGGGATTCCAGCACGTTCCAGGACTGTGTTGTTTGGAACTTTGTCCTGCCAGGTGATGCCGAGGATGCGCAGGAGGCAGCGCATGTGGAAAGCGCTCAGTTTCCTCTCCTGTTGTGAGCAAAGAGTCCATGACTCGCTGCAGTGCAAAAGTGTACTCAGGACGCAAGCTCTGTAGACCTGAATCTTGGTATGTTCCGTCAGCTTCTTGTTGGACCAGACTCTCTTTGTGAGGCTGGAAAACGTGGTAGCTGCTTTACCCAGCCACTCTTTATAGCCTTCATAGATCTCACAAAGGCTTTCGACCTGGTCAGCAGAGATGGCCTCTTCAAGATTCTCCCCAAGATCGGATGTCCACCCAGGCTCCTCAGCATCATCAGATCTTTCCACAAGGACATGAAGGGCACTGTTGTCTTCGATGGCTCCACATCAGACCCTTTTGACATCCGAAGCGGAGTGAAGCAGGGCTGTGTTCTTGCGCCAACCTTGTTTGGGATTTTCTTCGCTGTCCTGCTGAAGCAGGCCTTTGGAACTGCAACAACTTATGTAGATAATGTTATTTTAACTAGTAATGAAGTAACATTTATCAGTCAGGCTTAGAACTTGTTTTTTGAAAAATTTAAACAACTTCTTTCCCCCTATTTGGAAAATTAACTCTTTTTTTCTGAACCCAGTTTCAAACCTCTTTTGTACCCTGTTCTCTCCCCCTCCCCAAGTGATGTGCATGGAACATAACAAAGTCCAATTCCTCCCACAACATCCAACTCTTTTTGCTCCCCTACCTCAAAATCCTGGTATTTACCATTGCACCTATGGCAGAGGTGAAGCTGGAGCATGAGAAAGAGAAGTCTCTTTCCCCTTCCTAATGCCTAGCAGGCTCTGAAGGCTGCCTTTCCAGTGCTACTGATTCATCAGAGAAGGGAGACAAGTGACCCTCCATTGTCAAGGTCCCAGGTTCAGTTTCGGGTATCTCCAGGTAGTGCTCATAAACCCTATCTTGAAAACCTGGAGAGCTGCTGTGAGGCACTGTAAGATTCATATCACAGTCAGAAATAATCGTCGTTGGTCATGACTCAACTTATCTCTGCTCTGGTCTAAAGACAGTCTGCTTTCACTTTGGCCTGAGAGGCAGTTCTTTTTTGATTCCATCTTCTTAGAAAATTGCTGGGTTCTCACTGTAAATGTTTGACATTTAATTTCTATGATAAATTTTTCTCATTATTTTGGACCCTCTTTCACTGTGAAAAATCGTTAGGGTATTTTGTTGTAGTAGTTTTCTCTCTAATATATTTAATTTTTAATTCTGTGAGTTTGATCAGTTGAAAACAGTTACGCACCAAGCAAGTCCTAAGAATAATCATGAATCTTTTAAAGTCTATTCCTGAGTTAACATTTGCTTGTGCTATTGTTGATTCACCACACCACCCACCAGCTGTTATGCTGCCAGTGCCTATTATTTTACTGTTTTAATTGCTTAATTGATTTGATTATGTTTTATTGTTTCACTGATGTGGAGCATAAGTTGCCTTGGGCTCTCCGCAGAGAAAGGAAAGGTGGGATAATTAAAAAAAAAAAAAAAAAAGAGGGGGGTGTTAGTACCGCTTTGGATTTTCAGGCCAGCTGTTCTCTAAGCTGGTCAGCTATGGTGACAATATTCTTTGCCACCCTAAGAAGTTGCTATGTGGTGGGGAGTCATAGTCATGTGCATGCAGTCTAAATCTTCCATTTTTCTCATGCTTTGGAGAAGTCTTATTTGGAGTGAACTTTTGAGTATGCAAAAATCCTGCTCTTAGTAGTTTTGAAATGTTGACTATAATTCAAGTGTGAATGGAACAACTGCCAAATGGTACCACATATTCTGACTAAGGATACATTCTTCTGGCCTAAGCTTTCAGAATGACTGAGAGCCCAATCCTGAGCTCAGCGTACCAGCCACCACCAGTGCACAGTCGCAAACATGCCATATTTGCAGGCCCTAGTGCTGGTGTTCCGCCAGTGGTAGCCCAGCACCAGGCAAGCGCCAGAGTTCTGCCGCTCTGTGGTTGCACGGAATGTTGAGCAGCAGTGAGGTAGGTGGAGGCACTGGGGAGGCAGGGAGCAGGAGTTCTGGGGCAGGGGGAGGTAGGGAAGGACTGGGAGGAGGTGTGATGGGGAGGAAGCAGAGCGGGAAGGAGGCGGGACCAGTGCAACTTCGCTACACCGGATCCTGAGCCTCTGTTTCAGGCTGCTGGCCTAACGCAGAGGCTCAAAATTCTACGCCAACCCATTGTGGGACTACTTGGCTTACCCGGGGGGAAGGGGACAAAAGTCCCCTTTTCCCGAAGAGCTGCTGGCGGTGCCTGCAAAGTGTGCAGATGCAGGAGCAGCCATTTTCAGCACCGCTGCAGCCCCGTGCACCAGGCAGCTCAGGATTGGGCTGTGAGTAACCACATACCCTGCCCCCTTGTCAATACAACACCTCCTCCATCTGAAAGTTGTGTTCTTTTTACACTTCAGTGAGTACGCTGAACCAGTGGAAAAGCCGATAGACTTCAAATTGTCACAGAAATGCATCAAACGGTTTATTGATGTATGGGAAGAATAGCAAGGAGAATGTGATTATGGAGAAATAAAGTCATTAATAAATAAAAGTGAAATTGACAAAGCAACTGACACAAAATCATCAAAGTAATAAATGTAAATCAGGCTGCACAATATAGATCAACCAACTAATAATGTTTGGCAAAAGCTCACCTGAACTCTTCCTGCCCTATACTTAAAGTAAAAAAAAAAACATCTCCCAGAAAACAAACCCGAGTGAATACAGGGAGATTCAGCCTTGAGCACTCCTTTCCAGCATTAGAAGTTCCATGATTTAACCCCATAAGTAGAGGTGTTTTATTCCTCTACAAATTGTTATTTATTTTACTCAGAAGTAATCCCACTGTGTTCTGTAAGACTTGGGCTGCAATCCTAACCAACTTTCCAGCACTGACATCAGGGCAAGGCAACTTTGAGGTAAGGGAACAAACATTGCCTTACCTTGAGGAGACCTCCATGACTGCTCCCCAACTGCAGGATGCAGAACATGCCCCACTGGCACAGGTATGCCAGTACTGAAAAGTTGGTTAGGTTTGTGCCTTAGGTCAGAGGTTTTCAGACTGGGGCGTTGTGATGCCCCAGCCTGCGGGCCCTGGCGTCTTTGCCCTTTAGGGGCGGGGGCAGCCAGGAGGCATGGAGGAGTCAGCCGCCTGATCCCTAGGATCATGCTGCTCAGGGGGCTACAGGGGCTTGGCTGCTCTTACTACAGCCACTGCAGCCTCCTGGGCGTGCAGGGAGCCCTGCACAAGCATCTGCAGGCTCCCCAAGGCTTCCAAAGTGAAAGTGGGGCGATCACGCCCTGCCACCGCTAAACTAGAAGCAGAGTGCAATCACTCCACTTTCACTTCTGACGGAGCTGCAGGGGCTGGGGTGCACTCACCAGTCCCTGCAGCAGCCGTCCCTGGGCGCGCGGAGCCCTGCCTGAGCCTCTGCAGGGCTCCCCAGGTCAGCAGCAGTGAAAGTGGAGCGATCGCACTCCACTTCTGGTTTTGCGGATCACTTTCACTGCTGCTGACCTGGGGAGCCCTGCAGAGGCTCAGGCAGGGCTCCCCGCACTCCCAGGACACTGCTGCAGGGACTGGTCATCATAAGTTATAGAAAACATCATCATAAGTTATAGGAAAGTACGGTAGTATAAACTATGAAGATGGAGAAAAGATCGTTTAGAAAAAATATTATTAATTCATAAACTGGATTAGAAAAACCAGTGAGAGCAAAAGCAGGAAAAGGATAAATCTGTGAATAATATAACTAGGTAAGTGCCAAGCCCAAAAATAGGAATAACCAAAGACTGGGAGAAAATTACAAAAGGAAAAGCACCTTTTCTTTCTGTGGGTATATGATGCTTAGAGCCTACTTCACATCCCTTTCCATTTTATGTCTCTCTTCCTCATATTTAGAGTCCATAAAATTCCATATTGTGCATTTTAGTCGACTAGTTACAGCACATGCCCTGTTCTTGATCCAATTTTTCTTAATGAAACTCCCTTCGTTTTTGGTATCATTTTATAAGTATCAGCAGTGGTTTTCTCCGTATGACTAGTCTGTAAAGCTGAGCCATGGTGTTCTCCAGAGGCCTGTCTCATAATTTCAGAAGTCCACTTTCTTGGTGAACTTAGTGCCCCAGAAGGAACCATTACCTGTGCTTTCTTCTCAGGCAGTCTCATTTATTTCAACTTCATTGTTCTTATTTAAGAACCCTACAAACCATCCGGCATGAGTAGGCCTTTGGTTTACCCTTCTGCTCAGGAAGTCAGCTCGTTGGTAAGGCCTTAGGTGACACATGGGGTCTTTACAGGATTTGGCTATCACAGCGATTCACAACCAGTGGTACACGTACCACGGGTGCTATTGGTGCCGCTGTGCAGTGGTTTGCGAAGCTGGTCCTCCTTGTGAAGCCCCATCTCTGCTATCTGAGCCAGTTTTGGATGAAAGATCAGCTTCTGTCTCAGGCAGACTCCCACTCACTGGCTGATTGTCCGCAGCACTGCAGACAATCAGCTGGTGAGCTGCCACAGGTAAGAGCATGAAGGTTTCCCACCTACCCCCTTCCCTGGAAGTTTCCCTGTAGCGGGACTGGAAGGAGTGGAGCCATGGGTTGATGTCATCAGTATTGGTGGTACTTAAGATAAACTGTGAGAAGTGGTAAACCAGGGAACAAAAGTTAAGAAACACTGGACTAACATCGTCCTGCACAGGGCTCCTAGCTATTCCATGGCAGGTTTCACTTGGAATTATAGATTTTTGTTCTGTTGTGGTTTTGTTACACAGTGAATTTTTTTTCATATAATATAGTCAGGCGGGCTTGTAACATCTTTTAAATATTGCAGTTTCAAACGGAGTAGCTGCTGAATCATTTTTGTTTATATTTAATTATTTAGGGGAAAGAAAATAGTGAGTACTGTTCTTCTGGGATTCTAAATGTAATAATAAAGGATTGGCTCTAGTTAATTTTGTTGTCTGTGATAATTATCAAATAAGACGTCTAATAAAAGCATGCAATTACACTGAAGCAAATGCACATTTGATCATTAATTAGTAAACCATCAAAAGCAGACTTGCAGATGTTAGTCATTTTAGTGTAATAGAATTAAATCTATTCTCAGTAGCCATGGCATACCTAAATGGGTATCTTGGCAGCAATAATAATTTTGTAGTATTCATGCATTGTTTATTTGCTACTGTGCATGTTTATGATAATTTATTTACATATGTCTGAGGATATTCTGGAGTTCATAATAATACTGCAAGCCGGAAATGTGTGTAAGGAGTGGCAGCATCCAAGGTCAATACAACTAGTGTAAAAACAGTAAAATGGAATGTTATATCAAATACAGCAGTGCTGAAATTATTACAAATGTGTCAAGTTTATGTACATTTTCGATTACCATTTGATGTTGCCTTATACTGAGCAATTATGTTCATTCCTATGTATAGCCCAGTAGTTGCTCAGGCTGGTAATGACTCTCCGAGCCCTTGAGCAGAAAGCGGTCTTTTCCAGCATCTGCTACCTGAGGTCCTATCAACAATTCAACCTAGGATTTTCAGTAAGCAAAGCATGTGCTTTACCACTGAACTGTGGACCCTTCCCTGTTACATGATGCTGCGTTCTAAATGAATCTCTAAGCACTTGTCCACTGATACTGGAGTAATCAAATAGGTTGCTCAGTTTCCTCCTCAGCTTGCCAAAAGTCATTGGTTATAAACAAATCATTTTTTATTTGGATTTTCACTTCAGATAAGTGCTCTCTTTACCTCTGCACCCCCCTCCCCACTAATAATACATGTGAGACAGACATTTGGATTAACTGGGCCACTTTACTGAAATAACAATGAACCTGCAGTATGGAAAACCTAACTCCAAACCTCCAAGTGTTCAGGCCACTAAATACAGGTAAGAGTGGTGACCTTCTATTGCCCCAGCAATCATGGGCAAAACCAGCCTTATCCCTCTGTCAGGAGACAGAGTGAGCTTATTGTGGCTAACCCTGAAGGGTCAAGTCAGCGGGACTGTGCACAGTCTCACAGGCTGACCAGCCTTGTGGTTGTTTTTGCACATCCCAGCTAGAGGGCCTGCCAGCCAGCCTCACTAAGCTGGTAAGCATCTTCTGAGTGGTCCTGGCTCACCCACTGACCTTGCTTACCTCAGAATGGAACCAAACCGTCAACTCCTGCCTCCGTGGCCTGCACAACACTTGCCTAGAGTGACCAAAACACAGAGGAAAGAGGGTCAAACAAAACAGCCACCACAACCAATGCCAGTCTGGAGAAGGCAAAAAAACTGAAAACCCCAGGCTAATTGAACTAACAGCTAGAAATTCCTACCTGGCTTCCCGAAGGCCAGCCAGCTAGTCTCAGACTGCACAAAGGGAGGGCAGGAAGGGGTTGCCCAATTGATCCAACTGACCAGTAAGCAACCACACTACCACAAAATGTCAGTTCTCCCATCTTAACTCACCAATAGAATGTCAGCAATTTTGCACCTCTGCCCAGCATGAAGGTGGGGTAAGAGCAGCTGATTTGCCACCCTAGTTGTAGAAGGTTTCTGAATCTGTAACTTCAGGTGTGTGGTACCTGAATCTTTTTGCTTTAGTGTGCCTCTCCCTTCAAAGCCATGTGCCTTTCGGTCATTGTTTCTTGGTGAACAACCTAGGTTGGAAGAATAATGATGATGAAATTTTAGAAAGATTAAACCAATGATGGTCAGCAGGCCTGTTTGCTTTGTGGGATTCATCAAAGCCCAACCAGTCCCCATCTCTGATATTTTGGTTTCTTTCAATCTCTATAAAGGCAGAAGAATAAGACAAACCAGGAAAGCTTGTGATCAGCTGAGGAATGTAGCTGCCTGTCAACAGTTTCAGAATAATGATTTTGAAATTTTGAAATTATTATATAACCATAGGTCATTACAATGTATGCAGGCACATACTGCAATATACACATATAAAACAGACAATAGCATTACAGCCTTCCAAACACATAAAATGAGGCAGAATAATGATTAGAATGGCACAGTGTAGAGTACACAGGCAAGATGTTCAAGGGAGTTGTAGATGAATAGACTGTGAATATGGCTAGATTGTGTGAATATGTCGAAGGGTGAAGGCGAAAGGGTTTGCTTTGCTCATTGAAAAATATGAGAGGACCAAATCATACAAATGAGGGAGGGGAAAAAACGAAGGTCTAATAACATTCTAACAAAAGCAGTTCTCACATTAGTAATGGTAAAGAATTGTAATGTGCAAGTAGGAGTAGCAGAAAGCTTGTGAGATTTGGATTTTAAGTCAGCCACAATGTGAAATACTTGGCATAGGTCAGGGAAGGCAAACTCTTCCATGATGTCTCTTTATGCTACATGTGTTGAGAGAAGATGAAGATGTTCAGTGTTTTGAAAGCTCAAGATTGTATTCATGTCAGCCACTAAAGGAGTGACTATTTTAGACAATGATCTTTTGTTCTCCATTGTAAGCACCTTGAGAATCTGTAGATGCCGCTGTTTATGTTATTAGATTACTTTGTTGCTCTTATCACTGTACCTTTCATTCCACCTACAGTGATGCATTTGTGCTTTGGCTTGCTCTCTGTTTCAGCCCTTTGTGTTTTCTCTTCAAATAATTGCTTCTCTCTGTTTAATCCTCTTCTCTTTTTTTACTTTCTGTGACACTTGGCTGTGTTCCTGTTTGCAAGGCCCAGAATCTCATGTATTGGTGTTTCCCAGTTTTTTTTTAAAGCTATGGCTCAATAGAACTTTGCCTTGTAAAACAAAATGCCCATACTTGGATCACAGCTGTGTCATAACCTTGTCCTTTTGTGTTGTAACTTCCCTAACACATCTTGCTAGCAGCACTTGGACCCACCATTTGGGAATTTCTGCTCTCTAGCAGTTCTTCACGCTGCAAATGCTAGAAAGCTATTAGAGCAAACCCTACTCTAACAATGTAGGCATCTCAGGATATTAGTCAAGGTTGACACGTCATATAGTACCCGGAAACTTGTCTGCAGTGCTGTTTGGCAGCCTCCAAGCTACTCATGGAGGGGAAAGAATTCAGTTAAAACTTGTCATTCATTTCTGTCTACTGTAACAACTGCACACGGGTAACTCTCCCAGATGACGCTGATAGAAGCTGAAGGCTCATGGTGCATTGATTTAAATCCAGCGAACTGAAATTACCAAGGGGAAGAAAGAGGACTGATTTTTTAAACTGTTGATTTAAATCAGTTTCATTGTTGCATAATTCATATATTTCCTGAACAAGAATACTTAATAAATGGTTGCTGTAAGAATGATGACGCATCGTTTGGCCATGCAGTGAAGTCTTATGCACCTTAGAATAGGACTGTAATCTAAAACTTCTCATAAAACCTTTCATATAACAATATAAAACCTTTCAGCATATAGTCTACTCTATAACACTGGTACTCAAACTTGTCCGGAGTAAATCTCCAGAGATTTGTCTTTGCCAGGGGAGGGGGGGGGTAGTGATGCAATCCCCAGGATCATGCCGCTACGGGGGAAGGGTGCTCTTTTTAACGTAATGTACCTGCTGCCAGGGTCTGGGGGGTGCGGGTAGCCCTACAGAGTGCTCTGCAGGACTTCCCACAGCTTTTAGAAAGTGAAAGTAGTGATTGTGACCCACTTCTGGTTTTGCGATTGCAACCTAGAAGTAGGTCAAGATCACTACTTTCACTTTCTACAAGCTGTAGGGAGCCCTGCAGAGTACTCCATGGGGCTGCCCACAGCCCCTGAACCCTGGCAGCAGGCACGTTAAGTTTAAAAAGAGCTCCCTTTCTCCTGTAGGGGCATGATCCTGGGGATCACACTGCTGCTTTCCCCCTGCCCCTTAAAGGGAAAAAGGCAGAGTTTCTTAGGAAGGGGGGTCATGATCCACCTGCTTGAATACACTGGTCTATTTGAATACACTGGTCTATATAATAGGTCCGTGCTTCGCATAACGAATTTTTTAAAAATTAAAAATTTCGTGTATGCTTCAAATTTTAGAAATCCTCTGTACAGTATGTATGCCTTTAAAGAGCACGTAATAAACATTTTGTAAACCAAATTTGACTTTGTTTTGACCTTTTTCGCCCATAGGAACGCATTAATTAGATTTCAATGCATTCCTATGGGAAAACGTGATTCACGCAATGAAAATTTCGCATAACGAAAGGATTCGCGGAACGGATTAATTTCGTTATGCGAGGCACCACTGTATATAATTTACAAGCTAGATGGGCTGTTGTGAAAGTACTGGATTTCTGTTTTGTATTCTCTGTACCCCTGCAATTAAGCAAGTTCATTTATATGTTGATAGAATCACCAGAACATGGCCAAAGAGTGTTTTCTCCAAGTTGGGAAAAGTACTGCTACTGCTGTTGCTACTGCTGCAAACACATTCCCTTTCATAACCTCCACCCCCATTCCTCCCTTAGGACTCCACAATATAAGTGCTCTTGCACAAGAACTTTCAGCTTAGCCTTAACGTTGTAGAAACTGATTTTAAAAAAATTATTTTTGTTCATCTTGCTAAGTTTAATGACAAAAACTTAGGCTTAGAGAAAAAAGGGCTTTCTGATCTCCTCCTTCCTCCAAAATTTCCATTTAGTTATTGTCATTAGGCAGCCCAATAGCTGGTGTACGTCCGAGAAAACACATTGGAGGCAAGGTGGCTTATGGGGAGGTAAGTAAAAAAATATTTTTAGGGCCCAATTCTATGCTTGGCTGGCCTGTGTGATGCTGTGGAGCCAGTGCAGACTCTGTTGCATTGGCCAGCTACAGATCAGTCAGGAACAGAGAGGTACGTTAAGAAATTTGTTGCTTACATACTCTAACGCTCCCTGGTCCCCAATGGGCCTACTTGGATCTATGTCACCGCTTATGCTGGGATAAATCCTATAGGTCCAAGGGGTTGTGCTGGACCCTGACCAGGCTACAGGATCTTGATGGCATCTGTTGCCACTGAGATCATCATGCCCTGGCCTGCCTCGAAACTGCCCCCCCCCCCCGCAGTTGATGATCTAGATCAGGGGTGTCAAACATACAACTTTTGCGCCAAATGGAAACAATTTATCTGAGCCTATTATAATTGGGCTCTCCCAGCTTGATCATTGGGTTCTCTCATATCTTGAAAATATAAACAAGATTTGCACATTTTCTCTTCTGTCATTTGCTGCTAACGTGTGAACAAAGTGCTTATTTTTGGGTCATCATCCCCTTAAGGATGTCATGTCAGGCCCTCAGCAGGCACCATGAATGTTAACTTCAGCCCTCTGTATGAAACGAGTTTGACACCCCTGATCTATAGTCTTCTGGTGCCTGCATGTGTGCAGCTGTGCATTTGCCAGCTCTTCAGAGCTGCCACCGCACTAGTGCCCTGCAGATGCCATGATGGATCGTGAGATCTGTTATCACATCCTACCCTTAGGTTTGGACTGCTTCTTACCACCTGGGTGCTCCACCATCATAGGATCCAGTGTGTGTTCCAGCGGCACCACTGCATCATGTATGTCTGTGGGCAGGAGGTCTGGTCTAGAGGGTAGAGCCTCCATTTGCCTGAAGATAACATCCACAAGGTCGCCAGTTCAAGGCCACCGGCACCGTGCGACCTTGAAGCAGCTGACAAGCTGAGCCGAGTTATTCCATCTGCTCTGAACGTGGGAGGATGGAGGCCAGAATGTGAAACCAGATCAGAAAAGAAACATCTGAATGTTGTGGTTCTTGAAAGATAGAACCTTCTTTCAATTGTAAATATCCCTACGGGGATTTAAATAGCCTACCTATGTAAGCCACCTTGAATAAAGTCTTGAATAAAGACCAAGAAAGGTGGTATATAAATAACTGTATTATTTATTATTATTATTATTATTATTATTATTATTATTATTATTATTATTATTATTATTATTATTATTATTATGTAAGCTGGTGGGGGATTGGATTGGGACATAACTGTGCTTGCCACTTGTGCATGTGGCCCAACATTGCTGAGTAGCAAGCAAGTAGAAAGGCTAGGGAAGGGCTGACTATCTAGCATCCTTCTTCATATATCTAGACACCATGTTTGCTGCCTTTCACTCCTTCCCAGGAGCAGAACCTGAAGACATTGTATGTCTTGTTCTCTTGTTGTGCCCCTTGTGTGGAAGAGTCTTTGCCTTCTGCATATGAGAGCAACATCATGTACAGAGGAGGAAAAAGAGAATGTTAGTGGTTTCCAAGTATTCTTTTAGCCACGTTATCTGGGAGGCAATAGCCTGTATAATTGCAAGGAGAGGATGGATGAGGACTTGGCATTCTGTAGCCTTTCCGTGGGGGAAAAAAAACTTTCTGTTAATTGCCTCGAGTGAAGCAGAAGCTCTTAGCTTGAAAAATGAATATGAATGATTGTAAACAACTTTCCAAAAGCAGGTTGCTCTTTGGTTTACTGCCCCTGTACTACTTTTCTATTTTAAGCTCTTCTATGAGGAGAACAATTTATGTTCAAGCAGCCAATGACATTCTGTGTGCAGCAGTAGCCCTCAGGCAGCAAAAAGCACCATGGTCATATACTTTATATAGTCCAAGTGCAATGGTGTTCTCTGTTTTATTTGTGTTAATGAGAAATAACTCCATTAACACCAGTGAGGTTATAGCCAAGTAATGGATAGCAGAATTTTCATCTGTGCTGGTCTTTGACATTTTTCCAGAAAGCAGTAACTACGGCAGTGGGAAGGGGGCAGGTGTTATAAATCTCAGAGCACTCAAACGTTCTTGTTCTTGAGCCAGGAGATGTTCATGTCAAAAGTCAGTCAGCGAAGTTAAAATGCTGCCATTTTGATTCTGTTGCCTGCCAAAGTCATTCAGTTGGGGTTTGAAGGCAAACGCAGAGGTTCCTGCAGGAAATGACATCTGTTCTCCGTCTTACCAAGCACAAGAGGCTTGAATACTGATAAGGGAAAACACTGATTTTATGCCATCTTTGACTGAAGCCTACTGACTTGTCATATCAATCTAGCTGTTAAGCTGTTGTAATTTTTGCAGGTCAAATTGCATTACATATGCTGGCATTACTGCTTTAAGGATCTGAGCCATGTGAACGGGCAAGGTGATGAATGCATATTTCTAAATGTGTATCATAGAACGTGTGTGTGTGTGTGTGTGTGCGTGCGTGCACTTTGAAGAAAGAGAATATAATGGGCTTCTTAGCAGTAACTTAGCTCCAGGTCTGCTCCTTGAGACACTTTATTTTATTTATTTTTTTTCCACAGTTTTATACCACACTTCCTCCAAGGAGCTCAGGGTGGTGTACAAGGTTCCCTCCTTCTGCCCTCACTGGTCCAAGTGACTGGTCCAAGGTTAGCTAGGAAGGTCCAACTCCTGAAACACTACATCATCCTGCCTGATCTTTAATGCCTTGGGCAGTGTAATAGATCCACGGAGACATTACTATGGCCAGTGGCTCCTAGGACCAGGCAGTGAGGTACTATGATGGCTGTTCTGCCTCTTTGTTAGTCAGCACATCCCAGCAGCATTGCCTTTCCCAGTATGAAGAGACACTTGGCCAACAGACTGAGGCAAAGAAGGAAGGCCCATAGCCAGGGAGACAGACCAGGGACAGACTGCACTTGCTCCCAGTGTGGAAGGGATTGTCACTCCCAAATCGGCCTTTTCAGCCACACTAGACGCTGTTCCAGAACCACCTTTCAGAGTGCGATACCATAGTCTTTCGAGACTGAAGGTTGCCAACATCCCAGCAGATGTGTCATGCAGGGGCAAGAGGCTGTTGGCTGCCCCCTGCCCAACTAGCTGCTCCATTTGTCAAATGAAATGGCAGGCTGGCAACTCCACTTATTAGAAACATTTAGAATTAGTGAAATTTAATAAGCCAACAACCGATCTGTACAAAAGTCATCCAGGAATGAATCTGAAGTATTGGAAAACACACTAATCATGTTGAGGGTGCAAACTGCTTAGGACCCAGGCCTCCTTGATTTATCTTTCATAAAGGCACTCTTTGAATGTTTTAGATCCTACGTAAACCATCTCTGCAATCATAATTTAGCAGCCTATTTATCAGTTCTATTTCAGAGCCATCACTTTTAAATAAATATTCACATTGTTTAAAATAATAACCACTTTCTTTAATTTGGACAGAAACAAATTTGCCTGAAGTCTGCATGGGCTCGGTCATGAAGCAATGCTGGTTCAAACTGGAAGAGTGGGAGAAACAGAGAAATGATTTTGAAACTAAACAGAGTAGTACAATTTGAGTTCTTCTGAAATGCAGTAAGAACAATTTCTGGAGGCTGAGAAAAGAAAAGGGAACAAGGAGGAAGAGCCCATAGTTGGAGGCAATTGGTTCTTTAGAGAGTGGAAGGCATATAATGGAGAGGCATCCTCGCCTGTGGTGTGCACATTCATTTATTTTGTTCGACTGTCATCTCTGGTCAAATAGGTTTTTGAAGCACTGCAAAGCTCCTGTGAAATCTGTTCAGCAAAGAGGTATGAGCGTGTCTGTCATAGACAACATGCTGATATCCTGCCACCTTCGACGTTTGGGGAGAGAAAATAAAATTGGGCTTTGTCCCATGATGGGCTTGTGCTCTTCCTGATATTTGGCTGTATAGTGGGCACCAGCCAACCTGGGTTCATCAGATTAAGAGAAAGCTAGGATTAACACTTAGCAAATGCGTCATTGTGTGCTTCCGGCTCCAGTAAAAGTTGGTGAGTGCACAAGATAGTCACTCACTTGTCCTTACCTGTGAAAGAGTCTATGGGCAACCTCCATGATGCCCAGGCAGATTTGGATGAATGAAAGGTTTGCATAGGTAATCATTAATATTGTGCCCTTGCATAGATAAGGATTAACAAATCAGGAAAGCATCAAGGCACTTGTTGGAGCTGTCAAGATTATTCTATGGACTTGAATTATAATCAGGACATTTAGAACAAGAAGACAATATCCAATGGTGGCTATTTAAATGAATGTATAAAGAGTGGCAGCAATGTATGTTTGGAAAATTGCATAGGGGTCAAGTTTTGTAATGCAGTTGGAGGAGGGTCATGGGGCAGAGGTCATGGGTGATCATTTGTTTAGCCCCACAGCTGTGCTGTTTTTCCAAGATAAGTATTCTTCAGCCATTCTTAGCTCTGCAGGGCAGGGAGGAGAACATTCCCTGTCATGGCAAACAGCAGCTTTTGATGGGGGGTGGTGGTTAGGTTGAGAAGCAGCCCTCTCTCAGTGTCAGAGCCCCCAGGCTGAAAGTGTCAGCTGATCCAATATGGTTTTTACCCCTGCAAATAACCTGCAGTTTGGCCCTCAGGATAAATCAAGAAGATCAAGAGTCCTTGACTGTGCCTGCAGTATAGGAATTTCTACACGTACTTCAGTTTGGAGCAGTTTGTGTGCACAGTACTTAACTTCTCTGCTCCTTTATCTTCTGAGCCTTTTTTTCAAGTTTTCCTTCCTTTTTTTACAGTGCATTGTGACATGATAACCAGTTGCCCTTTGAGATCTGGGTGAATAAATTCCATCTGCTTGCCTATGGCCCTTACAGGTTGACATGTCAAACATACATTCCTGGCAAGACTTGTTCTCATGATACTGATATTGAGCAGTTGGGAAGCAGATGCTGCCCGGCAAAATGCTTGTTCAATGCACAGTAGCGCTCCTGGTTCTCCTGATGCTGCTCCAACAGTTATAGCACCCGTCTAGAATGTGAGTAGATACCAGCAAATGTAGCAGCTTGTGGTTGAGCTGAAACTCACCCAATGAGTCGTATAACTGGAGCAACTACCGTAGATACTCAAGTATAGTATGTGAAATGTTTGCCAAGTAATCAAGCTCCAATTCTCACTTGGCCTGATCTCCGGGTCAATCAGAGGGCAGAGCCTTTCCACTCTGAACAGTTTGCTTTCTCAGCTGAGCTGTTGCTCAGCTCAGGCAGGCACCTCCTTCCTTGCTATAGTTACTTTCCAGGGACATTCCAGCCAAAGTTAACCTTTAATTCTCCTTCTTTCTGCTGCAGCCTGGTTCTGCTTGGCAAATGCTTGCAAAGCAGGTCTGTTTTTTGAAACACCAGGATGGGACCCTCCTTCCCAGGCTACAATTCAGTGCACCATGACTTCAGAATCTGGGTGATTCTGGGTGATTCTGGGTGACTGATCACTTTCCATATTAAGTTTCAGCTTTTTTACTGTGCTGGTTTTCAATCACTGGTTCATAGATGAATTGATGACCAAAAACTAGCTATTGGTGGGGCTTTCACAGCCAACTAGCTACCTCCCTTCCTGCCTTGCAAGGCATTCTGGAGCACAGCCTGCCTTTTTCTGCCATTCTTTTTCAAGTACCCCTAAAGGCCCTGTTGAGTGTACCTAGAAGTACATGAATAACAGGTTGGGAACCACTGTTTTACTGGTATGTAGTTTATAGTGCACTTACTCTGACAGTGTTTACAAAAGGTGATGTAGACCAGAATTTTAAAAAGAATAAAAATGTATCTAATGATCTTTTACTTTGTTTTTAATAAATTAGAGACTACAGTTCTTAGGTAACAATTAGTGGTAGGTTATTTTTCAGGATCTAACCTCGAGTAAAATCAGACAAAACTCAGACACCCCCCTAAGTTCAACCCCCAACTTATCCAAGGGTCATAGAAAATTCCATGATTGTTGGCTCAAACCTGCCTTCGACTTATCTGTGGGGTCGACTTACAGGCAGGTGTCTGCGGTAGTTTATTCCCTTTTCCATTCAATGCATTTTTTGTGCCCAGTATGTACTAGTTACATAACTGGCATGGGTCCAACAGAGCATGCCCTCCAAGCTATTGGGGGAGGGGGGGACTACCAGAAGGCAAATGAGAACTAAGTAAAAAACTTCTGGCCACTTATTAATCTTCTTGGACCCATGCCAGTTATGTAACTAGTGTAAGTCCAAGGAGAGGTAGGGGGTAGGATGTGTTGGACAATGGGGATAGAATGCAGCATGTACTTCTGCAGCTGAAATCTGCCCATGCCCTTCCCCAAACCATCCACAAACCACCCCCTCTGCCAGCTTACCTGGACCACTGGAGCATTGGGATGATCCGGGTGGAGCATGGGCCACTGGCCATTTCAACCAGCAAGTCTGTCATGTGAAATGGTGGCGCAGCTTCCATGCCACCTCAACAGGGCCTATGGCAGTGGATTATAAGAGCCATATGTCCTGATAGGTTTGGGCAACAAGTATTTAAAAACCTCCTTGTTCTGGGGATTCTTTTGTCAGAACCTTTGGGAAGGTGAAATAAAACATTTGCTTTTTGTTTGGGGCCTAGTCTTCAAAGAGGTTGCAAACCTATGTTGGGGAACTCACATGATTAAATGCTCCTCTTGTACAAACTATTAGCATGCAGTAGAACTCTAGTATGTTGGAGAAGGGTCCTAGCCTACCCTTTTTCTCTGACATGTTAGGTTTCTCTGTGGAATTTTTACATTTTTGCATGGGTTGAATATTTAGTTGTTGGAGCCTCCTTCTGTACCATGATGAGCTACAGCTCAAATCTGTGTTTAGTTTACCCCCCTCACTGATAATTAATGGCCTGATCCTGACTCAAAGATGGACTGGCGGAACACGTGTTCCACCAGTGTGCACTGAAGCCAGAGCCTTGCCACGTGCACCAACAGTTGTTGGGAAATCTGCCTGACCAGGTAAGTCCAGCACAGGGATGAGAGGGAAGACAAAGAGGTAGTGGAACAGGGAGAAGATTGGGTGAATTGGACCCGGGGCGGGGACAAGATCAGCAGTGCTGGCATGTGTCAAATCCTTTCCCTTTTCCCAGGCCTGATCTGCCTGAACAGGTCAACTCAGACTTGCGCCAGCTATAGAGGTGGCTCAGATCTGAGTTGACCCATTGTGGCTAGTGGGGCTTACCCCAAGGAGACCTCCAGCAACCAAAACCCCCCTGCAGGTTGCAATGGAGGCCATGTTGGCACTGCTGCGTCGTCACACATTAGGTAGAATTGGGCTGTAAGCCTTTAGTGCAAGATAATCTGGTGTTTGACATCTTTAAAATTGTTATACTTTCTTTGTTTAGCAAGCTGAAGTGCTTCTTGCCCCATCGCAATGAACCTAAAAATGATTGTCTTTGAAGTGCAGCAGGCTTCTGACAGTGATGCCTTTTTATCTTTTCGAAATCACATTTGAAAAGTTGCAAGTATTCCTTGATGTCTAGTTAATAGCCATTACATTTTCTTGACAAAACTGTTAAGATAATAGGAGACTTCTGTTATGGAGAGCTAGTTATCTGTCATTTTACCAGTAACAAAAATACCCAGAAAATGATAAATGAGCATCTTCCCCAAATAGTATTTGAAGACATTTGATTTGCTTCGTTGGTGACATCGCGGAACATTGCGGATGCAATGAGATTACCACTGCTGATGCTCAATTCAAAACAGCCAAAAGATTTATGCGTCCCCCTCTTTTGTCAAAATGACACTGTATAAATCAATGCAGGTGGTTGTGGAGTTTTCAGATGTAGTCATGACAATCGTATGAGGGTTAGAGTTGCTTAGAAATGGATTTGGAATTCGGGCTTATTTTAAGTCATTCAATAAATGACTTGGGGCTGCAACAGTAATGTCTTCCCAACTGAAATTTTATGCAAATGCCCTTATTTACAGTGAGGAAATAAGACCATACAACAGTTTTGTTAAACTTGTGTTAAGGGATAGCTCCCTGTATAAAACACCTCTATAGTTTTCATCACCAGAAAGAACTGACAAATAGCTATGGAAAACCCATTTGCCGTGTTAGGAGCAAGATTCATGTGGCAACATTTTTGCTTAGAAAGCCAGCATTTCAAAATGTATGAGGATGGTTTGTTGAATGATAAGGAAGAACCTGGTTCCATCCGCCGCAGTACAATGGCATTTGCTTGCACCTCCCCCACTGTTTGATAGGATAATATCTGCAATCTATCTTCTGGCATTTGCATGATATCTACACCACGCTGTTCCAGAACCACCATTCAGAGCGCGATACCATAGTCTTTCAAGACTGAGGGCTGCCAACAGTTGATTACAAGCACTATCTCTGGATTTGTACATGCCTCTTTGAAATATGAGCCTAGGACTGTGGAAGTTACTTTCCTGAGACAGCAAGTCAAACTCACGTGGTTGTGATATTCACACCACAGGGCCCAATCCTATCCAACATTCTAGTGCCAATGCAGCTGTGCCAATGGGGCGTCCTGCACTGGAACGGTGGTTACAGAGGCCTCCTTAAGGTAAGGAAACATTGGTTCCCTTTGAGCTGCATTGCAGCTGCCTCGGCGCTGGAAAATTGGATGGAAAATTGCTGCTACCTGGCTAGGAGATCACTTGGAAAGCATATACAGGTGCAGCCTATTTATCCACAGATTTGTCTCAACGCGAATGAGGTGGGGGAACTGAAAGTCACACACATCTTTACCTCCTTTGCCCTGGGCTGGCATCTCACTCCATGTCCAGGCAGCCCAAAACACTGCAAAAAGGCTCTGCCTCACCCAGGCAGGGAAATAGCCCTGGAAGAGGTTCCTCTTGCAAAGGAACAGTAACAGTCCTGGAGCCCCTGAGCCAGCAAAGAAGCTGAAGAGGGGAAAGGGGGGGGAGGCAAAAATTTCTGTAGCCAGAACACATGCAGCAAGGTGGAGCTCTCTCTCTCTCTCACACAAACACAGGGGCAGGTATGGTAGCAACAGAGGGGATTGCTTTAAAAAACCCAGGGAGTGTTTGCCAAATTCCCCCCCCCCCCAATTGAGATGGTGCAGGCAATCACTGACACAAGCAAGCCTTTCCACCAAGCAAAGCATGAGATATAGCCTACAATCCTCTCCACACTTTCCTGGGAGTAAGCCCCATTGACTACAATGAGTAGAAACACATAGGGCTGGACTCTTAAAAGATCAGCATCCCATTGTGAAAGAAGCCAGGCAGCTGGCAATGGGGAAGGCTGAATACGGAGGGGAGGGGATTGATAACAGCTGCCTTAGTTTCCTTCCATCTGGAAGTGTCAGGGTGCAGTGTATTTGCATAACTCTATGGAATTCAGCACAACACTTTTTTTGTTAATCACGCTGAGTCATGGAATGGAACTAAAGCGGGTAAATAGGCTCCACCTGTATAAGCCAGTCTACCTTACTCAGAGGATGATCCTCCACAATGGCAGAGTGTAGAGGATCTTCCTCTGAGCAACTCAGTGTGGCCTATTGTGGTTTTCTGAGCAGTTTCCCATCCAGACAGTTTCTGTGACCTAGCTTGCTTAGCTTAAACAGTAGAACCGCATCATGATATTTCATGATGCACCAGGCATTAGCAACAAAGCAGGCCTTCAACTTTTTCTGACAGTTAAATATTTTCACTGGTCAGTTGGCTGGCAGGGATTTAATCTAGCTCCCAACTAAAATCCTTTTCTTCAGGATCCTTGGTTTTAATTTTCAGAAGCTTCTGGAAGAGATGTGCATGAGATGTCTTTCATATTGTGTCACCTGGTGTGTGCCACTCTCTAGATCAGTGATTTTCAACCTTTTTCATCTCATGGCACACTGATAAGGTGCTAAAATTACCAAGGCACACCATCAATATTTTGACCATCAAAAAGGCACTGCATTCTGTTGGTAGGGGGCTCAAATCCCCCAATGGGCCTACTAATAAATGACCCTCCGCAAACTCCTGTGGCACACCTGCAGACCACCCGTGGCACACCATGGCACAGTGGTTGAAAATGGCTGCTCTAGATGCAAAGTATGTACTGGAATGATAAATAACACTGGTGTTCCAGTTTACTTGCAGGACATTTTGAAAGGTATTTGGTTTAGAAAGTTAGCCTGTGAGATGGAAAGAACTAGACTCTGTTGCTTCTGAATTGCTCTTCTTAATCTCTGCCCTTTTTAGATCCCTCGTTGTCAAATGGGGGTGACATTGCTTCTCTGTCTAACATGAGTGTTTTGAAGTGAATACAAGGCCATCTCCTAAAACTGAGGGCACCGGTGTTTATCAAATGGGAGAGGTTTTGAAAGCCTTTGCTGCTGTTAGTACTAAGTAAATATATGTGCTGGCAGAGACATGTTTGTAACTGTGTTGGTCAGGGAATAAAGCATGCAAAATAGGTGTGTTTTACTGTGAGGTACAAGAGTTCTGTCTGCCTGATTTAAGTCCTGTGCAACTCAAAAGCTAGCATCTTCTTAACAAACTATGTTACCTGATTTGTATTTCCTGAGCATCTGGTAGTATTGATGTGGTGTTACAAGGTCATTTCACTATCACGTTATTGTTAATTTGAGAAAAGTAAGCTACTCAAGTATTTAACAACATTACAAGTAACTAAAATGCTTGCTTGCAATGTAATAATTGTAATACAATTATAAAGATTGCTTGCAATATAATTATACACATATCTCTCGTATCCTTGATTTCTTTCTGCCAAGCTCTGCAAAGTGTGCAGTAGACACTAGTTGTGTAATAGCAATCTGAACAAGATTGTACAGGAAGACGTCTTAATGCAATGCAATGTTCAAACTGTTGTCAGTTGAATGTTCTTAACAGAAGTTCATTAGAATACAAAGCGGCTTCTGGATTTCAGTTAAAGTAATTTTGTCATTGAACAAGAATGGTGTTCATTTATTGTGTGAGAAGGTTAGTGTGTGTTAAACTGTGGGACACTTGAAGTGCCAGTTCACATACCTCCCTGGCTGGCAATCCTCTTAGTGCGCTGGAGTGGATGCAAATCTCTGCTTGCTGTACACAAGTTAATTTGTGAATTGGATGTTCTACACAGAGCTCCCTCTAATAAAGGGCCATTGATCAAGACAGAAAGCTTTAGCACTGCAGGGCATCTGTGTGTCACCTTGCAAATTCAGGCTTTCCACCTTGGCATAATCTTGTTTGCAAGCACAAATCTTCCTGCATAATAAATTCAGCATAATCGCCCAGTAGCCAAGCCACCTGGAGACTCTTTTTAGACTCTTCCTTCAAGATGCCTCTCCTTAAGGGCATTCAGGACTTGCCTCTCTAAGCAACAACCTTAGCCTGTACACTGCCCATACTCTGCCCTACCTTTTGTCCCTTAAGGAACCTCTCCCACTGGAGCACAATTAAACCTTTGAACCCTTGATTGGACACACATTAAAGACACCTTAATCAAGCCCAGGAAACTCCAGACTGCACTCCCAGGAGATGTTCCAGATACTGTTACACAGCCAGGAATGCCTTTTGTATTCTGTGTTCAAAGTTCTATAACCACCCCTGCTCTGGAAGCAGAATTTTGGGGTACTTTCCTTCCCACTGATGGTGTCCACACAGTTTATTTTGATAGTAGTCTCCCTCCAATAGAGACTTCCACTTGGTGCATTTTTGGAGAACTTTTGCCTCCATCTCTGGAGGAGCTCCTTTCCCAGCCCACTCATGTCTGAGATTTTTCTTCTTCCCTGGAACATGAACTGCTCAGTCTGGCCTAGCTTAGCAGAAGTCATATCCCAGTCTACCCCACACACTAAGCATAGGTCATTTTTCTTTGCCTTTCTCCCTCTTATCCTCACAACTCCCCATCCCCTCTGAAAGCCTCCATTCCCTGGTACCCCTTTTAAACTTCCTGCTGATTCTCTGCTGTTGGGTCATTTCTGTCAGAGGAAACTCAGCCCAGCTGATAGCCTTCCTTTGTATCTCCCTCTTCCACTTTAACCTATGCTTTTCCAAATGGAGCTATTTGCAATTATCCATTCACCAATGACAGCTAAAACATTGCTTTTTTTTCTTGTTTTCTCAATAGAATCTATATTCTTTTGGAAAACTCTGTATAGTGCTTACTGTTAGTGGTTACTGGTTCCTGTTAGCCAACTATGATGTTGTTCGTTCTTCTATCCAATCAACAGCACCTAAAACGGCCATTCACAGCATTTTGGCCACTCTAGTTATAAATTCCTCAATTCTGGGGAGAAATCCCCCCAATGTCTTCTCAGGGGATACTTTTGCATATCCTCCATTCTTCACTATAGCAGGCAAAATTGCTGCTAGATATGTAGAGTCTTTGCAAGAGAGGTCAGCAGTGTGAGACACAATTGATACCATACAGTGTCTTCCACTAATCCCATCCCTTTTTAATGAAACCATTCTTTTCAACTTGCAACAATTGGAAAATGAGGATTTGTCTTTCTGCTGCTATGTGAAGCATCCCTAATCACAGGAAATATCTTGCTCTGAAACAGTATGCAATAGTCCATCTCTATTCCTGTTCACTTAAATGCTGTAGTACAGCAGACGATAGTGAAATGTGTGTCGGCTTCTGGTACACAACTGTCAGTTAACATTCTGCCCACCACAGCAGTTGCCACACTTGGGCTCTTGGTGATTGACTGACACAAATTTATGACTAAGCCTGAAGTCTTAACTCCCTAGTTTTTTGCTGTTTTTTCCCCACCTCTAATGCTTTTTGCCATGTACACAAAAAGAGCTGGTCCAAAAAGGAAAAAAGAGGCTCTTTAGCAATAATTTTTTTTGCCATCCAGGCTTTATTACTTCTCCTGTGTGGCTATGTCCAGAGTAGTAGGTAGCTAGTCTAAGTAGTAGGTAAGGTTTTGAGGTAGTTCTTAGAAGTTTGAGAAGAAAATATGGTTTTGAACCATTTGCACCTCCTGTATGTTAGATGTTTCTAAAAACTTAGCTAATTGGCTATACTTTTCCCAGCAAAACTCTCAGATTATTCTGTAAATCTTTTTAACCTTCCAAGGTGTCAGACACCATCTGAATAAAATTAATATTTTATTAATGTTGTGTGATCACCTCAAGATTCTACTAGGGGTGGAGAGAAATTGTTACCTATCCACACACACTATTCCAAATCAATGTTAAAGTCAAATTTATTTCTCTCTCTCTCTCTGAGTGAGAATGAGAGCATTTTCCTAACAGCACATCTTAAAAAAAAAAAGTACACTGCTATCATTGGGGGGGAAAAGGCACATAAAAAAATGCCTTACTTGAAGGCATTGAAATAATAATAGTCTTGTTCTCTGATTGTGTTAATGCAGATCTCCACAGGAAATCAATTGAGTATTCTGAAAAAGAGAATCCATAAATCATGCTGAGTAGTGTTTTTCCCAGCTTGAAAAACTTCCCATAACATAATTAAGGTTAAAGTTTGCATCAATATTGTATGGAAACAACAGGGAGGTTACAAGGCTCAGAATATGATGACCACATGCTAGGCATGGCTTAAGCTCAGTGAACTTAACAGGTTTAAGGATACCTAACTTTGCATTGGATTGTGACTCTGAATTTACTTCAGACTTTCAAGAATATCATAAAATAATTTGCCTGACTTTCCTCATATCTTTGAACACACATGGGCATACGATACTGCCTTATACTGTATTTAAACCATCCGCTCTATGCAGTGACTGGCAACAGCTCTTTAGGATTTCTGACAGGCACCTTTCAGTGTAAAGAATCTTCTTTCAATACAAAGAATCCACAGACATCTTAAAGGAAGCAAACAATATATCTCTTTGGTGAACCTTCCCTCAGGCACATGGTTACTGGCAGATACTGTCAAGTACCTTTAGCAGATGGCTTGTCAGTCTGAAGGTGTAGAGCCTGTTGACTTTGCTCATCAGATTGCCCAGACTTCAGAGCTGGCAGCTATAGAACTGATAATAAGATTGGCTATCTAGTTTACCTGCTCACCACTTCTAAAAGGTTCTGGATTCTAGTATCCTGGTTGGAGCTGTTTGCAGCTTTTGTGGTGCAAGATAGAGAAGATCAGTGTCTGGTAGAGGGCTCATGATTTGAACTTGCAGCTCCTGATATCCCTGTGGCTCATTGTTTTTACATAAGAACCTCAGTCTCGACTACGAACAATACTTGTGATTGTAATGAGAGAGATTAAATTGGACTACAGATTGGAGGATAGCAAATGTCACACCGATTTTTAAAAAGGGAAGGAGGGGGGACCCGGGAAATTATAGGCCAGTCAGCCTAACATCTATACCAGGTAAGATGGCGGAATGCCTCATCAAAGATAGAATCTCAAAACACATTGAAGAACAAGCCTTGCTGAGGGAGAATCAGCATGGCTTCTGTAAGGGTAAGTCTTGCCTCATGAACCTTTAGAATTCTTTGAAAAGGTCAACAGGCATGTGGGTGCGGGAGAACCCGTGGACATTTATATATCTGGACTTTCAGAAGGCGTTTGACACAGCCCCTCACCAAAGGCTACTGCAAAAACTCCACAGTCAGGGAATTAGAGGGCAGGCCCTCTCCTGGATTGAGAACTGGTTGAAGACCAGGAAACAGAGAGTGGGTGTCAGTGGGAAATTTTCACAATGGAGAGAGATGAAAAGCAGTGTGCCCCAAGGATCTGTCCTGGGACCGGTGCTCTTCAACTTCTTCATAAATGACCTGGAGACAGGGGTGAGCAGTGAGGTGGCTAAGTTTGCAGATGACACCAAACTTTTGCGAGTGGTGAAGACCAGAAGTGATTGTGAGGAACTCCAGAAGGATCTCTCCAAACTGGCAGAATGGGCAGCAAAATGGCAGATGCGTTTCAATGTAAGTAAGTGTAAAGTCATGCACATTGGGGCAAAAAATCAAAACTTTAGATATAGGCTGATGGGTTCTGAGCTGTCTGTGACAGATCAGGAAAGAGATCTTGGGGTGGTGGTGGACAGGTCGATGAAAGTGTCGACCCAATGTGCGGCGGCAGTGAAGAAGGCCAATTCTATGCTTGGGATCATTAGGAAGGGTATTGAGAACAAAATGGCTAATATTGTAATGCCATTGTACAAATCGATGGTAAGGCCACACCTGGAGTACTGTGTCCAGTTCTGGTCACCACATCTCAAAAAGGACTTGGTGGAAATGGAAAAGGTGCAAAAGAGAGCAACTAAGATGATTACGGGGCTGGGGCACCTTCCTTATGAGGAAAGGCTACAGTTTGGGCCTCTTCAGCCTAGAAAAGAGACACCTGAGGGGGGACATGATTGAGACATGCAAAATTATGCATGGGAAGAATTATGCATGGTGGAGTATAGTCAGGACCCATTGCATTGCACCAATCGCTGCGCAGCCTTGTAATGGAAGAAATCATGGCCCTGTTTCAACCAAGTCTTTTGTGTCACGCATGTTTGTGGGGGGATACCTGGGTAAATGGGCTATGTCAGAATGCCAGACATAGCATTCCTGAGGCATTTGGTGGGCCGCTATAAGATACAGGAAGCTGGACTAGATGGGCCTATGGCCTGATCCAGTGGGGCTGTTCTTATGTAGGTTTCATTTACACTGGACATTTATTTAACAGTTGATACAAAGTTTCCCCAAATAGTATTTTATTTGAATTCATTTCCTGAGAAGGACTCTTGAGATACTTCTGTTGAAAGCCTTGGTATATTTCTTGCAATGGGGGGAGATGTATACAATGCTCTTTCCTTCAGATGTTCAACTCAAAAGTGGGGTTTAGACAGAAATATTTCTCTCCGCACTCCAGAACTGTGTAATTCTTCACCATTTTCTGTTCCATTCCTGTTAGCTATCATCATGTCACCATTTGCTACCATAGTAATGACAATGATGTTATAAATGCTCTGTTGGAGTCATGGGATAAACTTAAGGAACAGATAGCCTGAGGATGTGGACAGACTCCTTTGGAGTGTGAGGCCATCTGCCTGCCTGCTCGACCCTTGCCCAGCTTGGTTGATAAGAGCTGCCCGGGGTGGGCTGGCTGAGTGGACAGGGAGGGTGGTCAACTCTTCCTTGATGGAGGGGACGTTACCACTCGCTTTGAAACGGGCAGTGGTTTGCCCCCTCCTGAAGAAGCCCTCCCTGGATTCCACTGTGTTGGATAACTACCGGCCAGTCTCCAACATCCCGTTTCTGGGCAAGGTAATTGAGCGGGTGGTGGCGTCCCAACTCCAGAGGGTCTTGGATGAAGCGGATTATCTGGATCCTTTTCAATCTGGCTTCAGGCCGGACTTTGGGACGGAAACCGCCTTGGTCGCCTTGGTGGATGACCTACGCCGGGGACTGGACAGGGGGAGTGCGTCCCTGTTGGTCCTGCTGGACCTCTCAGCGGCTTTCGATACCATCGACCATGGTATCCTTCTGGGCCGATTGGCCGAGTTGGGAGCTGGAGGCACTGTTTTGCGGTGGTTCCGCTCCTACTTGGAGGGTCGGTCCCAGATGGTGGTGCTGGGGGATGCCTGTTCGACACCCTGGCCCTTGAGATGCGGGGTGCCACAGGGCTCAATTCTGTCCCCCATGCTATTTAACATCTACATGAAACCACTGGGAGAGGTCATCCGGGGGTTTGGAGTGGGGTGCCATCAATATGCCGATGACACCCAGCTCTATCTCTCCTTTCCTCCAGACTCCAGGGTGGCGGTTGAGGGCCTGGAGCGCTATCTGGAGGCAGTGAGGATCTGGATGGGGGCTAACAAGCTGAAATTAAATCCGGATAAGACAGAGGCTCTCCTGGTTCAGAAATCCTCGATGCAGGTGCTGGACTATCGGCTTGCGCTGAATGGGGTTGCACTCCCTCTGAAGGAGCAGGTCCGCAGCTTGGGGGTCCACCTGGACTCGCAGCTGCTCCTGGATTCCCAGGTGGCGGCTGTGGCTAGGGGGGGCCTTCGCTCAGCTTCGGCTGGTGCGCCAGCTGCGGCCGTACTTGGATCGTGCAGACCTGGCCACGGTGATCCATGCCTCTGTGACATCGAGATTAGATTACTGTAATGCGCTCTATGTGGGGCTGCCCTTGAAGACGGTTCGGAAACTGCAACTAGTGCAGAATGCGGTGGCCCGTGTGGTTACTGGAGGTAGGCGGTTCGACTCTGTCAGTCCGCTTCTCCAGCGGCTGCATTGGCTGCCCATTCGTTTCCGGGCCCAATTCAAGGTGCTGGTATTGACCTTTAAAGCCCTATACTGCTCTGGACCAGGGTATCTTAGAGATCGCCTGCTCCCGTACAATCCGGCTCGTCCTCTTAGGTCATCAGAGAAGGCCTTTTTACAAGTGCCGCCGCCTAGGGAGGTACGTGGGGCGGCTGCAAGAAATAGGGCCTTCTCAGTAGTGGCACTAACGCTATGGAACTCCCTTCCCCCTGACTTAAGAATGGCTCCCTCTCTTGAGACCTTTCGGCGAGGCCTGAAGACCCTTCTGTTTAAACAGGCCTTCTGAGTTCTCGGCCTTTTAACATCTTTTTAACATCTTTTAATATTTTTTACAGGCCTGATTCTTTTATGACTTGCTGCTGCTCTATGCTCTTTTTACCTATTTTTTACTCTGACTGCTGTTTTTTATGATGTGTTAATATGTTTCTATTTGTTTTTAAATTATGTTTTTATATGTTGTAAGCCGCCTTGAGTCCCTTTGGGGAGAAAGGTGGGATAAAAATAAAGTTATTATTATTATTATTATCACAACTGATATCAGTGTTAAGTGATGAGTAATTTAATTTGAGTATTGTATGAGACCCTCTTTGTTTGAGTGCCTTTAAACCAGGCACTTAGGAAGGAAGGAAAGGCACTGCCCCTCTAAATTTGGTGCACTTCATATATGGCTTGCATAACAATTAAGTAGCAATGTGAACATCAAGGGTATGCTCTCCACAGTGTGCTCATAAATCTGTCAACACTGCTCATCAGAGTTATGCAAGTGCATTAGAAGACTAATGACCATACTCCACCATGCATAGCTGTTAGGCCATTTGCTAATATTAAGAAGAGAAGGCTGGGGTTACTTTTGTAGCCAGGCAGGTGTAAGAGTAGCCTTCTTATACCAGCTGTTTCTTCTCTGTCTGGGTTGAACAAAGCCTTTTGCTTTCTTTTGCTTTCTTATACCAGCAGTATCTGCTCTGTCTGGGTTGAACAGGCCTTTTGCTTGTTCAAAATACAAAACAAGTAGATCTGCAATGTGGCCTTCAAGAAAGCAAAAGAAATAATCTCTATTCGATAGTCCACTGTACGTATGTACTCATGAACTAGGTCTATGACCTGCTTTGTGGTTGGGCTTAAGGTTAACTTTCCTTAAAGAGGATAAGGACCTATGAAATATGTTCAAGTGTGTGGTTGTCCATGTCATCTCAGACTGTGGTACTTGCATTTTTGGAACAAAGCCATAAGAATCTTTCTAGAATTATATGCTTGAAAGGCACCATAATTATACACTTTAATTGTTTATACTGGTAGGGTCTGTTATCCCTTAATTTTAAATTTATAGCTGCTACCACGTCTCACAAAAGGGCTATTTCATTGGCTAGGTGATACTACTCACAGTCATCTTTTTGCTGTAGATGTTCTGTGAGTAAAGGTATTGTAGGGAAAGAAATATTCTGCATTCAAAGCTTGTTATATATTCACCACCTGAAAAAGGGCAGATGTGTTACATAGATATTTCTCTGAAGCATTTGGAATGAAGTAGGAAGTCTTGTCTATTCCATATGCTGCTGTGTTTGAATGTGAGAGCCTACCATTTTATTGACAAAAAGTGCGACACTGAAAATGTTGGCTTGACTTTGACTTTTACACCTTGGTCTAAAGCTGAGAGAGGGTTTTCTCCATGCGAGATAAGTTTATGTTCTAAAAAGGGTCTTTTGCAGGTCAAGCCTGTTGGAGAGCTGTTGCAGATATAGGATTTCTGTCTTCCTTTGCATCTGGTCACCCTAGAGAAGTACTTTGAACGTCTGCTATAATTGTTTTTAGACTGCAGTCTGGCACTAAGCATTCCATGTGCAATTCCTTTTGAAATCAATAGGGTTTCTGCACAGGCAGTTGCAAAGGGTTTCTGCCTTAATCCATTTTGGGTACAGTGCAAAATGGTGCTCAACATTTTCTTACTAGTACAGAGAAGAACAAGGGACCTTGCCACACTGATCTCAATCCTGGCCAAACTATTAGCTGAGTAATACAATAAATGTTGTGAGTCAACATGGTTTTAATTGAACAGACTTCAGCCAAACCCATTATCCCTTTGTGACAAGATTAACTGTCTGCTCGATAAAGGCATTTGTGATGTAATATAATACATTCAGGGTTGTTTTTTTTAAAAAAAAAGATTAATTATAACAAAACAATTAGGGTTCACATTGTATGGATTAAAATTATCTTCTGTACAGTTGTGAATAAAGAGATACCAGCAAATAGCGCAATGTGTATAACCCACGTTGCCAAGGTTAATTTCTTAGTTCAACATCGCTGTGCTATCTCCAGTTGTAATGACAGTATAAAATGTTTGCTGAAAAAGTGTACAGTTAGCATTAAGCTAGGCATTGAAGAATAGATTGTAAAACGGAGCGAGGGCAGAGGAATTCAGAGTGCCTGGCAAATGATCAACGTCAAGCAATTAAAAAGTGTTTTGAAAGATAATTTTAAATTGAGGACCAAAAGGCATGCAGGGCCAACAGGAAGTGAAGACTGTCCTATGTCTTTGGTTCATAAATACCAATTGCAGCACAATATTAAGTGGCTGTAGCACCAACCTAGGCTGTCTCAAACATGTTGTAAAGCATTTTGTGACAGCCTAGCACAGCGATTTTCATCTGTTTTCATCTCACAGCACACTGACAAAGTGCTAAAGTTGTCAAGGCACACCATCAGTTCTTTTACAATTGACAAGGCACACTGCACTGCGAGAGGGGGCTCATATCCCCTAATGGACAAATAACACATTACCCTCCACCAAAGTCCCTCAGCGTTTGTAACACACTGTTGTGCCACCATTGCAGCACACCAACATGTCATGGCAGGGAGGAATACTGGTAGGAAGGCCTACACTGTCCTGTTGGTGCAGATCCAAGTGGAACCCACACCAGAGCAGGTAAGAGTAGCTTCAAGCAGTGTGAGGACAGGGAGGGTATTATAATGGGTGGGGGGAAGCCAGGGTATGAGCAGATCAAGTTGCGGAGGGGGCAAGATTGACAGCATTTGCACACGCTGTATTCTGTCCTCCCCCCTGGGTCTGAAAACCTAACATGACCCAGCTCGGACTTGTGCCGACTGTTTAGCAAGTGCAGATCCAAGTTGCCCCATTGGGCAGGCAGGGGCTTTACCCAGGGTAAGGGGACAAATGTCTCCTTACTTCAAGGAGGCTTCCAGCCTGTTCAGTTTTCACTTAGGACATAGCATGGCCATGCTGGTTCTCTGCATCGACACAGGTTAGGATTGGGCTGTTAGTTGATGAGGTGTTGCCATGTTGCATAATCAGTGAGGGAGTCTGCTGAAAATGCTCTTTGTGCTTTGCATACCTCAGCACCAATCATAGGGAAAGCCAGCAAACTGACTGGCTGAAAATTTAACTTTTACCTGCCTGACATCCTTCTGTCTGGCAATGGTTTACTCTAAGCAGCACACAATTGTTGTTGGTGTGTGTGTGTTTTTTTTTAAGAGGTGAGTAAAATTGTCATTTTGTTGACCTGGGTGGCTTTTTCCTTGCATGCTTCCTTATTACCGAACAAGATTTTCTATGTTTCTGCCCACAAATTCCCAGTAGCTGTTGAGCCAATGATAAGGGTTCTCTATTAAAATTTCTCTTGAGACACTGTGTCAGGGTGATCAACTTATATTACAGCTTTTCTGTCTATGGGTCCCTTAAGAATTGATTAGCATTATTCCTTGAATCATTTCCTAAAGTTCAGTGACAGGTGGGTCACTCTCTTACAAAACCTAGTGTTGCACCCCTGCAGACTCTTTGTCTGGACCAAAGCAGGATCTGCTTCTACATGGAAGGTGAGTTGCAGATGGCGGATGCAGCAAGGAGAGGGAGAACCAACTAGAGTTACCTGTTCTGAAGTGGTACTTTTAAAGTCTTCAGCTCTTAACATCTCAATCCTAACTAACTTTTCAGTGCCGATACGGTCATGCTATCAGGGTGTGCACAGGATTATTTGTTTCCTTGCCATGGGGCTGCATTGTGGTTTCATCGGTGCTGGAAAGTTGGCTAGGACTGGGCTGTTAATACATGTGTATGAGGCCGTTTCAGTGAAGATGGAATGTGAATTCATAAATACGCATTCATCACTCAAGGTTTGCAGCATCCAGGGAATTCTTGCATGTGTTAAAAGATCCAAGCAGGTAACAATTACCTCATATACCTATGTAGCCCATATAGTTCTGGAATGTTAATCTTCAAGAAGCTGCAAATAAAGTGTGACTTTTTTTTATCTCCCATGACGTACATGTTAACAGTGCTTGTTGTTTTTTGTCTGGAAGTACTAAATTCATCACCCAGATAGCTGAAAGGAAATATCTCTCTCTCTCTCTCTCTCTCTCTCTCTCTCTCTCTCTCTCTCTCTCTCTCTCTCTCTCTCTGATGGAACTCATATCCAGAAGGCAAAGGGAAAGGCCACACTTTAGATTTATCAGAGCAGTCACCCCTCCTCACATCAGGCTGGCTCAGGTGGAGCTTGCTTGGTCCAAAATCATTTTCCCCCTCATGCTCATGTTGCATGTGTTTATATGTGCACCTAGTAAAAGGGCATTTTGTGCATTTCACCCCTGTGCTATTTCTTGATCTTAGTGCTTTGGTTTTTCTTTGAAGTTTTAATGGATTATTTTTGCATTTGATTTTGCTCATTTGTTCTTCATTGTTTTTGTAAGCCATCTTGGGAGGCTTTATACTGACCATCCAAAAGATAGGATAGAAATCTGTGGATAAATCCAATCTCTATAACAGATAAAAATAAGTGGACTGGGTCTGTGAACAGTAAGTGATTAGCTCTGTATTCCCATGTTGTCTAAACCCTCAAGTTAAATAGATAGCTTTCTGTAAAACATTCTGAGTAATAGATATTCAGCTATTATTTAAGCTAATGGATGGTTTCGTTTTATAATTTCTTCCTTCATATTGTTAGACAAGCTAATCGGATTTATTAAGCAAGTTCGTAGTACAATTTTCTGCAGAGCCATCTTCAAATTGATTATCAATTAACTACTGATCTAAAAAAAACAAACACACCCAACCAAAACCAGAGCCAGCTTTTTATTTTGAGTCAGCAGCATGTGTCCAGGACGATAAAAGCACAGCAACTCAGAGATTTCTACTAAGTGTCAGACTGTCAAGCGAGAACGCGATCATACGAAGAGAGATTGGAGTTGTGCCAACAGTACTTATGCTAGACGTCAACTACAAATATGCAGCCAAAGTGAACCGCAATGATCTTGAAGAATAGTAATAGCAGCTGCCTCAAGTAATTCTCTAGACTAGCAGTAATGAAATCATGATTTGATGCTATTATGTCTGAGCGTAGCTGTCTACTCCAAGAATTAATCTGTGCTTTTTTAAATGGTATCTCATTTGAGCCCTACAGTGGATAGGGATAGGAGCTTTGGAATGTGTGTTGATTTCCTCCCAAGGCTCTCAGAGGGCATTCCAGATTCTAGGGATAGCCCCATTCCTCTAGCAGTAGGTAGGGCCTCAACACTTGCAGTAGCGCCTCCAAGGTGGAGCGGTGACCCTTCCCGCTGGCTGAGGCACAGGGTCTTGTTGAACTTCTCAGAGTCAGCCCTGACTTGTGCAGTTTCTCTTTTTTTAAATTATTTATTTTTTATTAACACACACAGACATACAAACATATAACATACATTTAGGAGTGCTAAATACCATAGACCATTACTAATTAATCATACTATATCTCCTAATCTACTTACTCATCTATTTCTACCTCTTATTGATTTATCCATTTATTTATATAATATACAATAAATTTTCCCTAATGCCCTATACTATATTTTCTAAATATTCACTTTCTACCAAGCGTAAACTAACTTCAATTGCTCATTAATATAAAAACAAAATAATCTAATTACCAGAATTATCACCTCAGCTATTTCAACTCCAATCTAATTCTCCAATCTAACTACACTTTTTTCTTTGACATAATAACCACATATAAAACAATTCTCCCACACGTTTACATTTCGAGCTATATTTTTTTAATACATTCTATTTATCAATTTCATATGTATTCTTTTTTTTTTTTTCTTCAAATAAATTTGGGCCATTGTTATTAGCTGAATAAATCCTCCAATTTTCTTTAACCCTCAAATTACCCCTCAGGGTTCTTTTTCTTTCTTACTTTCCATTTTTTCTCCTGTAGTATCTTTAATAATTTACCTCTATAACAGAATCTGATTAATCCATACTTTCTTATGTAGGGTGTGTTTATTCTTCCAGTTAACTGGGATATATTTTCACCTTGCTCCAACAAATTTTGTGATTTGTGCACTCCTGTTACTCTGTCCATCTTATCTTTCTAGATTTCCATCAGCGCCTCTTCTCCGTCCTGTTGATCATCCTGTTGATTTTCCTCCTTGTCCACTTTTTCACTTCCTTGTTTATCTTCTGCTTGTTTCTTCACATCTTCCAATTGTTCCTTGCAGACATCAATCTGTTGGGAAAGAGTTTCCAGACTGGCTTGAATCTGCAAGGACCAATTCAGCTGTTGTCGCTCCATAACATGCAACCTCTCTGTATTAATCAAGATTTTCTGTATCTACATTTTGCAATTTCTCTCTAGTCCATTTTGCAATTTCTCTCTAGTCCACTAAATGTCCACAACATATTATTCTCCTCACTTCCACCACGTCATTACTACTCTGCCATCTGCATTCCTTACATACATCTTGGAGATAACAATCCAGTGCGGTGTTGGAAAGATTTTCAGATTCTTTTACTGATGCAGTGCCACACACAGACCTTTTAAAAGGGTTTGGACGCTTTATTTCTACATAGTAAGTGATTTACACAAGCCAGTTGATTCAGTTTGAATACAAATGTTCCCTCTTTGTTTCCCATCCTGTTTCTCAAAGAACCACCCCCAGAAAATCACATTAAATAATGTGGAATAAACAAGTTATCCATGTGACACTGTATGTCACTTCCAGCTCCTTATTGGGCCTGTTATGACAGGTTTGGTGCATGGTCCAAGCTCTAATTAGGAGGTCATTCTGCCTTGCATCTCAAAATATTCCTGGCCCACAACTTTAGTTATACAAGATCCTGGAATTTTCCCTTTGGGAAAGTTATGATCTACATGTTCTGCCAACCCATGGGTTATGTCAGAATGCCAGATGCAAGGGAGGGCACCAGAATGAGGTCTCTTCTTATCTGTTGTGCTCCCTGGGGCATTTGGTGGGCCACTGTGAGATACAGGAAGCTGGACTAGATGGGCCTATGGCCTGATCCAGTGGGGCTGTTCTTATGTTCTTATGTTCTTATGTTAACCATTCTCTCTTTAGGTCACTTTGACATAATGACCCTCCTATCCTATTTTTGAGGGGAACAACAGTCATTCTCTTGGCTCCAGTTATTTTTCTCAGACTAGAGAAGATAAGTTAACCTACTAAGATCTCTATCAGCAGTTAACGGAGAGAAAAACAAAGCGAAAGAAAACAGTCTCCTTGTTTTCTGGAGACTCTGGGCAGGAGGTCTGGTCTAGAGGGTAGAGCCTCCATTTGCCTGAAGATTAACATCCACAAGGTCGCCAGTTCGAGGCCACCGGCACCGTGCGACCTTGAAGCAGCTGGCAAGCTGCAGCTGAGCTGTTCCATCTGCTCGGAGCGTGGGAGGATGGAGGCCAGAATGTTAAAACCAGATCGGAGTGTAACAGCTTGAATGTGGTGGTTCTTGAAAGAGAGAACCTTCTTTCAATTTGTAAAAATCCCTGCGTGGATTTAATAAGCCTGCCTGTGTAAACCGCCTTGAATAAAGTCTTGAATAAAGACCAAGAAAGGCGGTATATAAATACTGTATATATTAGTCTCACTGTCTCTGGTGCAGAGAAAACAAAGCTCTTTCAAATCTAATGAGAATTATATTTATATCCAATTATGTCCAAGAATAATTCTGGATTTTAGTTCACACCCAAGTTATAGTTGTCATTATAACCCACCACCAATTTATTCCACGACAGAGAAAAAGAGCACTTTCAACCTCCTTAAAAAGTCTCTCGTTAACGCCTCCAATATATCCAGGGCTTTTAGCCAAATCAGTCAATCAGAGCTGGGGACGATATTAACACTTGCTTATCTTAAATTTCCAGCTTAAACTTTACACTTCACAGTTTTTTCCCCCCCTCCATATGGCATCTCAGCACAGAGCCAGCAGCTTGATTGCAGATCACTGCACCTCCTCACAAACGGTTAGATTCCTCTGAGAAGAAAGCCCCCCCCCCGTGGGGCTTTCAGTTTCCCAGATACCTGCACCGATGAAGATCTTGTTTCTCCTAACAAAGATCTTCAGGTCCTCTTCAGACTTGGAGTATTTGGGGGAAAACCAACTGTCTGCTAGGATGCAGTTTCTCTTTTTGTGATTAATTTATTCTGGGGGGAAATACCAGACCACTTTCTACCCATTCCCTCCCTTCCTTTTAGCTAGGACAGCAGGCTTCACACAGGCAGGAGGAATGGAACTCTTGTGTGGCCCCAGGCCATCCAGTTTGGGCCCAAGCTGTGAAAATTGTTGGCAGGCTGTGCGAGTTGTTGAAAGAGCAGCAGGAAGCAACATAGGCCTTTTTTGAAGCTGCAACAAACTGGGGAGAGTTTTCCTCCTTCCCCTTCTGATTGAATTGGCTTTGCATGCCAAAAAATACAAAAGAATTTTCCCCCCATGGTTTGGCACAGTTCCAACTGTCTTCCCCCTTGTTTAGGCAGGCAGGGAACTTAGATTTGTGCCTCTCGGGCTCTCCTACCGGGATCACTGGGATGGAGCAGCCTCTGGAGCACACGGAACATTTGGGGGTGACAACTACCATCAGAGAGGACAGCCTCCCCCCTTGGCAATACAAATGAGACTCTATCTATTTTGGGTTGGCAGGGAGTGAGCAATGCAGCTCCTCATGGTCTCTAAGGACTCATAAGAGCAAAAAGCTGTGAAAATACAGTTGTTTTGTGACAGATTTAGACCTAAGCACAAGAGGGGACAGAGATCCCTATCCAGTAGTGGCTCAAGTAGAAAGAGAAACAGGGAACCTTCCTCAGGAATCCCTCCACATGCACCAAAACAACCATTTCAGCTGAAGCATTGGGTGAATGCTTTCTGGGAGTCCCAAGAACAGACACTTACGATTTCTACATAACTTCCTTGCTCCTCCTTTTCATCTTTAGGAGGTTGTATTCATTTTGGCTGATTAGGAAGTTTTTCTTCCTGTTCTAGCTGTCATTGGAGCCCAAGAGCGACCTATTGCTTTTCCAGTTTGGTCTGGAAGGGGAGAGACATCCTTCCCCTTGGATTGATTGTTATCCATAGCAAAGTGCAGCTTAGAGAGTGCCCTGGAAAAATGAATCAATGCCACAAATATTGAATCAATTGTTCACTCTTGTCATTGTGTTTACAAATTAGTATATACAGAATCACAGGGACACATCACATTCCCCCCCCCCCCCCATGATAGTTATTAGTTCACCTAATGAGTTGCAGTATAGTGAACTGAAGATGGCATGGCTAAAATGTCACTCTAAAATTGTAATTATAATTGTCATTCTTATTAGGCAACAATCTTCCCCTCCCCTTATTAAGCAATTCTTATTAAATGGCAGGTTTCAGATCTGATATTTAGCAAAGATGCCATTTTATTCCCTATTATGTGATCATTATCCAAATAGCTTGTTTTCCCAAAGTACATGTGCCCTGCATGTCAAAGTGTGTTGAGGAAATGTCATTGTGCCCTTGTGAGCATAATTATTGTATAATTTTTGTACTCTGTGGGCATGAAAAGCAATTCGGTTTATACCGCATAAAACACGTTGTATCTACTGTTATGTGCTAGTAACTGAATTAGATAAGCAATATGGGCTGACATAGTAGTCCTTTTCCCGTCAAATAAAACCTGACAAATTAAAATATAGACTGCTGTATTGGATTGGTTTAGCCTAGTGGCTGCCCTTGCATTTCGTTTTAGCTCTGGACTAGCTTTTCAGTCACCATATGAATTTTCTCCTTTTGTTACGTTGCCATTTTAAAACTTTCAATATATCCCTTTAAATATTTCATGCTCAGTGAGAAATAATGGCCTTTTATTGCATTTTCCACTCCATATTTAGCTGTACACTGTGATGGTGAATTGTTTTTCTCTTACTCTTGTGACTTAATCAGTCTCTGATCACACTCCAAGCTCTTTCTCTGCAAGGTGCTCAGTTAACAGGCTTGTAAATCCTATCTCATTCACCTCTTCACCTGAGAAGATCTTTAGCTGCTTTAATTTACTGACTAGGAATGGCAAATGGCAAGACTACAGGAACACAAAACTGCCCATGAACCAACAATATGAAGTTCTGAAACAGCCAGCATTTCACTGTTTAGGAAGTCCCTTATCTAACGAACACAGGAAATAACAGTATTGCTCAGTGGGCACATATTACAGCTTAGGGTTAGTGCACAGAAAAGAGCTGCTATTGAGAGCCAAAGTAGATCAGTGTTTCTCAACCAGTGGTACTCAAACCATTGGTGGTACTTGAAGTGGTGTTTGGTGGTACCCACGGGACCCCCAGACACCCGCTTCCTGGCAGTGAGACCAGCAATGCAACGTGACAAACAGTGATAGGAGGTTTGGCTCAGCGGGCAAAGCTCCAGTGTGCACTTCCTGCGTGCTCAAAAATCCCTCCTATCTGCCCTGAGCTTCTTACTGGTATGTGTTATGTTGTGTCTGGCCTCCCAATCTGAAAGTAACTGGCAATGACATTATCACCAGTTACTTCCAGGGGTACTTCCAGTAGGTGTGCTCTGCAAAGTGGTACAGCAGGGGACAAACATTGAGAAACGCTGAACTAGGTAATTTGGAGGTCTACAGGAGCCCTGTATTGTTACAGGGCTTTTTCCATGGTGGTGCCTCATATGTGGAATTTCCTCCCCCTTGACCAAAGGCTCCTTGCCTCTATGTAGCATCTTTCAGAGGCACTTGAGAACCTCTTTGCTCTCTTTTGCTTTCTCTGATCTGGATGATTCTCCTTTTACTCTCGTTTGCCCTTGCTTTCCCGATAGCAGAGTGGCTCGGGAGCGTGGGAAGACAGCACAAGAAGCAGGCAATCCCAAACAGAGCCAAAGAAGCAGACACAGGCTTGTTTGTTGCAGAAGCATGTATTGGTAAAAGGAGCAGGCAGAAGAGTAGTCAGTCAAACAGTCCAGAAGTCAGGGATACAGCAGGTCACAGTCACGAGAAGGCAGTCCAAAATCAGTACAAAAACCAGCAGCACAGCACACAGAAACTCCACCACAACAACCCACACTTTGGTGTCTGTGCTTGCCCCATATATACCGGGGCCAGCCAATCAGAGTAGGGCGACCTCATAGTCACAAGATAGTTTTGTGACCCACTCTGATTGGCTGTCCAGTGGTGCATTGCACCATTCCTCCATAGCCTACGTGACTCTGCACACATCTCTCCCCAAGTCACATGACTCCCACCTGTAACAGGTGCAGCTGATTGCATCAGCATACATATACAGTGCTGTTGCTATTCCTTTAATTGATGTTTCATACCAGGCCTGGACATCAAGGCCCCTCCTACCACATCCTGGCTTATAACAATTCAGGGCCTGGGATGCCAAAGGCCTGACTCTTGTCCATTGTGTTTTGTTGTTGTTGTTTCTGTTGTTGTCATGGTCCTCTTTGTCTCCCAGACCAATCATGTGCACTCATGGTTCGCTGGCCCATCACACCCAGTGAGTCAGAAATGCATATTCCCAATTTGTTCTTGCGTGTCCTACTATCTCAAAGATCTTAACACTCTGTGAGAAATCAGGGCTTTATGTTGAGTACAAGTTCTTAAGCACATGTACCTGACTGGTCAAGCACTCATACTCCCTCCAAACAGGTAGGCATATCCTCAGGGCAAACAGCCCTATGGTAAGTGCCACCACCCCTTCTAGCAGCTAGCTCTCCAGCCAAGGGGAGCCTGCAAGCTCTGGGCTACCCTAAACTCCAAGGACTTAAGACTCTGGTTTGCTTCATGGTAATAGATGGACAGCGCAATCATAATCTATGCTGAAACACAGATTGGCCGGTGGGCCTGTGCTGTATCCACCACAAGTTTGGGGCTGACTGCAGGCCAGCCCAGGGCAACAACCAGCACAAACTCACCCTTCTTGGGGTCCCTTTTGGTATGGGGAAGCCAGCACATGTCCTTGTGCCAGCTTATCTGACTCGAATGGAGGTACATATGTGCTTTATAGCACATTAGCGACCCTCCTGGGATAATCTGCGGATAATCTGCAGATTATCTGTCCATGGATCTGGCTCAATGTGGGTCCCCTGGACCCACATTGAGCCAGGCTTGATCCAACCTGAACCCTCCAAAGTGGTTGAACCTGTGCACCAGTCGCAATTACAGGGCTTTCTGAAGCCCACAGAATGGGCCTCAGAATGGCTGTCACCCTCAAAAAAAGTAACTTCCAGTTTCCCTCAGAAAACCAGAAGCAACATTTTTATGTCTTTTAAGGCATTTGGAGGCCTGGGGAATTCCAGCTGGGTGAATCTCCAGCTGGAAGGAGTCAGAGTCGGTGAATGGCAGTAATACTAGCTGGTGAGGTCATTTGCCTGGAGGTTCAGCCTATTCAAATTTCTGGCTGGCTAAAAGCTAAGTTTAAGGCACAGGTGAGGCCTTGGTATCTGTGGGGAATCTGATCTGGGCAGGAGGTCTGGTCTAGAGGGTAGAGCCTCCATTAGCCCGAAGATAACATCTGAAGATCACCGGTTCGAGGCCACCAGCAGCTCCGTGAATGGTGAGACCTTGAAGCAGCTGACAAGCTGAGCAGAGTTATTCCACCTGCTCTTTGGTGTGAGCAAAGAAGTGTTTTGGCTGCCCTCCAAGTGAGAGATGAAGGAGCTGCTTGTCAGCCAGCGTGGGAGGCAACTGGGGCCAGAAGGGATACCACACCATGAAAGATCCATCTGAAATGTTGTGCGGTTCTTGAAAGATAGAACCTTTTTGTTGTTGTAAAAATCCCCTCGGGGTTTAGAGATAGCCTACTTATGTGAACCGCCTTGAATAAAGTCAGAGGAGTAATCCGATGACCAGGAAGGCAGTATATAAATACCGTTATGATTGTTATTGTTATTATCTCAAACCCTCTGAGAATCCGAAAACTGGATAAGCAAATCCACCGTTTCAGTCCTTTAAACTCTTCAAAGGTGATGGCATCTATGGGTGGCCTCTGCGGGCTTAAAAACGCCTGTCACAGCCCCCCAAAAATGCTACTTCCAGTATCCCTTGGGAAACCAGAAGTGACGTTTTTATGCTTTTCAAAGCATACTGAAGTATGGGCCTTTCCGCCAGGGTGGGCTTCCTATCCAAATTAGGGGTTCCGTATCCAAATTTGGCTGCTACGTGAATGTTATTAGCACCTATATTGAGAGGCATACAGGCTCAGACGCATGATTTGTGATTTGCAAATCTGAACAGGGCTAGTAAGCCTTGTAATAGTTGTGCAGACTGCACTTTACTGGATAGAGCTGGGGTTTGCGGTCATCCTTTTTCTTCTTGTGCTTAAATGCCTAGGATTTGTATTAGCACTTTGGGGGGGGGGGAGGAATTCTTGTGTCAACCAGTATTTGTGGTTTCCCTGCAGTAGAGAGTAGACTAAAGGACATAGAGATCTTTGGCTTAATGTTACAGAGACAAATGGCTCTCTCTAGGAACTGTTCATTCCTCAGCAGGTTAAATTCTAGAGAGCTTTGCTTAGTGTTTTTCTTTTACTTACTAGAAGTGGATCTCACACGAGCAGTTACCATTTCAGACTGCCACCGAATGACCCTTCTGTGGATTTTTCTTGCAATAAAGAAATCATTTCCAATGCCAGTGGTTTGGGACTTGGAAGGTCCAGTTTCAAATCCCTGCTTAGCCATGAAGCTTCTTGGGTGACCTGGGCTAGTCACTATCTCTCAGCCTCACCTACCTCACTATGTACACCACTGTGAGCTCCTTGGGGGAAGGGTGGGATAATAAATACATCCACTTAATATCTTTTGTGATCAGGGATAGCTGTACTCTTCATTCCTGTTCACTGTTTTTGTGCATTATCCCTAGATAAAAATCAAAGACTTTAGTATTTGATAATAGAAGATTCTGTGTTCAGCATCATACTAAAAAGTTACGAAATACAGTTATAACTTAATTGTCCACTGATTTTTCACCCGCGGTTTTATCTCACTGTGATGAGAAGGGACCTTTCAATTAAAGGAAAATAGATGTTTAACACTAGCCTTGTTAATGTGGAAGAAGTCAACTGGCATCAATCATTCTCTCTCCAGGTGCTTAGAACAGCTTCACTCCTAGACAAGTGGACTCTCCCTTCCCCCTGAAAATGTGAAAGAATGCTAAGTGGAAGTGATTATCACCTACTTCAATCTTTTCTCGTGCTGTGGCTCCTCGTGAAGGGAGGGGTCGCTGCCTTTGAGTGAAGCCTTTCTGAGTGCCTGTAGAGAGAGACTGTCTGCCAGGTGCATTAAAAAGTTCAACAAGGCTGTTTTTAATTGCTGAGCAAAGGGAAATTGTTTTTTTTAATGTATTTGCTTTAACACAATTTTTGTCATTCACGTGAGTTCTGGCAATGGAACCTTTGTGGATACAGACACTCAACCTGTATATGAAGTGATAATAGTTTATTAAAAGTTTTCTTACAAAAAAGCTATCAAAGCCAAATAAATGCAACTGTATTTGTAGGAAGGTGATAAGGGAGGCCAAGAGAGACTATGAGGAACACATGGCCAGCAGCATTAAGGGAAATAATAAAAGCTTCTACGAATATGTTACAAGCAGGAAACCAGGCAGAGAAGCAATTGGCCCTCTGGATGGTGAGGGAGGGAAAGGGGAGATAAAAGGAGACTTAGAGATGGCAGAGAAATTGAATAAGTTCTTTGCATCTGTCTTCACAGCAGAAGACCTTGGGCAGATACCGCTGCCCGAACGGCCCCTCCTGACCAAGGAATTAAGTCAGATAGAGGTTAAAAGAGAAGATGTTTCAACCTCATTGATAAATTAAAGATCAGTAAGTCACCGGGCCCTGATGGCATCCACCCAAGAGTTATTAAGGAGTTGAAGAACGAAGTTGCTGATCTCTTGACTAAAATATGCAACTTGTCCCTCAAAACGGCCACGGTGCCAGAGGATTGGAGAATAGCAAATGTCACACCGATCTTTAAAAAGGGAAAGCGGGGGAACCCGGGAAACTATAGGCCGGTCAGCCTAACATCTATACTGGGTAATATGGTGGAATGCCTCATCAAAGATAGAATCTCAAAACACATAGACGAGCAGGTCTTGCTGAGGGAGAATCAGCATGGCTTCTATAAGGGTAAGTCTTGCCTCATGAACCTTTTAGAATTCTTTGAAAAGGTCAAGGCATGTGGATGCGGGAGAACCCGTGGACATTTATATATCTGGACTTTCAGAAGGCGTTCGACACGGTCCCTCACCAAAGGCTACTGAAAAAACTCCACAGTCAGGGAATTAGAAGGCAGATCCTCTCCTGGATTGAGAACTGGTTGAAGACCAGGAAACAGAGAGTGGGTATCAATGGGCAATTTTCACGGTGGAGAGAGGTGAAAAACGGTGTGCCCCAAGGATCTGTCCTGGGACCGGTGCTCTTCAACCTCTTCATAAATGACCTGGAGACAGGGGTGAGCAGTGAGGTATTGAGAACAAAAGGTATTGAGAACAAAACAGCTAATATTACAATGCCGTGGTACAAATCTATGGTAAGGCCACACCTGGAGTATTGTGTCCGGTTCTGATCGCCACATCTCAAAAAGGATATAGTGGAAATGGAAAAGGTGCAAAAGAGAGCGACTAAGATGATTACTGGGCTGGGGCACCTTCCTTATGAGGAAAGGCTACGGCGTTTGGGCCTCTTCAGCCTAGAAAAGAGATGCTTGGGGGGGACATGATTGAGACATACAAAATTATGCATGGAAAGGATAAAGTGGATAGAGAGATGCTCTTTACACTTTCACATAACACCAGAACCAGGGGACATCCACTAAAATTGAGTGTTGGAAGAGTTAGAACAGACAAAAGAAAATATTTCTTTACTCAGCGTGTGGTTTGTCTGTGGAACTCCTTGCCATAGGATTTGGTGATGGCATCTGGCCTGGATGCCTTTAAAAGGGGATTGGACAAGTTTCTGGAGGAAAAATCCATTATGGGTTACAAGCCATGATGTGTATGCGCAACCTCCTGATTTTAGAAATGGGCTATGTCAGAATGCCAGATGCAAGGGATGGCACCAGGATACAGGTCTCTTGTTATCTGGTATGCTCCCTGGGGCATTTGGTGGGCCGCTGTGAGATACAGGAAGCTGGACTAGATGGGCCTATGGCCTGATCCACTGGGGTTGTTCTTATGTAACTGAATCAAACATATCTACAGTACTCGGAAGATGTTCTGAAAAGTGTGGCAGCACTCTTGCTGGATTTCACAGGGATTTATTCTGTCTCCTCTCCATGTTAACATCTACATTAAGCCCCTGGGAGGTGTATCCAGAGTTTGAGCTAATGTCATCAGTATTGACAGCTCTTATCTTTTCCATCCAGGCCAGGTGTGGCTGAGGTCAATAATGGACTGGCCCAGCATGAATATTTGAAACTTAATCCAGTCAAGATGGAGTTGATCATGATGGGTGATTCTAATACTAGAGAACTTGTCCTAGATAATTTGTACTTCTCCTGTGAAAGCAAGTTCGTGACTTGCGAATGGTTGTGGATCTGGATCTCCTTTTGGATTCTCAAGTGGACTGCATTCAAATTATGAACATTTTTAGACTATCATGAAGAAATACTGTTTCACCCAGTGTACTACCAGCATTTACTTCTGGAAAGCTCTGGGCATTTGCTCTAAATACAGTAGAACCTCCAAAGTTGACCACCTCTCTATAATGACCACCTCCTTAAGTTGACCTAATTTTCACAGTATGGACAGACACTGCATATACACTATGGGAAACCAACCTCTCTATATTGACCACCTTCGTAAGTTGTATCTTGACCACTTCAACCATTGCAGAGAGAATTAATTTACCCGCCGTAAGTTGCCCACTGGACACAATACAGTGGGTCTGTGTTTTGTCTGGTTTGTCCCATCTTTGAAAAGCAAGAAGCCATGCGACAATCCCTACGCCTGCTAGCACGTGTGCGAAAGGGTTTTTATAGGTGGGCACACTGCACATAGCCAACAGACCTGTGCCGGCTGCTGTTTGTACCTGGACATGTACCAAGTTGTGAGGGACATGAGGTTGCTTGTGCATAGTGAAGCCACTGTCCTTTTACTTGTTTCCCATCACCAGTGCATTACTTTACACTTATATTGAAACACAACTGCTATTTTGCTGCCTATTCTCCCAGTTTGGAGAGATCCTTCTGGAGCGCTTCACAATCCTTTCTGGTCTTCACCACTCAGAAAAGTTTAGTGTCATCCACAAACTTGTCCACCTCCCTGCTTATCCCTGTTGCCAGGTCATTTATGAAGATGTTGAAAAGCACAAGTACCAGGGCAGATCCTTGATGCACTCCACTTTCCACCTCTGTATACTTTTTTTTGTCAATTGCCCACTGACACCCACTCTCTGTTTCCTGGTCCTCAGCCAGTTCCCAATCCATGAGAGGACCTGTCCTCTTATTACCTGACTGTGAAGTTTTCTCAACAGCTTTTAGTGAGGGACCGTTTCAAACACCTTCTGGAATTTAGTGAATCTGAGGAGACCCAGTGGAGGCCAGGCAGCCTAAGTAAAAAAGTGTGTTTTGTTTTTTTTAGCTGTTGGGGCTATGTAACATGCTATGGGCTGGCAAGGGATAGCATTGGTCTGCCTGTCTGCTATGAAACCAAGTATTTTTTTTAACTTACAATTTTTTTAAGCTTATGAATTTTCAGGGGTTTTTTTTTAAACACTGATTGTGGGCTGTTTATTCTCTGTCTCTTGATATAGATATAGATATAAATAGTAAGCATCACAAGAGGATCAATTCTCATTGATATTTGCAATAAAACTTGTTAAAAATCCAATCTAAATAATAACTTGGCCTTGCATTTGTTGTCCTGGGAGCTAAACATGATAATATTTAAATGCCTTTTTCCCCGTATGTTGACCACCTCCCTATGTTGACCAGTTTCCTCCAGTCCCTTGGGTGGTCAACTTAAAGAGGTTCTACTGTAATTTGCTTATTATTCTTGTGTGTGTGTTGGGGGAAGGGAGTTTGTGGACAACACTAAACTTCTCCAGGTGGTGAAGACCAGAAGGGATTTTGAAGAGTTTCAGAAGGATCTCTCCAAATTGGGAGAATGGGCAGGAAAATGGCAGATATGTTTCAATAGAGCTGGGCACACTGCACATAGAAGCAAGTGTAAAGCACATTGGGATGAAAAATCAAAACTTCACATATAGGCTAAATGGTTCTGAACTGTCTGTGACTAATCAGGAGAGAGATCTTGGGGTATTGGTGGACAGCTTGATTAAAGTATCAACGTTCTGTAGTGACAAATGCTACAGTGACAAATGCTGTATCCAGGGAGTGCTCCTTCCCATGAGATCTGAATGCCGGTGCTTTGCCTGAGGCCTGAAATGGGCTAGTGTCTACTAGACATCATACCCTTCTAACACAAGGGGAAAAATTAGCTATACAGCTCTCTCTTATTCCTTGGAAGATAGAAGCACAAAATAACACATTTCTGAAACCCTATGAGCTTGATCTTACCCTTTGGATAAGATAGGGCAGGTTGCAAATGTGTAGGATCTCTCTCTTTGTGGCTTAAGATCCTTAACTATCAACACTGCAGCTTTTTGATATAAATTTTTCTTTTGGTTTTTAATACATGTAAGCACACCATTGTTCACACTTAGCAGCTCTTTCTAGTAATGGATCATGGATTTATAGAGAAAAAGTGCTCTTTACAGCCTTTTAAAGGGTCTAATTAATTGCTAATTACCAGGCACCGTTCAGTGGAAAAGATCTGGAGCTTTCTATTCTGTTTGAGCTACAGAAGTGGAAATTTGGTGAAGCAATGAAGCATCGTAGATTAGTTCACAGCTGTGTCCAACACAGGACGTCAACAGGCACTGAGAACCCATAATAATACATTCTGGACTTTTTGTTGCACTTTATTCTAAAAAGAGAAAAAAAGAAAAGTTGTTTTTTCTTCTTTAGGTTGGCCAAATTTATGCTCCCTGCATTTTGATACCAGCTTTCTCAATTGATTGACGTCTATATATTATTTTTTTAGATTACTGCACCTTTCATCTCCTTATGAAGAGGCAGGTTACAGGGCCATTTACAGCTGACAACATCAATGAAACAGCAATACAAAATCATCAAAGTAATTAAACAGATCCAGTTATAAAACGAGAAAACAATGGACAAGAGAAGCACAATAAAATGAAAATCAGGATAGGAATATTCAGGTCCAAACACAAGGAAGAATTAAATCAAAACAGTCAATCCTTACTACCTGCGGATTTGCAGGCTTCATCCAGTGGGCGTTAGCATCTGCAGCCATCCTGACACTATTGGGGCCATTTAGAGCTCCCTGAAAGCCTGAAGGAATTCGCAGCAGCCATTTTCAACCCTGTCTGCAACCATTCTAAAGCACTGTATCCAGGACCATCTTAATGCTATTGGGGCCATTTAGAAGCTTTCTGCAGCCATCTTAAACTATCTGTGGCAGCCATTCTCACACTATTTGCTGCTGGCATTCCTGACTAGGTTACCTACTCCTCCCCCTAAGCCCATTGATCCCCTTGGATCAATGATCCCCTATCTGGAGATTTGGTATCTACTGGGGTTTCCCTGGTAACCCCTGTGGATAAAAAGAATTGACTGTGTAAATGCTTACCAGAACAAGCTTAAAAAAAAATTCCTATGAAACACTGACTAAATGGGAACAATTCTCATCTCATTTAGGTGTTCCATAAGCTGGGTGCTACAACTGAGAAGTCCCTATTGTGAATTACTGACAATCATGCTTACAGTGTTGACAAAATATGACACATGGCCTCCCTAATTGACCTTAGGGTTTGGGCAGACTCATTCAAGGACAATGATCCCTGAAGTAACCAGGTCCTAAGTCGTTAAGGCTTTATAGCTGGTGACCTGCACTTTGAATTGTGGAAGCAGCCACTGAAGATGATGCAACATCTGATGGGATGATGATGGGACATCCATTAAAACTGAGTATTGGGAGAGTTAGAATAGACAAAAGAAAATATTTATTTACTCAGCGTGTGATTGGTCTGTGGAACTCCTTGCCACAGGATGTGGTGATGGCATCTGGCCTGGATGCCTTTAAAAGGGGATCGGACAGGTTTCTGAAGGAAAAATCCATTATGGGTTACAAGCCATGATGTGTATGTACATCCTCCTGATTTCAGAAATGGGCTATGTCAGAATGCCAATGCAAGGGAGGGCACCAGGATGAGGTCTCTTGTTATCTGGTGTGCTCCCTGGGGCATTTGGTGGGCCGCTGTGAGATACAGGAAGCTGGACTAGATGGGCCTATGACCTGATCCAGTGGGGCGGTTCTTATGTTATGTAACAACAGCATGACATAGTCAGAACCCTAGCACTGTTTATCAGTTTGGTGGCTGCATTCTGCTCTAACAGAAGGTTTCAAACGGCCTTCAGAAGACAGCCTGACCTAAAATGGATAACTGCACACAGGCACACACTGATGCTTTGTGTTTTTTTATGTTCTAAATTTGTATTGGTGGCTAATCTTTCTCTCGCATACACTTCACATTTACAGTGTCAAATATGTGAACACACATAAGAAATAAATAACAAAAAAGTTCGCATTTCTTTGATACCCTTACATATTTCAAAAAATTTCATTTTTTTCCTAACTTAGATAGCATATCTTAAAACAATAAATGTCCTTAAAAGATGAATTGTCATTCTGGTCCATGTGCTGTAATCTTTTAGCGATGGGAGATCAAAGCTTCCTACCTGCATAGTTAAATGCTATCTAAGTAAAAATGAAAGCCTTCTGCCCATTCCTGTCAGTGATATGGACAAATCCATTATTTGAATCATTTATTTTACATCTAGTTCAGTTATTGAGATTCAGTCTGTAATACTTTTAATATATCAAAGTGAAATGTCAAGAATAAATATATGATACATCCCTGTTCTCTAATGCTGTGAAGTCTGGCTTGCTACCATCCCTGTTTGCCAAGTCTGCCAGCACCCTTAATTTTAGCACAGGCAACTGCTGTGAATACTCTATAGCCGGGTAAAATGCCAATAATCGGATGTATTATTCATTTGGAATAACTAGATTAATTTCTCAGAAACCTGTGGGCTGTCTGAAAAATTAATCTAGACTTCAAATTAACCATGATTGAGTTCCTTTGGCTTTTCTATGCCAGAGAGGCAAGGAAAGGATGAAACTTATTTTACCCTATAAAGATTAGAATTGGCACCAACATTTCACAAATAAAATTTGAAGCAAATTCCCATTTGGGATTTGGGAATTCAAGATTCCCATTCAGGGCTGGCCTTAGGGCAGTGTGGCCTATGTTGTGACATTGGGCCCTGCTCTCTGGGGGGCCCTTGCACTGGGTTAGTGGGCAGATCTCCCACTACTGCAACCGACTTTACATTCCTGGTAATGGCTACAGGTTCATTTCCATGCGTGTGTGAATTGAGCACCTGGGGAAGCTTAGTACCATGGAATCTAATTTCATCCATGATATTTTGGTGTGTCAAGGTACGCTATACAGCATATGTTTCATGATGCTTGCAGCTATCATAGGGAGTTCCAGCCATCTGTCTCAGATCAGCAATTCAGCTCAACAGCAGTGCTTGAATCTTCCCCTGCCTTTAACTCCATGCATCTGATAAATGTGGGCTGTAGTCTACAAAAGGTTTATTTGTAGGCTTGCCTCTGTTACGCACATGGGAGAACTTTGTGATTTCTCAAGCCTTTCTACTTGCACTACCCTAAACTTTGACTCATAGCTATCTTCCATAATACATTTTTTCTTCACATTCTATAAATCTGAATAGTTTTCAAACCACTTTTTCTGCATAATTCTGATAGGTTAAAATAGTGTATTTTGAGTAGTTCTGCTTGCGTACCTTAGAACAAAAATCACCTGAAAGGTATTAGTAAATATTTTAATCAATACATCAGTAATTAATCTGATAAAAGCCATCATGTTTAAGATACATTTCAAACTAGAATTTTGTTCAAAGTGTTTCTGCTCAACAAGAAAAATGCACTGTTTATCTTATATGTGAATTGTATTAGTGGGTAACGTAAACATCATGGTAGACACTGAAATCATCTTATTAACTGGAAGGTATGGCCACCTGTATATTTTATTGGTGGACATTCTATTTTTGAGGACATTGACCTTTTGAATATCAAAATAGAGCTTGGTGGAAAACAGATTCAGTTTCTGCTGAACCTTAAATCCTTTAGAAAAAGTGGTTTACCCACTTTTCCTCAAAAATGTGAACTTTTGTGAAAATGTGAAATGTGAACACAAAAATGTGAAGATTATCCTACTCTGCTGAGTACATGTGCCCTAAAATGTTGCTGGTGAAATTATCTCTGATGGTGTCAAACCTTTGCAGGGGAGATTAAATAGGGATAATTTTTTTTTTAAATCAGGGAAAAAATTGCTATAGCACAATTTTCCATTATAAATATATATATTTTGTTTTTCTTTCAGTTTGTTACCATAGGGAAGATTCTAGTAATTTCTGGTTTTATAATTTTAAGAATATATTTTTGTAGTTCCATGGTAACAGCCCTCATTATTGCAAGTTGTCTTCTCCTGCTAAATAACTATATAATAATAGGCTTGCTGCAATAGATTTTCACAGATGTGTTGTATTGGTGAAGACTTCCGCAAATTGTTGCTAAGTATTGGAACATTTGTCACGTGCAAAGCAATGGGAGCAACAGGGCTCTCAAGCCACACTAATAGAAAGCTTTTTGTGTGAATTGATGTTCCTTTGTCTTCCAGGTTGCAAACCAGTTTTTTTTAATGTGATACCTTCTGCAAGCTTAATTGTTACTCTGCTAGAAATGCGTTGGCAAAGTGGGCTACTGTAGAGAGGCTCCGTTTTTGAATTTACTAGGAATAATGCAAATACTGCTCATTAGTTGAGATTACAGTATATTACCTTCCCAATAACATACATTGTGCGTTTTATGAGTTTAAACAATTTCAGATGGTTCTCTGTGTATAGGGGTGTTCTCCCTGTAGGGATTCAGTCCCGTCCCCCCGTATCTGTGGACTCCGTTTCCACAGATTCTGTTCTGCACAGTTCAGAAAGCCCTCCTGTTACAGGCTTCACAACCTCCCCCAGAATATAATCTGTTTATTGCCTCCAGAAGTAGTTAACCAGCCATAAACCCATCCACCCACTTAACACCTCTCACGCTTCTCCTGTTTCAGTTGCCAATTGCTCTTCAATCATAAGAGCTTCCAAACCTGATAGTCAGGTGAATTTATCAAACCTCTTTGAGCCTGGCTCCAGCCTGAGCCTTCCTGACTCGGCCTGAACCCAGGATCGGGTCTCCTTTACTGGGGTATCCAGTTCACATACCAACCAACCATGGATTAGCTCCCACAACCAAATCCCTTTGTTCCATCAGTCCAATAATCCAGTCAGCTGTAATAGATAGGATTTATTGAATCGAAAGTTAAAGAAATAGTTATGCAGACAGGCACTGCATCAGTCATAGATTTAAGAATTAGATTAGAGCATATCATTACAATACAACACTCAGCAATCATAAAACAATAAAGAGCTAACTCCTAATTCTATCACTCACCAAAGTCTTACACTTTCAGAGTTCCAGTCCAGCCCATCCTTGCTGCAGTCAAGGCAGGTCCATCTTGTCAGAATGGTCAAAGCTCAGGTCCCCCCTTGGCCAGAGATGAACTAAGACAAAGGAAAGCTACTTCCTTCTACCTTTATAGGTCTTCTGATCCATCCACCAATTAGAACTTGGTTCTAGCTGATCATTCTAGGTGTGGACGTGCCACAGGCCTTCTCCCTCATGGTGGACTTCCCCCGCCCAACCTGAAAAGTTCATAGCTGCACCTTGTTAATCAAGCAGCCTTGGAGCCAGTTTAGCAGCCTGGTACCTTATCTGTGGGCCCTGTGAAGCAGCCGCCTCCGCAGTTCTTTCGGTATGTGCTGATGAGCACCCTTGGTTGCAGCTGGTCCTTACAACTCGGGCCTAGCAACATGGCCAAAGGCAGAGACTTTCCTTGCTGTGGTTTTTACCTTGTCAACCCAATGTTAACTTTTCCGTCACACCTCCCCATTGTGCTTATGACTCACCTGTTTTTGTTTTGTTTGTCCTCTTGTCTCTGTCACTACTGTTGCTTGTTAGGGCTTGCTCTGTGCAATTAATCTGCAGTAAAATTGGTTTTGTTATAAGTCATTTAGCTTTAAGTTGCAGTTTGCAGTTAACCCATCAACAACTTGAAGTGAGGACTCGCTGTATGGGGTACAGGAATAAGGCTGGAAAAGTAAGGCAGCTGACTGATACTTCTCCCCCAGGTACTGGCTGGGTACAGCAATTATTGGGCAATGGGCAGAGTGGGGATGCTTGATGCTGCACTGGTGGGCACCCTGCACAATTCATGAGCAATGGCAGAGAGAGAGAGAGAGAGAGAGAGAGAGAGAGCAGGAGACTGGCGATGTGAGGGGGTCTGTGACCCAGCATTTTATAGCCAGAATTCCTGCAGTACAACATTGTTAGGTGCGATGCCTTCTATAGCTTTGCACTCTTAGTTGGATGTGGCAGAGAACTCCTTGATTGTTCAGGAGACCCTTACCTCAGTTGACTCATGATTGAATTGGAAACATGAACATGTTTATAATAGTTATGTTAGGTGCTTGCTTTTCTGTTTGTAATCTACTTTGCACCACTTTCCTGGCACATTGTGCCTCATGACCAAATTCCGTGACTCACCTGGCTTCTGAGATAAAGCCCTTTTCTGATCTTGGATGGGCTTAATGTCCCTTGCTTGGAAGCAGCATTGTGGAGGCTGCAGTGGGAGTGCTCTGCACCCAAGGCCACTGCCTGTCAGAATGTGTGTAAATTTAATACTTCAGAATCCAATCAATATTTCTCCTTCCAATCTAATACCAAGCGTCTTCCCTGAAACTGGTGAGATCAACCATGTCAGCCAATAATTCAGTTTCTGGGCACATGATAAACTTCTGCATGATAAAATGGAAGTGTGGTCTCGTTCATTATGCATTGATACTATGATGTGAATTACAACCCACTTCAGCTATTCTGACTTCGTGGAGGGCCAACATATGAGGGGGCTAATGGAAGCATCGTGCCTAGCCATGCCCCCTCACAGCAGCTGCTCTTGGCCATTCCTCCAGTTTTCACCACGTTCAGTGCACGTCTACAGATGCAGACACTGAACTTGGGTAGAGGCATGGCATGACCCTAGGGTGCCTCAGCATGAAGAGCATGACTAGCTTCATCCCTTCTCATGGTGGATCCACACAGGATCATAATGTATGAAGATGTCTTATTATGAAGCAAGTTATCTGAATTGGGTCAGTCATTTAAGTGTAGTGTGCGAAGGACAACATTGTGGTCTGAGTTCCACTCGTCTTGTGCGTGTATTATTCTTGTATCATCTGTGACTGAAGGACACATTTAATATGCTGGTGCTTCTGATGATGATGACTAT